>NC_079313.1:13215668-13523468 GCF_029931775.1 Euleptes europaea | reverse complement strand
CCCCAGTCGTCTTCCCTTTACCCCCAGCAAGCTGGGTACTCATTTGACCGACCTCGGAAGGATGGAAGGCTGAGTCAGCCTTGAGCAGGCTACCTGAAACCAACTTCTGTCGGGATCGAACTCAGGTCGTGAGCAGAGCTTGGACTGCAGTACTGCAGCTTACCACTCTGCGCCACGGGGCTCTTAGGCCAACACTTTAAGATACCGCTTTTTGACTCAACATACTGTCTGTCTTGGGAGTTCGTCCTGAGGATTCTCTTCTAAGCAGGTTCTAAATCCTCAGGCAACTATGGTCTTTCATGAATGGCTTTTTCACTTGCTGTCACACACACACACCCCAATGACTTTGGGTCTTTGTTTTGATTACGCATGCTGTTTCTGACTGTCGGAGGTTGCCTTGCGCTCCCCCTGTGTTTGCATGCGTTTTGCCCGCGTTTTCAAATTCAAGATAAAAGAGGTCCCTGAAAACACAGGGAAATGCAGGGGGAGAGCGAGGCGACCGCTGACGGTTGGAAATGGCATGCAAAGACCCAGAGTTGTTGGAGAGGTGATGGTGAGGGGGAAAGCCAGGCATAAAAAACCTGAACAGAATGATTCTCAGGGCATTTCAGATCGTGCAGAAAGATAGTGGTTAGAGAACCACTGTGGCAGAGGCGGATCTACTGTGAAACTAATGAAGCTTAAGCTTCAGGGCCCCTAATCCCGGAGGGGCCCCCTGAAGCAACTTTTTTTAATGAACGAATTTCTCAACAAAATCGATGGAGTTTTTTAGTGATAGAATCATAAGCCAATGGGTGGAAGTATTTAATATTGACTTTAGAACATGCTAATACCCATTTCATATGGCCTGACAATGTCCTTGTAATTGGTCAAATTTCAAAATTTTCTCGGGGGTTTGCAGCGCTCAAACCCCCAGCTGTAAGGGCTCACTGAGCTCGCCAGAATCTATTCACAGCCTACATTTTGGCAGCGGGATCTTCAAATCCTTTGTTGGTGCACGGCTTAATAGTTCTGTGGTTTTATTTCATCACTGTATGGCCCATTTTCAAGGACTCCACCTCATCACCCTGTTCTCCGCCATTTGGGCCTCGGGGTCCTTGCAAGGGCAGCAAAGCCCTTTGGACCTTTGTTGGATGTTGCCCTGTTCTTGCTGGTTGCGGAGGGGCCCCCATAACAGTTCAAGCTTCAGGGCCCCCAAAATGTAGGTCCACCACTGCACTGTGGTGTAGTGGTTAGAGTGGCTGACTAGGATGTTAGGCAACTTTGGTTTGAATCCCCACTAGGGTTGCCAGATCCCTCTTCACCACCAACGAGAGGTTTTTGGGGCGGAGCCTGAGGAGGGCGTGGTTTGGTAGGGGGGATGTCAATACCATAGAGTCAAATTGCCAAAGGTGCCATTTTCTCCAGGTCAACTGATCTCTATCAGCTGGAGATCAGTTGTAATAGCAGGAGATCTCCAGCTACTACCTGGAGGTTGGCAATCTTAATCCCCACTTCTACCATGGAAACTCACTGGGTGACCTTGGGCCCATCACAAACTTTCAGCCTGGCCTATCTCTAGGACTGGCATCGTCCAAGTGGTGGCTGGAGATCTCCTAGAACTTCCTACAGGATCAAGTTGCACAAATGGTGTGGGATAGGGAACCCCCGTGCGTTTAATTTCCAGAGCACGGAATGGTGTGAGATAGGTGAGATATAAACCAATGACGTCCTAGCCATGCATTAATGGCCTTTGAGTCCCCACTGGGGAGAAAAGTGGGATATAAAGAAATAAATGCAAATGAAATGCAAATACCAAGTGCCTCTCTCCGACATGGCTAGCTAGCCAATCTGCACATAGCTGTGCCAGGTCCCTCTTCGCCACCGGGGGGAGGTCCCTCTTCGCCAACGGCAGGAGGTTTTGGGGGCTGAGCCTGAGGAGGGTGGGGTTTGGGGGAGGGCCTTCAATGCCACAGAGCCCCATTGCCAAAGCAGCCATTTTCCCCAGGTGAACTGATCTCTATTGGCTGGAGATCAGTTGTAATAGTAGGAGATCTCCAGCTAGAACCTGGAGGTTGGCGACCCTAGCCAGGTAACAGGGCCCATTCCCAGGTTAGCCTGCAGACCTTCCAACAGGTTTTGTCCGTGGTACCCTACTGTTTCTGAGAAGATGCTGTGGCTGGAAGAGAGAGAGAGCCATCATGGGTTTGACACATATGCCCACCATGTGCAATAACCAATAAAAACAGTCGCTCCTAGCAACTGCAACTTAAAAGCTTTCGGCTTTTCCTTTGAATTATTGTATGGAACGTGGGGGGGGGAATGGTAGCTTAGCATGGGAAACCCTGGTGGGGATGGGTGAAGTTGGATTATAATGTGGGGGGGGGGAAGCAAGAGGGAGGGAGAAATGGCTTCTTTGGGTTTAGAATTCTCCCAGGCTGGGAACAGATTTATGTAGAATATTGAAAACAGCCCAA
Source organism: Euleptes europaea (assembly GCF_029931775.1). Taxonomy (NCBI): domain Eukaryota; kingdom Metazoa; phylum Chordata; class Lepidosauria; order Squamata; family Sphaerodactylidae; genus Euleptes; species Euleptes europaea. The sequence continues at coordinate 13,521,012 of NC_079313.1, read as the reverse complement.
GAGGATTCTGAAATAGGGTTGCCAGCTCCGGGGTGGGAGAAACCTGGAGATTTTTGGGGGCGGAGCCTGAGAAGGGTGGGGTTTGGGGAGGGGGAGGGTTGCCAACCTCCAGGTACTAGCTGGTGATCTCCTGCTATTACAACTGATCTCCAGTTAGAGATCAGTTCCCTCCCCAAACCCCGCCCTCCTCAGGCTCTGCCCCAGAAACCTCCTGCCGGTGCCGAAGAGGGACCTGGCAACCCTAGAGGTGCCTCTTCAGCACCGGTGGGAGTTTTGGGGCCGTTCCTGAGGAGGGCATGGTTTGGGGAGGGGAGGGACGTCTATGCCATGGAGTCCAATTGCCAAAGCGGCCATTAGGTGAAATGATCTCTAGCAACCCTGTGTGACTGAAGGTAAGCTGTAGCAGTAGGGTTGCCAGCCTCCAGCTACTAGCTCGCAATCTCCTGCTATTATCACTGATCTCCAGCTGATAGAGATCAGTTCCCCTGGAGCAAATGGCTGCTCTGGCAATTGGACTCTATGGCATTGAAGTCCCTCCCAAACCCCTCCCTCCTCAGGTTCCACCCCAAAAACCTGCCACCGGTGCCAAAGAGGGACCTCGCAACCCTAGAGGGGAGGGGCTTCAATGCCATAGAATCCAATTGCCAAAGCGGCCATTTTCTCCAGGTGACCTGATCTCTATTGGCTGGAGATCAATTGTAATAGCAGGAGATCCCCAGCTACTACCTGGAGGTTGGCAACCCTATTCTAAAAGATGAATACTGCAAGGCAGAAATAGTGGCATGGTAATGGGTAGAGTGTAGGATTCAGACCCAGGCGAGCTGGGTTGATGCTTCTACAGGGCCATAACTCTTGCTGGGTAATCTTGGGCCAGGTACACTGTCTCTGCCAACAGGATTGCCAACTTCCAGGTGAGGCCTGGATAGGATTGCCAGTCTCCAGATACTAGCTGGGGATCTCCTGCTATTACAACTGATCTCCAGGCGATAGAGATCAGTTCCTCTGGAGGAAATGGCCGCTTTGGAAGGTGGACTCTATGGCATTATACCCCATTGAAGTCCCTCCCCTCTCCAAACTTTGTCCTCCTCAGGCTCCACCCCCAAAATCTCTGGTTATTTCTCAACCGAGAGCTGACAACCCTAGGCCTGGAGATTTCCCAGAATTACGACTGATCTCCAGATGACAGGGATCAGTTCTCTAGAGAAAATGGCTGCTTTGGAGGGTGGACATTATACCCAGCTGAGATCCCTCCTCAAATCCCGCCACTCCTAGACTCCACCCCAAAATTTCCAGGAATTTCCCAAGCTGGAGTTGGCAACCCTACTGCCTAGCCTACCTCATGGGGTTGTTATGAAGACCAAATAGTAATGGGAGAACATAGGATGACCACCTGAACGCCCTGGAGGAAGGGTGAGAAAGATAGAAATTCTCTGAATTTTTCTCTATATTTGAGTACCAAGTTGCTTTGCCTTCTTCCTGAAGTGGAACCAAACCACAAGGAATAGTCCCTTGTTCCAGTGTTTGTTTCCCAATTTTTAAAAAAATATTTTGCCAAGCTTGTATACATTGGAGGAAGGGCAAGATGTACTAGACTAGAGGGATAGACATGTTCTGAATTTCTGTCTAGATTCTGAAGCCCCAAATCACTGGGTCTTTTTTTCTGAAGCATGACCAGAATGCTTGTACACAAAGACTTTGTTGCACACAGGTCCATTCGCAAGATCACGGCACCTTCAAGATGACACAGACGACTGAGCAGGGCCAAAAGGTCTGAGGCTGCTCCATCGGCCTTCTAGTCTGCTGAGTCATGCCAGCCAGCGTGGTGCAGTGGTTAAGGGCAGTGGACTCTAATCTGGAGAACCCGGTTTGATTCCCTACTCTTCCACATGAGCGGCAGACCCTGATCTGGTGAACTGGGTTGGTTTCCCCACTCCTACACATGAAGCCTGCTGGGTGACCTTGGGCTAGTCACAGTTCTCTCTGAACTCTCTCAGCCCCACTTTCCTCACAAGGTGTCTGTTGCGGGGAGAGGAAAGGAAGGCGATTGTAAATTGGTTTGATTCTCCTTAAAAAGGGAGAGAAAGTTGGCAGGTCAAATAATTATATCAATTGTCCATTGAAATATATGGATTTGATTCTCCCTAAAAGGTAGAGCAATAATAATAATAATAATAATAATAATAATAATAATAATAATAATAATAATAATAAGAAGAAGAAGAAGAAGAAGAAGAAGAAGAAGAAGAAGAGCTGGTTTTTATATGCTGACTATCTCTACCACTTAAGGACGAATCAAACCAGCTTACAATCACCTTCCCTTCCCCTCCCCACAACAGACACCCTGTGAGGTAGGTGGGGCTGAGAGAGCTCTAACAGAGCTATAACCTGCCCAGGGTCTCCCAGCTAGCTTTGTGTGGAGGAGTGGGGAATCAAATCCGGTTTTCCAGATTAGAGTCCACCGCTCCAAACCACCACTCTTAACCACTACACCATGCTGACTCTCCATATAAATTGGCATATAAAAGCCAACTCTTCTTCTTCTTCTTCTTTTCCTCCTCCTCCTTCTCCTCCTTCTCCTCCTTCTCCTTCTTCTCTGACCTACATGGGATCCCATGGCTACCATCATATCCTCCACAGTCTAGGTGACTGCTACTGAAAACATGTTCTGGAGCTGCACCCTGGATGGGACCCCAGGCCTGCCTCTGGCTTCTCCCTCTGCTGGGCTCACAGCCTCTTGCACGTCCCAGAAGCCAGTTGCCAAACAGAGATGCGCGTCCTCGAGTCTCCCCACCTGCTCGCAATTACAGTGTTTTACAAGCAAAATTAAATTATCAGGGTTACAACAGCTGGCTCGGTTTGATGCTCTTTTGTTGTTGTTGTTGTTTTGTCACACCACTGCATAAAAAAAATGACGTGCCCTTTCTCCTCCCGGCCCCAGGTTTCTGGAGGAGCCGTAATAATTTCCATCTGTGCTTTGCTGTAACTCGATCGGCCAGGGGGGAGCTCGCAAAACGAACTCGGGCTCAGATCTCGTGGCCCCCGCGCTCACAGATCTATTTTAAATATTTAGGCTGTCTTGTTAAATGGAACACGATCACAAATTAACTGAAGTCTTGGCAGCACGAGGGGGGGGACTAGCCTGCTTGCTGCTTCCCCAAGGGAGAGAGGAGCCTGTTCTCTGGGCTCTTTTCAAGTCGCCGGGGGACAGAAGACATCCTTTTCATGCGTGCTTCTTGCTCTGAAAGTCAGGAAGGTCTGACGGTATCGACTGCCCTGGGGCAGAAGGCCAACCTCGAGGATTATAACTTGACCGAACAATCCCAGAGGTTGCTTCGGGACTTCCCTTTGATTGTGCATGCCTTTTCTGCCCGTCAGAGGTCGCCTTGCTCTCCCCGTGCTCCCCGTGCATTTGCCTGTGTTTTCCAGATGCTGTTTTAACCATAATCTGGAAAACACGGGCAAAACATGTGGGGAGAACGAGGCAGCCTCTGACAGGCGGAAAAGGCACACATGATCAAAGGACGCCCCGAAGCAGTCAGCAGGGGTGACCATGGGGAAACGCCCTTGCATAAAAGGCCACTGGCTCCAAAGCTTGGAATGTCTCATTCCTGTTTCAGCAGAGTTGCCAGCCCTTGGCGATCAATGGGGTGACAGATGTCACAGCCAGATCATCCTCACATCCTACCTCACAGGGTGTCTGTTGTGAGGAGAGGAAGGGAAGGCGATTGTAAGCCGGTTTGATTCTCCTTAAAAAGGGAGAGCAAGTCGGCATATACAAACAAACTCTTCTTAATTGTTTCTGTACTGGCTTTAAGTCTACAGCCAGCACAGAGGCCAAGGAAAGACCCAAAGAAATGAAATCAAGTGAATTATCTCAAGTATAATAAAGTCAACAGACCTCTCATAAGACTAATAACAAGTGTTATACTGTGTTAAACATTAAACAGTGAAAAACAGTCAGTCAGGTCAAATAATTATATCAATTGTCCATTTGAAGTATATGGATTAGACTCTAGTCCATATACTTCAATGGACAATTGATATAGTTATTTGACCTGACTGACCATATTTCACTGTGTAATGTTTAATGTTAAACCCTGTGGCGCAGAGTGGTAAGCTGCAGTACTGCAGTCCAAGCTCTGCTCACGACCTGAGTTTGATCATGATGGAAGTTGGTTTCAGGTAGCCGGCTCAAGGTTGACTCAGCCTTCCATCCTTCCAAGGTCGGTAAAATGAGGACCCAGCTTGCTGGGGGTAAAGGGAAGACGACTGGGGAAGGCAATGGCAAACCACCCCACAAACAAAGTCTGCCTAGTAAACGTCGGGATGTGACGTCACCCCATGCGTCAGGAATGACCCGGTGCTTGCACAGGGGACCTTTACCTTTAATGTTTAACAAAGTATAACACTTGTTATTAGTCTTAAGAGAGGTCTGTTAACTCTATTATGAAAGAAATGAAATCAAGTGAATTATTTCAGATAATTCTGATTCTCTGTGCCTCTGTGCTGGTTGTTGAGTAACTACGTTTATCCAGCACTGGTGATTTTTGTTGTTTCTTATCTACTGGTTTTCAGTCTATGCCATTTACAATGCTGCTTGTGCATCAATAAATTGGCATTATAGAAACAGATTGTGTACATTTGTATATATAAATAGCATGTATGCTGTGTATAAAAAGTTGGTCACTTCATATATAATCTGCCTTTCTCACCGAGCCTTAAGGAGGATTAAAAAGGTCAAGGTCCCCTGTGCAAGCACTGGGTCATTCCTGACCCACGGGATGATGTCACATCTCGATGTTTACTAGGCAGACTTTGTTGACGGGGTGGTTTGCCAGTGCCTTCCCCAGTCATCTTCCCTTTACCCCCAGCAAGCTGGGTACTCATTTGACCGACCTCGGCAGGATGGAAGGCTGAGTCAACCTTGAGCCAGCTACCTGAAGCCGACTTCCGCCGGGATCAAACTCAGGTTGTGAGCAGAGCTTGGACAGCAGTACTGCAGCATACCTTCTGCGCCACAGGGCTCCTGCTAAGGAGGATTACAGGATTAGGAAAATGGCGCAAAAGATGCCAATATAATACATAACAATAAACAAGGCAACAGAACCGGATTACAAAACCAGAGACCTATGAAATAAAAGCAGTGCAATGCATCCAATAAACAATGCTAAATTTTAAAGAACTGCCTACGTTCCTTTAAAGCCCAAAGCTTTCCATGTGCGTACACGAGGCAAATGAAATTACAAAACCGAGGACAGAAAGCATCCAAAACTGTTGCTGAAAACAGAACAGCGGTTTCGGGCCTCTCTTCAATAGGGATCATTCACTCCTCCTTTCTCCACTCCGGGATCTGCCTTATTCGAGTGCATGATAGTAAGAGTCTCCTGGGTACGAATCCAGTAATGTGCAAACCAGCCAGAGTCAGGGGTTAAGATGGGATTTCTGTCCGCACCAATTGTCGTATCGACATAGGTCACCACCAGAAAATCTGAAACGTGTCAACACATGTTCCTGCCATGCCTTTGCTAACTCCCAGATGTTTGTAGTGAAGATATTGGAAAGTCAGATGGGCCCCTGGTTTCAGCCCCGGCTTCAAACTGAGCTGCGGTAAACGTGAAATGTAGACAAGACCTTTGTCTGATCTCAAACCACAGTCTCCAGGTTACAAACAGATTGTCCAACTTACTGGGATTATAAAACACGTACTTGTCCAGTGGTGGTTTGGTGTTAAACTGTTGCCATTAAAAATCCGGGAATAGTTTCAAATGTTCCAGGTAATCAACATAACTGAGTAAATGAAGACAAAGATAACTTGTGAGGAAGAGTGGGTCTGATTTGAAAAGGTATTAATACAAATTCCTTCCCAGATTTGCGCTCATGGAAAAAAATACTCTTAATTTTGTAGTTAAAGGCTACTGTGTACAGCACTGATTGGCTAGGATCCATTACTTCGCCAAGCTATTCTTTCCCATCCCCAGAGAAGTTTTGCAATTGTTTCTAAAACCTTTCTGTTTTTTTAATTAATAAAGCAAATGGTGAGTGAATAAATGAACATGCAGAGCTTTAAAAATAAGGTCATGGTCTCACCCAGAACAGGATGTAATATGATTAAAGCTGACTGAGAAAAAAATGGGTGTTGTAGGTAAATTCAAATTTTGGAAGTGTTATTTGCAAGAATTGTGGGCTCGCTACATATGACCAAAATCTGAAAACTGGGGCGATTCTGAGACAGCCTAAGAAGTGTATGATAATTTACAACTGAGTAACAAACCCACTCCATTGTGAGGATGAGAAGAACACACCGTATTCAAAATAGCTTCAGAAAATGAATATAGTATCTCAACAAACAGCCCTTATTAATTAAAATTGTACCGACCAATTAAACTTCTGCTGCTTAATCTTTCAGCGAAAGCATAAAAACAAAGTTTCTCACAATTCTAATAGCTGAGGTGAGGTGTGCTTTTCTCTTCTGGATTACATTTATAAATCTAATGCATTTCACAACCCGACGACTATCTGGAGACAAAAATTCCCATATCGATTCCACCCCCATTTCATTTTTAGAGTACACAAGTGTAACAATTGTAGGCCCATAGAAACACCCTTTCTGTCTCTGTATGACTCTCTTATATGGCTGTGCTTCCTGATAAGAAGGAAGCAAACCAGGGCTGTGACATACAGAGATGCAACAGGCAGACTCTTCCAAAGGCAAACAATTCTTCTGCATTAGGAGTGATTAATTCAATCATACTGGATACAGAAATGTGACAGAATTACCCACCCCCTGCTAAACAGAAGAAGAAAGACCGGAGATAGGAAACACTGAGATATAGCCGTCGCCCCAAAGGGCTAGTAAGTCATGCAGAGACATGACAGGCACCCCCTGGTCTGTGGCAAGGCACTAATTATTTAATTTTATGTCTCACAGCACACTATTGGTTCTCTTATGTGGTGTAGTGGTTAAGAGCAGTGGTTTGGAGTGGTGAACTCTAATCTGGAGAACCGAGTTTGATTCCCCCACTCCTCCACATGAGCGGTGGAGGCTAATCTGGGGTTGATTTCCCCACTCCTACCCATGAAGCCAGCTGGGTGACCTTGGGCTAGTCACAGCTCTCTTAGAGCTTTCTCAGCCACGCCTACCTCACAGAGTGTCTGTTGTGGGGAGGGGAAGGTGATTGTAAGCCAGTTTGATTCTCTCTTAAGTGGTAGAGAAAATCAGCATATAAAAAACAATTCTCCTTCTTCTCCTCTGCCCTAGCACCACATTTCAACTTGAAGCCCTACAGAAAGTCTTCTCCTTTCCAGCCATGTCCTATTCAATTGTCGTCCCTCTGCTACGCAGCAGGCTGAAGCTTAACCAATTTGTGAATCACAACCTCAGCTAATTTTATTTCCCCCATCAATTTTCCTGGATTCCAAGGCAGGCCTGGGACCCTGAGAAGCTCGGAAAGAGAGGCTGACCTCGGCGTACTTCTGATCCAAGAGCGCAAAGAAAACCCAGTTTCCCACAAGTTGTCAGGGTGGATTTTGCAAACGACAGTGAGGCGCGTCAAGCGGAACGCGGGCTTGCGATACAAACATCTCCCGGTCCGAGAGGTGGGCATCTTTCCATCCGCCTCTCTCTCTCTCATACCAACTACAGGGAAACAACATCACATTTTCCTGCCCCCTGGAGGATGCAGCCTTGACCTAAGTGGGAGGCGAAGCTCATTGTAAATGGGGAAATGTCACATTTGGTCCAGCTTTTCCATTAAGGACCACGCCAACAGAGTACCCCAATGGGCAGCCCCTTCTCCCCCCGCCACAAGCTCTCTGATTTCTTTCTTTCAGAAAGAATAAATAAAGCTAGCAGAGAACAAGGGTAGCAGAATGACAAAAACCAGAGCTTGGATAAGGTCTGCTTCCAAAATTCTCCCCATCTCAATTCCCTTCCCCATCCAAGAGCTCCAAATAACCTGCTCTTGTTTCCAACATGGAACCAACTCATTTATAAAACTCTATAGTTCAGTTTTTATTTCCAATGTACGGGTTTATTTATTTATTTATTTATTAGACTTATAACCCGCCCTCCCCAGCAAGCTGGCTCAGGGCGGGTAACATCATTTTAAAATACATCAACCAATATAAATATCCATGATAAAACCAACAATACAATTCTAAAACCTAACATGATGGCGCATCGAGTCTAAAACTGTAGGGACCGTACAGGTGGCAACCCTTCGCTTGTGTTGTTCCCACTGGAGGGGAGGCCAGTAAGATGGTATAGATAATATAAGCTGATATAGGCGGCTGTCCTCAATTGTAGGCCTGGTGGGAAAGTTCTGTCTTGCACTCCCTGCGGAAGACTTTCAGATCCCGCAGGGCCCTGAGGTTACCCGGCAGAGCGTTCCACCGGGCCGGAGCCAGGGCCGAGAAAGCCCTGGCTCTTGTTGAGGACAGCCGCACGCTCTTAGGGCCAGGGACCACCAGTAAATTTTCATCAGACGATCTTAGTGTCCTTCGGGGGGTATACCAGGAGAGGCGGTCCCGAAGATACAAGGGTCCCAGACCGATTGCCTACTGTACGGGAGCAGTTTGCTACATTTGTCAGGACTTTCATGTTATTACACTCCATCTGAATTACCAATGAACGCACACACTCATAAAAGTATCTGTCACTTTATTGCACATACAGTTGTCTCACGCTTCTGGGTGATACACTCCCCATGGGCAAGATCACAAGTCTGCATCAATAAAAACCCCGTACAAAAAAGAATCTTGATGGAATTGTATCTACGATCATATCGATTGCTTTTTTGCAGTGTTTCGCGTGGGCATCGGTAATGCAGAAGGGAAGATATCAAGATTGCTTTTTTGCAGTGTTTCATCAATGACCACATGTGCATCAGTAATGAAGAAGGGAAGGAAAGATATCAAGATTGCTTCTTTGCAGTGTTTAATCAATAAGCACATATGCATCAGTAAAGCAGAAGGGGAGGAAATGCTGTGGTGAGGGGCATGCATCCTTCAATTTATTTTAATTTTAGTTGTTTTACTTTATTTATAGCTCACCTTTCTCACTCAGACTCAAGGCAGATTACCACGGTGTAAATCAATACAATCAGTAGGATGAGACATCTGATAAACAATGTAATAGGATGGCAGCAATCTGAAACAAAGGCCTTTTTTGCAGGGCTGTTTTCCCGCAGTCACACCCGCCGACTGCTTCAGGGTTTCCTTTTGATTATGCATGCCTTTTTTGACAGTCAGAGGTTGGCGCACTCTCCACACGCATTTTGTCCGGGCTTTCCAGATGCTGTTTTAGCCAGAATCTGGAAAATGCGGGCAAAAAGTGCGGGGAGAGCAAGGTGACCTCTGACAGTCGGAAAAGGTATGCATACTCAAAAGGAAGCCCCGGAGCAGTCGGCAGGGAAACGTCCCTGCATAAAAGGCCAAAGTAAAAATTAATTATGTAATTCTTTTTATAAATTCTTTGAGTTAAATCAGAATTCAGGAGGAGTGGAATGCAGGGCATGCACAAAATGGGATGAAATGGTGAGAAATCTGCTCATCTCTAGTTGTGAGTCCCCAGTTCAGGTTTCACTTCTCTCGTGAGCTCAAGCAGCGATGTTGTGGGGCAGAGGCTCAGTCCAGGAGCACCTACTTTGCGTGCTGAAATTCCCAGGTTATATCCCCGGCATCCCCAGTTTAGAAGATATCTGGGAGCAGCAACTGAAAAAGACCTTACTCTACTAAGAAGTTATTGCCTATCAGAGCAGCCAATACCAGGCTGAAAGGACCAATGGTCAACTCAGAGAATGGGAGCTTCATATGCGTTTAAAGGGTTGGGAACGTTTTCTTTTTTGAGGTTCCAACGTGGTTTGATGGCATTTTCATTTGCTGTGATGGACACACACACAAGAAGTTCTGTTTCCCACAGTCCCCTCTGGTCAAACAGGTCCTTAGGAAAAAGGAGTCAAGGAGAGGCCAGAGCTGAGAAGGGAACGAACGTGGAATTCTCACGGCATCTGCAGCGGGGCCCTTTCCTCTCTGCCTCTCACTCCAAGTGCTGGAACCCAGCCCAAAGTGCTTTCGGTGTTACCCTTTTTAGGGGACCACAGTTCCGAAAAGGAGGCAGGGAACAAAAAAGGCACGCTGAACAGAATGCAGGGCGGCGACATGTCCGGGCCTGAGTGGGGCCAGGAATTCACCCTGCAAACGAAGGAAGATTCCCGGATGCCAAGAGTTCCAAATCACCTGGCACAACCAAACCGCTGGGGGACTTCCATGGTTCTGTTTCTTTCATTTCTCCGGTTGGTCCACGAGTAGGGTTACCAATAGGGTTGCCAAGTGCCCAGTGGTGGCGGGTAAAATTCCGCCAATCCACCGGGCTTCCCGCCAACCAGCTGAGGGCCAGCGGGCACGGCAGGCACGCGCACAGGCACAACGAGCCTATGGTTTACCCAGAAGTGAGGTGGATGCTCTAGCAATTTCAGCTGAAACTCTATGGTTTCCAGCTAAGCTCCAGCTAAGGATCTCCTCCTTCCACCTTCCATTAATGCGACCTTAGAGGGAAGACAGGAAGCAGCCATGCACCCCTCTACCATGCCTTAGCTCCAGCTAAGGACTTCCTCTACTGCCTTCTGTCAATGGGACCATCAGAAGGAAGACAGGAAGCAGCCAGGCACCACTCCACCATGACTGAGTATAGCTCCACCTTAGGACTGCCTCCTTCTACCTTCTGTCAATTGTGCCCTCAGAGGGAAGACAGGAAGCAGCCAGGAATCACTACATCATGCCTGGTTACAGCTCCAGCTAAGGACCTCCTCCTTCCACCTTACATCAATGGGGCATTCAGAGGGAAGCCAGGAAGCAGCCAGGCATCCTTCTTTCATGCCTGGCCTGAGATCTTGCTGAGATCCCATTCCTCAGTTGCCTCCTTCTTACGTTGCAACTGATATTTTATTGCTTTTCTTTTAAAAAACCCCCAATGAAAACCAATTTGGGTCCAAAATGGGGTAAAAATATAACAGACTAATAAGTTAATTTTTAAATTTCCCCTCAATATCTATTAGCTATTTTAAACTTGTGCTTCTGGCCCCACTCCCAATTTTGATTTTAGGTTATAATCTCTCTTCTTGAGCCTACAGAATACAAATGGGTAATTTTTGTTAATAATGAGGAGGATCATAATAATCATGGGTGGTGGGGAATGCCTTATCCCAGAGCAAGAGGATGGGCCTGTAAAAAGAAGAAGAAGAAAGAAGAAAGAAGAAGAAGAAGAAGAAGAAGAAGAAGAAGAAGAAGAAGAAGAAGAAGAAGAAGAAGAAGAAGAAGAAGAAGAAGAAGAGTTGGTTTTTATATGCCGATTTTCTCTACCTTTTAAGGAGACTCAAACTGGCTTACAATCACCTTCCCTTCCCCTCCCTACAACAGACATTAAATTATTACAAGTTGCTAGGTTTTAATTTTTAAAATGTTTACACATAGGGTTGCTGGGATGGGAAATGCCTGGAGATTTTGGGGGGAGGAGGGGTTGAGCTTGGAGAGGGAAAAAGAAGAAGAGTTGGTTTTTATATCCTGACTTTCTCTACCACTTAAGGGAGACTCAAACTGGCTTACAATCACCTTCCCTTCCCCTCCCCACAACAGACATCCTGTGAGGTAGGTGGGGCTGAGAGAGCTTGAAGAGAACCATGATTGGCCAAAGGTCACCCAGCTGGCTTCCTGTGGAGGAGTGGGGAAACCAACCTGGTTCACCAGATTAGAGTCCACCGCTCATGTGGAGGAGTGGGGAATCGAATGCAGTTCTCCAGATTAGAGTCCACCGCTCCTAACCACGACACCATGCTGGCTCTCACAGTCACTTCATGAGTCCAAAACTGACAGTACATTTATTGCATCCTCTTCCATTGTGTGAAATATTGTTAGAAGGGAGCTTAGAAGCTTACACAGTATTAACGGACTCATTAATCAGATCTTTCTTACTGCTTCTGTCTCACATGCCCGCTGCAAAGGGTGGTTTTGAATATCCTTCTCCTGGGAGCTCTGCCGCGTTCAGTCCCTTCTGATCATACACATCTTTCTTCCCCATGAACATCAGCACTGCCCATAAAACACCAAAAAAGGGCAAGAGTTGTGGGTGCGGTTGTATCTTTTTGTGTGTATCTTTTTAGCAAAGTCTTGGAACACGTATATGTACGTATATGAAACAGTGAAGTACCGGAGGTCTTAAAAGAGGAATTCTCTGCCATGCAGAATGCCTCTTCTCTGATGGCATTTACTTCTTACAGAAGAGGCATTCCTCCTTGTCTCTCTCACAGAATGTGATGCCTCTTACCCAAAGGTGCCTGATATCCAGGGAAGCGTTATTCCCTTTTCTCCCCCACAGGAAGAAATGTTGCCTCTGCAAAATACTCACTGGCTGTGGAAGAGGCATTCCCCTCCACCTTGTGCACAAGACGAAATACATCATCTAAGTGCCTTCCACTCCTAGGAGAGACATTTCCCCGTCTCTTACACATAGGAGGGAACACCTCTTCTCCAAAGGTGGAAGAGGTACTCTTCTCTCAAAGGAGCCAGCGTGGCGTAGTGGTTAAGAATGGTGGCTTGGAGCGGTGAAGTCTGATCTGGAGAACTGGGTTTGGTTCCCCACTCCTCCATATGAGTGGCGGATGCTAATCTGATGAACTGGATTTGTTTTCCACTCCTACACATGAAGCCAGCTGGGTATCCTTGGGCTAGTCACACTCTCTCAGCCCTGCCTACCTTACAGAGTGTCTGTTGTGGGGAGGGGAAGGGAAGGGGTTTGTAAGCCGGTTTGATTCTTCCTTAAGTGGTAGTGAAAGTCAGCATATAAAAACCAACTCTTCTTCTTCTTCAAACACAGGAGGGAATGTCTTCCTCTGTGAAGGCACCTGCTGGTTAGAGGAAGAGGAGGAGGAGGAGAGTTGGTTTTTATATGCTGACTTTCTCTACCACTTAAGGCAGAATCAAACTGGCTTACAATCACCTTCCCTTCCCCTCCCCACAACAGACACCCTGTGAGGTAGGTGGGGCTGAGAGAGCTCTAAGAGAGCTGTGACTAGCCCAAAGTCATGTGGAGGAGTGGGGAAACCAACCTGGTTCACCAGGTTAGAGTCAACCGCTCATGTGGAGGAGTAGGGAATCAAACCCAGTTCTCCAGATCAGAGTCCACCACTCCAAACCACTGCTCTTAGCCACTACACCATGCTGGCTCTCTTTGCTCATTCCAGAAAAGAGGCCCCTTTCTCTTGCACGAAGGGATCAACATTCATGAGAGACGCGCTGAGTGAACCTGGGACCTTCTGCTGCATGCAACGCAGGTGTTCTTCTCTAAGGCTCCCCCACGTCTCAAAGTTCTTGGTGATGCTGTGCCCCACCCCTGCTCAACTAAGCCCCTCCTTTATCAAACCAGGCTCCACCCTCAGCTATGAGGCAACACTCTTTAGTCTCCACCCACCATGCCACAGGCTCCAAGCATCAGGAGGTCCGGTAACTTTAACTGGAAAGGAGCTGAAACTGAGCAAGACCTTGGGACGCTGCCTTTGCTTCTAAATGTCACATGAACAAATGTTCATAAACATGGAAGGGAGAGAAGCAGTTAAGTCATCCGGAATGTCAAATAGGCCACGGACGTCGCGTTCCAACATGACAAATGAATCAAAGCAAAGGCATTTTTTAAAAAATAAAATCCTGAAAACTAACAACACAGTCATGATTAATCTTTGCTCATTCCAGGAGAATCATATTTATATATACATTTGCAAAGTAATAAAAATTCCTGGGCGATAGAAACATAGAAACATTTCGTGGAAGGGGAGGGTTTGGGGGGTGTTAAGATTCTTTGCTGCTCATCCTCTGCCTGAGAATGATAAGATTCCTCCTCCAGAGAATTTCACCACGCTGCATGGAGTCCGGGTGGTTGTAGAATTGGTCTAGAAAGAGCCCTTTCCAGATGCCAAGGCTGATTTATGGAACTGCACATCTATCACTATGAGCCCCGTGGCACAGAGTGGTAAGCTGCAGTCCTGCAGTCCAAGCTCTGCTCACTGTGGCAAGAATTATTTTATATTAAATATTGGTTTGGGTTAATAAGAACCAATTTTATTAATCTGTAGCTTAGAAGCCATATGAAGACCTGACTTTTATCTGACCCCAGTTCCAATTAGGGCCTCTGATCTTAGAGGAAATTGCAGGCTAGGAGCTAGTTACCCAAAGGCACACTAGGGTGCTTGTAATTGTTTAAAGAGAGAACGGACATTTGGACCGGCAACAATCTAGCTGCTAGATTGGGGGAAATTGTTAAGGTACACAGACTTCACAGCAAACAATTGTCAGAGACTCTGTTAACTAAGTAACATACTGGGAACAGAAACTTCAAAGCAAGATATGGCAAGCTCATCTCCGGGAGAGCTTGTAAGGAGGGCTGTTGTAAAACTCTTTCTCTCATGGTTTAGCCTATAAAAAAGAAACCAAGATGTCCAGTCTTTGTCCTCCCGGGGGAGAGACCATGGCCCCATTGCCATCCTCTCTTCCTTGGAACGATCCAGAGGTCTCTGATAAGTGTTTGTCTGTGTGTCAATTGTATGTGGGCTTGTTAACTTCTGTCATATATATTCAGTTAAGTATTGCTTTCTCCTTTGCTTTATATTCTTTTGTAAGTTCAATAAAACTGTTTGGTTTACTGTTCATATGGTTTGGATGCTGTTTGAGTGACTGTGTAAGAGTGTCTCTCTGTATGCAAGGTCGTTCCTATCCAAATCTCTCTGGGCTGCTTTTTGGTAAGTGAAACAAGCAGAGAAAACCATGCACAACGAACTAAAGGGGGGGGGGGCAAAAGAATTTCCCCCGACACTCATGACCTGAGAGCACTAGTCCTGCGGCAAACCCATAAACAGACTCCAGCAGACGGCAAGTCCACGAAAGCAGTTTTATTGATTAAGCACAACAGGTTATAGAAGTCAATATTCAAGATGTTACTAGTGAAAGGCTAAGGGAAAGCATTTGGCATATATACAAAGCAATAAGAGATAACCAGTAACCCTGGCAACCCCCCTCCCAGTGGCAGGAAGGAGAACTTGGCAATTCCCACACTGAAGGAATCTATGAAGTCTAAACACGGGGCACAGAGTGGTGATCTAATTTGGCCTTGGAGAGAACTACAAAACAACACCTGGGAGCGCAACCATGAACTGTCTTCATGGCCTGCTCCTGACATTCTGCCCTCCTAAAGACCCCCCCTCACCCTTCCCCGAGGGTTTGTGAGGGTAGGCGGAATGGAATTCTTGCACCAGGCGGGGGGCGGAGAAATCATAGGCCCATTCATCTTGGGCGGGACCAAAATGTTTCCAGCGAACCAGGTATTGAAGGGCCCCGTAACGAAAGCGAAAATCCAGTATCTTAGCCACTTCAAATTGTTCTTTCCCCCCCACACACACACACCATTTCAGGCACCTCGGGTTGCGGCTCAGGATGCCATCTTTGGGAAGGAACGTACGGTTTTAATAGGCTGATATGGAACACAGGATGAATTCTCCGTAGAGACTTGGGCAAGGAGAGTTCTACAGTCACTGGATTGATAACCCGGGAAATGGGGAATGGACCTACGTACTTGGCACTGAGCTTATCACACGGGCGGGTGGACCATAGGTTCTTGGTGGACAGATAGATGAGATCCCCCACCCTGTACTCCTTACCGGGGAGCGATGTTTGTCAGCCTGAGCTTTGTACTTTCGTTTGGCTTGCTCCAAATTTTTAACCAGCCATGGCCAGGTTGTTTGAATGGAATGCACCCATTCAGCCACATCAGCCCCCCCTCCTCCTCAGACACATTGACATGGCCCACAGGATTAAACTCTTTACCATGAACAATCTGAAAAGGGCTGAACCCAGTGGATTGGTGAACCGCATTATTGTAAGCATATTCGGCAAAAGGCAACAGGTTTACCCAGTCATCCTGATGGTAATTGACATAACAGCGCAAATAACATTCCAAGACCGCATTTACCCGTTCGGTTTGACCATCCGTTTGGGGATGGAAGGCACTAGACAGTCCCTGTTCCACACCAACCAGTTTGAGAAAAGCTTTCCAGAATTTGGCCACAAAATTTGAACCCCTGTCCATTACCACCTTGCACGGGAAAGAATGCAGACGGAAGACATGTGACACAAAGAGGCGGGCCAATTTCGGGGCAGAAGGGATACCTGCGCAGGGCACAAGATGCACCTGTTTTGAAAACAGATCAGTAATCACCCAAAGTACAGTCTTTCCCCCACTAGGGGGTAAATCCGTCATGAAGTCCATTGCAATCACCTCCCAAGGCTTAGAGGGGGTCTCTAACGGTTGCAAGAGTCCGGGCGGTTTTCCCTGTGCCCGTTTGGCCGCCGCACAGATGGGGCAGCTGCGGATGAAGGAGTCCACATCTGACCGCATGCCCGCCCACCAAAATTGCCTTCTAAGTAAATGCAAAGTCTTAAGGAATCTGAAATGGCCGGCGGTCTTGGCACCATGAACCAAACCTAAAACCTCCCCCCGCAACACCTCAGGCACATACAGTTTAGCATCCTTGTACCAAAAATCCCCGCGTTTAACTAGTGAGGCTGGAAGGGTCCGCAAGGAAAGTTCCGTTTGATAACTACGAAGAAGAGTGTCCCTGAAGGACTCAGACAGACCTACCCCTCCGGAGTAGCGCCGGTGGGCGGCTGGACCGAGGACGGAGTTGATGCCGGAGTGGGGGGCAGTTGAACAGGGTTTTCGGGTCCCCATGCCTTGGGAGACACGGCTGTTGATCTCTCCGAGGGAGGAGGAAGCGAGATGGGTGGCGTCACTGGCTTGCCCGGGCACGGGGCATCTGTCCCCTCTAGAAGCGGTAGCGGAGGGGAGTGAGTTTGAGAATGGGTTTGCACAGCCAGAGTGGGCACTAGACCCCATTGGGCAGGGGTGAAGAGCGACTCTGTGGGTCGGTCAATCTTGGTGGGATATTGGGGAAGTCTAGAGAGGGCGTCAGCCAGCAGATTTTGCTTTCCTGGTACATGCTTCAGGATGAAGCAGAACTGGGCAAAGAAGTCCGCCCAATGCACTTGTTTTGCGGACAGTTTGTGGGCATCAATTAGGGCGATCAGATTTTTGTGATCGGACCACACTTCGAAAGGTACCGTGGAACCCTCCAAAAACTGTCTCCATACTGTCAAGGCATGTTTTACAGTGGTGGCTTCCTTTTCCCAAATAGCCCAATTGAGTTCAGATTGGGTAAACCTTTTGGGAAAATAAGTGCACGGACGCAGGTGTCCATCCTCCCCCCGTTGCAGTAGTGCACCCCCCATCGCTACGTCGGAGTCGTCTACGTGAACTATGAACGGATGAGTGCAGTCAGGGTGTTGCAAGACTGGCTCGGAGGTAAAGAGCTGCTTTAGACTATCGAAGGCGGCTTGACATTGGGGGGTCCACTCCACCCGGGCATTGGGTAAAGTGGCCGAATCCCCTTTCCCCTTAGTTTTAAGGAGATCCTTAAAACTAAACCCATAAACAGACTAAAACTAAACCCATAAACAGACTCCAGCAGACGGCAAGTCCACGAAAGCAGTTTTATTGATTAAGCACAACAGGTTACAGAAGTCATATTCAAGATGTTACTAGTGAAAGGCTAAGGGAAAGCATTTGGCATATATAAAAAGCAATAAGAGATAACCAGTAACCCTGGCAACCCCCCTCCCAGTGGCAGGAAGGAGAACTTGGCAATTCCCACACTGAAGGAATCTATGAAGTCTAAACACGGGGCACAGAGTGGTGATCTAATCTGGCCTTGAAGAGAACTACAAAACAACACCTGGGAGTGCAGCCATGAACTGTCTTCATGGCCTGCTCCTGACAGTTAAGTATTGCTTTCTCCTTTGCTTTATATTCTTTTGTAAGTTCAATAAAACTGTTTGGTTTACTGTTCATATGGTTTGGATGCTGTTGAAGAGTGACTGTGTAAGAGTGTCTCTCTGTATGCAAGGTCGTTCCTATCCAAATCTCTCTGGGCTGCTTTTTGGTAAGTGAAACAGGCAGAGAAAACCATGCACAACGAACTAAAGGGGGGGGGACAAAAGAATTTTCCCCGACACTCACGACCTGAGTTCAATCCCAAAGGAAGTTGGTTTCAGGTAGCCGGCTCAAGGTTGACTCAGCATCCCATCCTTCCAGAGTCAGTAAAACAAGTACCCAGTTTGCTGGGGGTAAAGGGAAGATGACTGGGGAAGGCACTGGCAAACCACCCCATAAACAAAGTCTGCCTAGTAAATGTCAGGGTGTGATGTCACCCCATGGGTCAGGAATGACCCGGTGCTTGCACAGGGACCTTTACCTTTTAATCTTACATGCATTACTACATCATTAGGATTATCCTGGGCCATGGGGAGAAGCTGTGGCTCTACATCTGCTTTGCATGCAGAAGGTCCCAGGTTCAATTCCCAGCATCTCCAGCTGAAGGGCCTCAGGTAAGAGATGTTGAAAGAGAGCCCCCTTTCTGCCCGAGACCCTGGAAAGCCACTGCCAATCACAGGAGGCAATGCTGGACCGATGGTCCAAACAGTTTCACATGCCCAGCAAATTGTCTCATGGTGGAGAACCTCAAACTACCAACTAGGCATGCTTCTGAACTTCTCCCCAGAATTTGGAATTCTAATTCACCAGGGTTTCCTTCCAAAATTAATTAGAAATGCTCCATGTTTATGTCAGAGATCTGGATCCGTGTACAGCTCCAGCATGTCTCTTCTAATGGAGGAAATGCCTATCAACTGCTGTTAGTCATGACTGCTAAATGGATGTTCAGATTCATATGCCCAGCCAGAGGTATCCTCGGATACCAATTTCTGTGGAAGATCAGGGATCCTGGATTCTCAGAGGCACCTGGCTGTCCATTGCCGTAAACGGGGCACTGGGCTAAATGAATGTTCAATCTAATCCAGTATGCCTCTGCTGGTGTTCCTTAGGTTCCTACCCTGGGAAAGGGATATAGAATTAAATACACTTTTTAAAAAATCCTGTAGAATGGTGATGATATAATTCCTGTACTATCTCAAGGTGAGAGCCAGCGTGGTTAGGGTTTCCAGACCCAGGTTGGGAAATACCTGGAGATCTGGGTGGTGGAGCCAGAGGAGAGTGGGGTTTAGTAAGGGGAGGGACTTCAATGGGGTAATATTCCATAGAGTCCACCTTCCAAAGCGGCCATTTTCTCCAGGGGAACTGATCTCTGTCGCCTGGAGATCAGTTGTAATTGCTGGAGATCTCCAGCCACCACTTGGAGGTTGTGGTATGAACTACTCAGTCAAACTGTACAGTTAAACTGCAAAAATAAACAGTAGTTTATTTTTACAAGATCAAACCAGAATGAGTTAGCAGCCCTGTTTGGAAGCAGAGAAATTTGAAGCTGCAAGCTACATTGCATATTCAAAGGCTGAAGAAGTCACTTTTGGTGACGAAAGCACTGCTGTATATCCGGAAAGGCGTTTCCTCCAAGTTGCCTGACTGCGCAAGCACCCAGCCAAGAGCCAAGTTGACTTTATTGGACATTGTTCCTTATCATGAGCATTTTGAAATTATCGTGACTCTTTGCTGTTGCGTTTGTTTGCTTGCGCCATTTTCACTTGTCTTGTACTAGTTGCTTGTTTTGGCCCATTTTTGTATACAACATTGTCATCGTCAGTCACTTTTTCACTGTTTCACTGTGTTTTATTACATCGTTTAAATGATTGTTTGATGTTTTATTACAATATGTCACAGTTTGCAGAGCCAACTACTGTTTATTTTTACCACTTGGAGGTTGGCAACCCTAAGTGTGGCATAGTGGTTAGAAGTGGCAGACCTTGATCTGGAGAACCGGGTCCGATTCCCCCCACCTCCATGTGGCGCCTGCTTGGGCCAGTCACAGTTCTCTCAGAACTCTCAGCCCATGCAGAGAAAGGCATGGAAAACCACCTGCGAATGTCTCTTGCCTTGAAAACCCTTCGGGGTCGCCACAAGTCAGCTGTGACTTGATGGCACTTTCCACCACCACTGTCTCCCCGTGTCATCAGAGGCTCTAGAGACTGGCACAAGATTCCTACAAAGGCCTTTTATACTTGGCTCTTTCCCTCGCAGTCACCCCTCCGACGACCTTGGGTCTTTGTGCTGATTATGCATGCCATTTCCTACCATCAGAGGCTGCCTTTCCCCGCATTTTCCTCGTGTTTTCAGAGACCTGTTTTATCTCAAATTTGAAAATGTGGGCAAAACGTGGGGAAACGCAGGGGGAGAGCGAGGTGACCTCTGACGGGAATGGCGTCATTGGAGGGGTGACGGCGAGTGAAACTGTAGGGTTGCCAGGTCCCTCTTTACCACTGGCGGGCGGTTTTTGGGGTGTAGCCTGAAGAGGGCAGGGTTTGGGGAGAGGAGGGACTTCAATACCTTAGAGTCCAATTGCCAAAGCGGCCATTTTCTCCTGGGGAACTGATCTCTATTGGCTGGAGATCAGTTGTAATACCAGGAGATCTCCAGCCACCACCTGGAAGTTGGCAATCCTATGAAACAGCCATGCATAATAGTCCAAAGACTCTCTGGATGCTCTCCTAAGAGGCCCTTGGCCCCAAATCAACTCTAAAGTGATACAAAGCCAGTTAAAGTCTCCCTGAAGTTCCCAGAGAGCCGTTCAAGGCCTTAATCGGGTGCGTGAAGGCTACAAACCATCTGCTCTTCTGCATTTTCAGTGTTAAGACGCTAAACCACACTTAAGCCCTGAGGGGGAAAGGAAAGCAAAAGGGTGCTTTGTTCTTTTAATCCATTCCAAGCCAAGTGGGATGTGGGATTTGGCCAGGACACTCGGAGCTGAACGTTGCAATGCAGTCCTAAACAGTTACACCTTTCTAAATCCACGGAAATCAATGGGCTTAAAAGGGAGTAACTCTGTTTGGGGTTGTACCGCGATTCCCCCCTTCTCCAGCTGTGTTCGTGCTGAAACACATCACACTATTATAACTGAATTTGTGCAAAATTCTTTGCATACAGAAGACAAATGTGTCAGGGAGAAAGGCTGCAGTCTTGTCCCTGACATGGAGGGTTGCCAGGTCCCTCTTCACCACCGGCAGGAGATTTTGGGGGTGGAGCCTGAGGAGAACAGGGTTTGGAGAGGGGAGGGACTTCAATGCCATAGAGTCCAATTGCCAAAGCGGCCATTTTCTCCAGGTAAACTGATCTCTATTGGCTGGAGATCAGTTGTAATAGCAGGGGAACTCCAGCTACTACCTGGAGGTTGGTAACCCTACTGACATGCTAGTTTTCTATTTCTATATTCTCCCACCCCCCAAATGTCCTTCTCTGCCCCCAGGGTCTGTTATTCAGAGGTAGACTGGCCCAGAGCTTGGATGTTCAAATTTTTTAAATACTACTTTATTAAAAAAATATTCAGATTACACACATACTAACTCATACATACAGCATATTCAGGCTTCCATGGGCATCGGTGTGTGCATTGCCTTTTAATACAATCTATTTGTTCATGAGAGAGGGAACCTTGGCTATCTTCTGGGCTTGGAGTAGGGGGTCACTGGGTGTGTGTGGGGGGAGGTAGTTGTGAATTTCCTGTATTGTGCAGGGGGTTGGAATAAATGACCCTGGTGGTCCCTTCCAACTCTATGATTCTATTTATGTTTTACAAAAAATAGTTTAATTAAAATCTATTCTAAATCCAGTGCTAATATTCCACGGTAGACTAACAGAAGCAGAATTATATTTAATCATATCCTCAATTTGTAAAAAAATAATCACTATATTTTATTATCTATACTTATCTTTCAAATTATCTATACTTTATACTGTATCTCCTCTAACAATTCCAAACTAGTCTGTTTATTTTACTCATTTAATCTATTGCATATATGCTATTTTCCTAATCTAAGAAATATTTTCCATTTATCCTGCTTTACTAAATTACTGTTTCAATTTAGCATAATCATAATAGGGTCAGGTTCCATTTAACCATTATTGGTCTTTTCCCTTATTTTCTTCATCTGGTAGTAAACTTGGAAGCTTGTGAAAGAGGCAAAACCAGGCAACCCAAAGACAGGCGTTCCTGTGTATTTGGAGAACTCCCCAGGTCTGTAGGGAAAAAATGGCTAAGACCATTTATGCATGGCTGTTTCCTTGCGCTCACCCCGCTGACTACTTCAGAGCTTTGCTTTGATTATGCTTGCATTTCCCCACTGTCAGAGGTTGCCTCGCTCTCCCCATGTGTTTTCCCCGCGTTTTCTGGATGCTAGCTTAACACAAATCCAGACAACACGGGCAAAACATGCAGAAACGTGCAGGGAGAGCAAGGCGACCTCTGACGGTCAGAAAACACAAGCATAATCAAAGAAAAGCCCCGAAGTAGTGTCGGGGTGACCGCGAGGAAACAGCCAGGCATAAATGACCTTTGTGATCTAACTAGGGATGCCAGACTCCAGGAGGGACCTGGGGATCCCCTGGAATTACAGCTCATCTCCAGACTACGGAGGTCAGTTCCCCTGGAGAAAATGGATGCTCTCCATGGTCTCAGGTAAAAGTCTTTGACATCACCTACTGCCTGGTCCTTTTAACTGGAGATGCCGGGGATTGAACCTCGGACCTTCTGCACGGCAAGCAGATGCTCTATCACCCAGCCATGCAGATCCTCGAGCCTAAAGGCGAGACAAGTGTTTCTGAATTGCTGAGATTCTCTAAGAATGTTTCTAAAGGTTAATGAATTGAAAAGAGACACAAATACCTGTCCTCTACAAACAAGCAAACCACCAGATTGGTGAGGACAGATTATGTTTAGGTACTGGATTTCATGGAATTTTGGTCTGACTCACCAAGGCAATTCTGACGCTTTTATGTAAAACCAGAGAAACTGGAAGATTCTCAAAACAACTGTTTCGGGTGACAAGCAGGTTTTCTGTTGTCATTACGGGCCCAAATATAATTGGTTAAAACAGTTGTTAAGAGGACAGGAGACCAAGCAGGGAGCAGAAAAATAAAAGTCTAACAGGCAGCAGAAATAGGCAGAGACATGGGAGGGTAGGAATTCCAGTCTTCAACCTTATTTCTGTACATTAGCAAAAATAATTGAGTTACAGAACTATTACCTGTGGTCAGGTAAGTCATTTTTTTGGTGCATCTAGGGTTGCTAACCTCCAGGTATTTGAATACAGACACCTCTGTGTAACTACTGTGTGTACTGGGTATACAAGTTGAAGCACGAAGTCTGGCATTGGGTCCATGAAGTACACCAGAATAATGCTATAGGATCAGACAGTAAGAAACAATATAGAAGAATTATTAGGCGCATGAAGGGGAACTGATGAAGAACTGAAACAGCTGTCTTCCTCTTCTACCTTGAAACTCACCTGAGATCCCGGAAATATAAGCGAAGATAGTAGTATACCATATATTTGGATCTTTTTGTACTTACCTTGATGATTTTGGATGCTGTATTGTATTGAAGTATTATGTATATATTGGATGTATTTACGATACATAATACACTTCTTAGCATTCAGTTACTATTTGTGTAACCTCCAGGTATTAGCGGGACATCTCCTGCTATTGCAACTGATCTCCAGCCTATAGAGATCAGTTCTCCTGGAGAAAATGGCCGCTTTGGCAATTGGACTCTATGGCATTGAAGTCCCTCCCCTCCCCAAGCCCCGCCTTCCTCAGGATCCGCCCCAAAAACCTCCTGCCTGTGGCGAAGAGGGGCCTGCCAACCCTAGGTGCATTCAATCGGCATGGTTTTCATAGCGCCAAACCCTTTTTTGACACCCCAAGAGGGAACTTGTTACTTACAATAGCAGCAATGCAATATTCCCCTTGGACCCCTGTAAGATGCAGGTTAATTTATGATTGAGAGGTGGATACGCAGAAATGTCGCAGGGGGGAAGGGAAGAACACATGAAAATAGGATTAAACAAGACAGGAAGAAATTAAACATCACTTAATTACCAAACAATTTTGAAAGTGTTTCCTGAAAAATTCTGGCTGGCAATGAATGCTTCTTGGAGTTGGAATGAGCCAAGACTCACAGGGCTTAAGACAGAGGCTTCGCAGTGCTTTAACGTCCTGATATTTAGAAACAGACAATTAACAACAACCCCTCCTTCCAAAAAAAACCCTGTTCTCTGCAATACAAAGCCAATTGTGCTCCACATAAAAGATAGTCCCCTTTCAGGCCTGCAAAGCTGTGTGGAACTGAGAGTAATGAATGCTGATTTTGTGAGGTAGACAAGTAGGATTACCAACCTCCAGGTACTGGCTGGAGATCGCCTGCTATTCCAACTGATCTCCAGCTGATAGAGATCAGTTCCCCTGGAGAAGAGGACCGCTTTGGCAATTGGGCTCGATGGCATTGAAGTCCCTCTCCTCCCCAAACCCCGCCCTCCTCAAGCGCCACCCAAAAAACCTCCCACCGATGGTGAAGAGGGACCTGGCAATATAGAGGATGGTTTAGACATTCACAACCAGACTGAAAAGGGAAGACTGCTAAAATGCATCTCTGATGAATGATAAGAATTTATGAATGCGTCTAGACATTTATGCCAATTCGGCTACTGTATGGATTGAAGAATATTGCAATGGAGTCCAGCTTTTTCAAACGCAACCGAAGAAGAAAATACGATGAAATAGGAAATACCGGATTCCTGTATTGCGGTGTACTGGATTATAATCACTGGACTTTTTAACTTTTATATCTGCCAATGTTTGGGGCTAGAGTCCCCAAATGTTGGCATTGTGGACAACATAGGGGGTGGTACTCGCATATGTGGGTAGAATATGATAGAGTTAAAGATTCTGGGAAGTAATTAGTAAAATAATGGAAAATATGCTACAAATTAATATTCAAGTTAATATAGAGATACTATTCAAAGCAGTATGGGGGGAGTTAAGCCTAACCCCAGGAAAACAAGAACTTTGCAAGGCTATTTTGTTATCAGCCCAGGCAGTAATTGCACGTGGATGGAAAGATCAGAAGAAACGGACTCTGGATCTTTGGAATAATTACTTATTTGAATATATTCAATCAGACATTGTAGCAACTTTAATAAAGGATACAACTAGAGAGAACAACATTGAAGAGATTAAAGTAAAATGGACTTTGTATGCAGACTGGGTCAACAGAGGAGAAGCCAACCCAAATGTAGCTCAACAACTTAAAAAGCTATGCTCATGTATAAAGATTGTTTTTTGAGAAGTTCCAGGGGGGTGGCGGGTATCACGGGGGAGTAAAACATAAAGTGAAGTCTATGTATTATTTGGAATGAGAATGTTAAGATATAAAGGGCATATAAACTGTGCATGTTTCAAAAAAGAAACCATAAAAGTGTACAAAGAACAGATTATAATTTACTCATTAAAGTGTGCAATAAACAGAGATATATCTGCCGCAATGGATGGTAATTGTCAAAATCATTGATATAAATCAGAGTATCCACATAACAGATGTTTAAGTGTTATTATAGTTGACTGTATAATATAAAATATGTTTACAAAATAAGTGTATTTAGTTTGGTCATCGTTGCTGGGTTTTTTTTAATTAACCCTATAGAGAAGGCAAATTTTGGGGGATATGTAAACAGGCAACTGATATTGGAAACGGGGTAGAAATTATATCAGCCGGACTGGAGAAACACATTCACCATAAGCCAGAGATCTTACTACTAAATGCTAAATACTACTAAATAGGGTTGCCAGCTCTGGATTGGGAAATACCTGGAGATTTGGGGGGGGGGGAGTCTGAGGAGGGCAGGGTTTGAGGAGGGGAGGGAGTTCAATGCCATAGAGTCCAAAGGCCAAAGCGGCCATTTTCTCCAGAGGAACTGATCTCTGTCGCCTGGAGATCAATTGTAATAGCGGGAGATCTCCAGCCACCACCTGGAGTAGGGTTCACCAGATTAGAGTCCGCTGCTCATGTGGAGGAGTGGGGAATCAATAGGGTTGCCAAGTGCCCAGTGGTGGCGGGTAAAATCCTGCCAATCCACCGGGCTGCCCACCGGAAGTGACGTGGGTGTGTTGCATGGGGTGTGAGCGCACCGCGCGCTACAGCCACGGCCCCAGAAAGCTCGCGCAGGTGGAGCTACGGGGCCTGGCAAGCCTAGGTTCACCAGATTAAAATCTGGAGAAAATGGCCATTTTGGCAATTGGGCTCTATGGCATTGAAGTCCCTCCCCTCCCCAAACCCTGCCCTCCTCAGGCTCTGCCCCAAAAACCTCCCGCCGATGGCGAAGAGGCACCTGGCAACCCTACCCCCAAGGAATACCAGGGTCATCTGCAGAGGAAGACAATGGCGAACCGCCTCAGTTAGTCTCTTGCCTTGAAAACGTTACAGGATTGCCATAAATCGGCTGCGACTTGACGACACTCTACACACCCACAAGCCAGTGGCCACCACCACATTTTATGGCGGCCAAGGAAACATTGGCTCCTGTCCTCCCTCAAATCCCCCTTTCTCTGACAGTTTTACAAGGATTGCACAAACTCCACGTGTCAGTTGGCCCACCGCAACTTCCAACTGTTTATTTGTGTAATGGGAATAAGATATAATTATGTAAAGAAACTCCCCGCTTGGCTCCTGTGCACATAAACCCGTCCCCCTCCCCACACACACACACACACACTCAGACAGCCTCAAACACTTGCCAAATATGAGTTGAAGGGTCTCATATAACAATTCCTTTATTTATTTTGGGGACATAAATGAAGCCAAGTGGGGAAGAAAGGCGAAGTTTACACAATTAGGAGGGGGGATTTGCTGTTCTTTGAAAAGGGGTTATAAAACATGCTGGTTTTGGGCTCAGGCCTGCTGAAAGGTTTCTCCTCTGCATGGTCCCTAGGCTTGCCAGGCCCCGTAGCTCCACGGGCAGGAGCTTTCCGGGATTGTGGCTGCGGCGCACAATGCGCGCATGCACCTGGCGAGACACGCACAGGTACCCCACATGACGCACGGGCACTCTAGCGATCTTGGCCAAAACTATGGTTTTCATAGAGTTTTATCCGAGATTGCCAGAGAGTCCATGGCATTTCAGGTTTATCCCACCGATCCACGGGCCAGCTGATGGCCGTCGGGCAGCCCTGTGGATCGGCGGGATTTTACCCACCAGCACCGGGCACTTGGCAACCCTAATGGTGCCCCTCATTTATTTTCTTGCTAATTGACCTCTGCTTGAAGCCCACACCACTGCAATGGGAGGCAGTGAAGCTCAGACCGCTGTTGGTAGGGTTGCCAACCTCCAGGTAGTAGCTGGAGATATGTTGGAACTGTAAACTCCAATTAGTTGCTGAGCCTTGAAACTCATATTGGTGTGAAACTGTTTTTTCTTCATGTATGGTCCTATGACCAGATTCTCGTATATGAAGAACTGTAATGCTGTAAGCTGGTTTTGTAATATTGTATAGAGATTTAGGTAGTATTGCCTATCTGTGTTGGATTTTTGTTTAGACTGTGGTTGTTAACACAGAGGTGTCAGATTTTTGCTACCCAACTGGAGGATGCTACCCATGCCCTGACACGTGTCGAGACTATTGTGTACTTATGCCCAGAGAGTATGAAAAGACAAGTTACTAGAAAAGACAGTCATGCTAGGAAAAGTTGAGGGCAGCAGGAAAAGAGGAAGACCCAACAAGAGATGGATGGACTCAATAAAGGAAGCCACAGCCCTCAATTTGCATGACCTGAGCAAGGCTGTCAAAAATAGGACATTTTGGAGGACATTTATTCATAGGGTCGCCATGAGTCGGACGTGACTTGACGGCGCTTAACACACACACACACACATGCCCAGAGAGTAGTTTTGGAAGTGCCCATTAGAACCACGATCAGAGTATAGGCGTCGTTTTTCAAAATATTCTTCTCTCTGCTGAGCAAACCCAGGTGACATAAAACAAGCTCTCCCAAGGGTCATCCATCGTGCTCTGGGGGTAGGTAGGAGGATTTCTTCCAGCTGTGGGCACATCTCTGCCCACTCTCCCTCCCTCCGACCCCTTTCAAGATGTTCCAGCACAGCCCTTCCTTATGAATGTCTAATTTCTCCCGGTTTTTACACGGCAAGAGAACAATTTGACTCCAAACAGTTGTTTGCCCGCAAGCGAGGAAAATGGCGTTTTCTGGGGAGACCTCGCTGGAACATTCTGGAAGACTGGGCTGTTTTCTGGTGTGCAAACAGCTGCTTGCTGGCAGCGGAGGAACTCATCTGTTCTTTCAAAAATGGGAAAACAATCATAGCCCTGAGCTTGGTAGAATGGGGCGTTCAAATGTGCCCAGGAGTGGCACTTCCTGCAGGTTGAACCCCCACCCCTGTATTCCAGATGTACAACAGAGGATAATATGGAAGGAAATACACTCTGCAGATGCTCAGAGGAGCATCTCCAGATGTAAGGCAATGAATTTCAGTAGATGGTTATCTCCACCTTTCCCGAGTCTCCAGAATTAAATCTCCAAGGGTGATTTGATGCATTTTGGCTCTAGCACACATGCACATACACATGAACATGAAGGAACATGCAGTGTGCAGCCTGGCTTTTAGAATCATAGAATCAAAGAGTTGGAAGGGACCACCAGGGCCATCTAGTCCAACCCCCTGCACAATGTAGAAAATTCACAACTACCTCCCCCCCCCCACATCCCCAGTGACCCCTACTTCAATCCCAGAAAATGTGGGGGAAACCCTCCTGGATCCCTGGCCAATCTGGCCTGGAAGAAAATTGCTTCCTGACCCCAAAGTGGCGATCGGCATTTCTCTGGGCATGTAAGAAAGGGCCAGGAGAGCCAAACATTAACGCAACCCTTCCTGCCCTTCCTCTCATGATCTGCCTAAGTTCACACGCTGCTTTATTAAATGTATTAAATTATTAAATTCACTTTATTAAAAGGGATTCCTGTTGAGTCAGACCAAAAATCCATTTGAATCCCCAAGTCTGCCTGAAAATGACCTCGGACTTGGGGCATGACTCCAGATGTGTGGAAGTGCTTATATCTATTAAATATAAGAGAGAAACTATTTGGATGGGAGACCACCAAGGAAGTCCAGGATTGCTAAGCAGAGGCAGGCAATGGCAAACCACCTCTGTTCATCTCTTTCCTTGAAAACCCTGCAGGCCCCTTGGGAATTCTGACACAAAATGGCTGTCACAAAATGGCTGGCTCATCAGGTTGCCAACCTCCAGGTGGTGGCTGGAGATCTCCCGCTATTACAACTGATCTCCAGCCGATAGAGATCAGTTCCCCTGGAGAAAATGGCTGCTTTGGCCATTGGACTCTATGGTATTGAAGTCCCTCCCCTCTCCTAACCCAGCTCTCTTCATGCTCCGTACCCAAAATCTCAAGGTATTTCCCAATCTGGAGCTGGCTCAGGAGGTGGAGCCAGTCATAAAATGGCTACTACCTAGGGTTGCCAGGTCCCTCTTCACCACCGGAGGGAGGTTTTGGGGGGCAGAGCCTGAGGAGGGCGGGGTTTGGGGAGGGGAGGGGCTTCAATGCCATAGAGTCCAGTGGCCAAAGCGGCCATTTTCTCCAGGTGAAAATCTGCATAACCAATCAAATCTCCAATCAGGAGCCTTGATAGGCAAAAGCCCCACCTGGCCCCGCTAGGGTTGCCAACCTCCAGGTACCAGCTGGAGATCTCCTCTTATTACAACTGATCTCCAGCCGATAGAGATCAGTTCACATGGAGAAAAATGGCCGCATTGGCCATTGGACTCCATGGCATTGAAGTCCCTCCCCAAACCCCGCCCTCCTCAGGCTCCGCCCCAAAAACCTTCCGCCGGTGGCGAAGAGGGACCTGGCAACCCTAGGCCCCACCCACTTTCTAAAAACACTGGTTGGGTGTCAGGAAGGGTGTCAGCAGTTGCCGTGGGAGCCATGTTAAGGACCTTTGCTCTACTGGGTCGCCGTAAGTCAGCTGCCACTTGATGGTGCTTTCCACCACCACATAAGAGGGGAAACGCTCTGCACATGCTCGAAGGCACTGCCTCCTTTCGAATCACTTCCTACGGTGGAGTCCTGGGCCCAGGCTCACGCAAATAAGCCCGGCTATTCCTCTTTTGATGCTCCAGCAAATGTTTAGATTAGGAAGATTA
The DNA here is from genome assembly GCF_029931775.1 of Euleptes europaea. Taxonomy (NCBI): domain Eukaryota; kingdom Metazoa; phylum Chordata; class Lepidosauria; order Squamata; family Sphaerodactylidae; genus Euleptes; species Euleptes europaea. The sequence goes on along the minus strand of NC_079313.1, from coordinate 13,490,909 downwards.
AAGCCAGCTGTGATCAAGCCCCGAACAGCTATAATAGTGTGTTTATTTTTTCTTAATCGGGTGAATTTGCGGTGGGGTTTTCTTACAAACGGGAATGCACGCCTGTTTCTGGGGAGGAAGGGCCGGGGGCCCCAACAACAGAGCATCCCTCTTAAACTACTGTGTGGTACAGGGATGGTACGGTTGGACTCTCCCACCCGTAGCAGCTGGAAGCAAGCTGGCGGAACAGCAACCGGCTCGCTTCCGGTCGGCTCGTGATTTGGAAAGACAAATATTCGCTGGGAGGTCTGTGGGCGACCGGCATGGGGGAAACCCTCTGCGATTTTGGCTGGCGTGACACTGGGGAAACCACCCAAAACGGAGCGTGCGAGCCAGAACTCCCGGGAACGACCATAATGAAGGCGGTGGAGTCTGCTTTGATTAAGCTGAGACCTTAATCCTGGGTTGCTGATGTTAGAGCCATGCGCATGAACGCATGAAGCTGCCTTGGTCCATCAAAGAAGAAGAAGAGTAAGGGGGGTTGTTGTTTTTTAAATATATATATTTATTAAAATATACAATAATACAACATTAAAAAACAACCTTCTTAACAAACAAACATCGAGCAGTACTTATAAAACCTATAACTTTCTAAATAATCACTCTCTTTATGAACCACCACCAACAGAATCTAAACTTTTGAGCGTGTTCTCCATCCTGGATATAGTGGGATTTTATATGCTGACTTTCACTACCACTTAAAGAAGAATCAAACCAGCTTACAATCACCTTCTCTTCCCCTCCCCGCAACAGACACCCTGTGAGGTAGGTGGGGCCGAGAGAGCTCTAAGAGAGCTGTGACTAGCCCAAGGTCACCCAGCTGGCTTCGTGTGTAGGAGTGGGGAACGAAATCCAGTTCACCAGATTAGCCTCCTCCGCTCATGTGGAGGAGTGGGGAATCAAACCCGGTTCTCCAAATCAGAGTCCACCGCTCCAAGCCACCGCTCTTAACCACTACACCATGCTGTCAAAGGCAGTATTGTCTACTCTGACCGGCAGCACTCTCCAGGGTCTCAGGCAGAGGTCTTTCACATCATCTGTGTGCCTAGTCCCTTTAAACTGGAGATGCCGGGGATTGAACCTGGGACCTTCTGCATGCCAAGCAAATGCTCTACCACTGAGCCACGGCCCCTCCCCACGGAGGCTTCTTTAGGCTTTTGCCATAGTTATTGCTGAAGATGCTTCTTTAACAGGCGGTGATGGATGCACTTGCTTGAACGATCAACCGATGGCTTCTGATAAATGGCGGCTACAAACTTCTGAACAACACCCTCCTCATCTTTTGGAAACTGGAGAACAGGAGAGAATGGCCATTTATGCATGGTCAATTTTGATGCTCGCTCAAAGCTCTTTTTTCAAATTCGACTTTAAAAATGCCTCTTCACGGTCTGGATGCAAAAGGAGAAATTTCACCCCCCACTCGCCTGCTCCTTTGTTCATGTTTGCATAGCCATTAGCAGGAGCATAGCTAGGGTTGCCAAGCCCCTCTTTGCCACCTGCGGGAGGTTTTGGAGGCAGAGCCTGAGGAGGGCGGGGTTCAGGAAGGGGTTCAGGACTTCAATGCCATAGAGTCCAATGGCCAAAGTGGCCATTTTCTCCAGGGGAACTGATCTCTATCGGCTGGAACTCAGTTGTAATAGCAGGAGATCTCCAGCTACTACCTGGAGGTTTGGAAATCAGCATAGATGCGAAAAGATATAACCAAAGTGCAAAAATTTATATAATGCTACACAATGACACAACACAAAACAACTTATAAAAACAAATATGACATACACACCATAGATATGTGCATCACCAACAAGCAGTCCAAGACCAACATATGTGGTCCAAAAGTTACACAATCCTTCAAAAGGTAAGTGTTCAATAATCCCTATAAAGGTAAGTGTACATAGTCAACAATGGTCCCACGAAGGTTTCCACGAAGTGCAGATGTAGACCGATGGAGAACCCTTGAGGGGTATTCTTTGCGGCAAACTCCAAAGGTGGCGTTAAATGGGCTCTTTAGTAATGCGAATCAGGTATGCGCCGGCTTCACAGTCACTTCCAGAATGACAGTTCATCGTGAAAAATAAAAAATATATATGTGGGGCAATTCAGCCTGGAACGCACTGCTAATTACCATGCATAAATGGCCAAAGTGTTTCGGAGCTGCTAGGGAAGGAGAAATATTATTTTTCATGCAGGCTAGCAAGAGGGAATATGGAGGGGGTTTGCTGCTATTCATTAAAATGGGGAAGCTAAAGATTCCTCCCAGATATCCTTCCCCCAAACACACACACGCCAGATTGACCTTTGGTGGCAGGATTTCACAAAGAATTCCTGACCTGGGTGATTCTCTTGCTCAGATGCCGCCCCTCATCTGCGCTGCATGGTCTCTCTACCCAAGAGACTTCAACAAGTATCCCGTCTCCGCAATGAATGGAACATACAGTCCATGCTGGCCCCTGGTTCATCTGCGCAACAGATGTGCAGATTCATAACATCAGTATGGGGGTGCCCGATGAACACATCTGGTAGGATAGCCCTCGCCACGTCATCGGTGTTTTTGCAAGAACTTTTCAAGAGCATCAGCACTATGGCGCTGGGTCAGACCAGAGGTCTATCTAGGACAGGATCCTGTTCCCAACAATGGCTGACTGCTTCGGGGCTTCATTTGATTATGAATGCCTTTTCCACCCGTCAGAGGTCACCTCGCTCTCCCCACACGTGTTGTGCATGTTTTCCAGAGGCTGTTTTAGCCAGAATCTGGAAAATGCGGGCAAAACATGCGGGGAGAGTGAGGGGACCTCTGATGGATGGAAAAGGCATGCAGAGTCAAAAGGAAGGCCCGAAGCAGTCGGTGGGGGTGACCACGGGGAAACGTCCCTGCATAAAAGACCCTTCTCTCCTGTTACATGTCGCCAGGTTGCTACTCTTAGGACAATATCCTGCTTCTTCTAGGAAGTTCCTCTCTCTCTCTCTCTCTCAGATAGTGATGTAGTTAGGACCCTATCTCTGTCTCTCTCCTCTTCACTATCAAGTATGTTAGTTCCTGAATAAACCTTTTTCTACACTTTAATCAGGTTGTGCACTTTTGCAGCGTTAATTGCTCTGCCAACAGGAGGAAGACAGCATCTCTTCTTTATTCTATGCGCCCCAATGGCTGGCATTCAAAGGCAGACTGCCCCTGAACATGGAGGTTCTACCTGGACCTCTTGCTTCACAACAACTATACTGATTTCAGACAGTACCCCAAAACTTTAATCCTCTGGTTAACTGGTTTGGAATGAGTTCTGAATTTGACAATCCCATGATTTGCGATGGCCAGGCAAAGCTATATTAGATACCATGGCTTCGAGTCAATTTGCAAACTGTGGTTTGCACCAGCTGTGGTTCAGCATCTGAATTTGACAAACCATGGTTTGTAATTGGGTGGCAAAGTAAAATCAGAAGTCATGTTCTGAAGCAGGTTTGCAAACCATGGCTTCTGTTGACTATGGTTTGGCCTGGTTGCCTGGATTGACAATCCAGAGTATCAGCCAGCGCTCTTCCTTCGTACCTAGGGTTGCCAACCTCCACGTATTAGCTGGAGATCTCCTGCTATTACAACTGATCTCCAGCCAACAGAAATCAGTTCCCCTGAAGAAAATGGCCGCTTTGGCAATTGGACTCTGTGGCACTGAAGTCCCTTGCTCCCCAAACCCCGCCCTCTTCAGGCTCCGCCCCAAAAACCTCCTGCCAATGGCGAAGAGGGACCTGGCAACCCTATTCATACCTGAAGACTGCACCTAAAGTTCTAAACCATGGATTACCTGTTTCGAAGCTCAGACCAAGATCTGGTTAGGGAAGCACAAGCCGTGAGTTGGTACGATGGTTAAATTAGCCCTATTTGTCTCTTGAGATTGGGAAAGTCGCTCTCTTTCTTCCCAGCTGGTACGCTGGCATTGCTGGTCACCTTGCCAATACCCTTGCAGGGAACAGTTGGGGGATTAACAGTTTGCAAAGCTGAACTCTTGCCTCACACTTCCCTGTGGTGCTTTCGTTATCAGGGAGCCAGAGAGGAGCAGGCGTCTTCCGGCAGCTCGCATCTGCTATTTGTCTGATAACTCTTCGTTTTCTCCTCAACTTGTGCACCACTTAGCATTTCAGAACACACAGCGTGCGCATAAACAACAATATTCCATAGCCACCGAAATGGGGACTTTGCATTCTGCAAGCAGCATGTTTCATTGTAGATTTGAATACTTAAGAACATAAGAAAAGCCCTGCTGGATCAGACCAAGGCCCATCAAGTCCAGCAGTCTGCTCACACAGGGGCCAACCAGGTGCCTCTAGGAAGCCCACAAACAAGACGACTGCAGCAGCACCATCCTGCCTGTGTTCCACAGCACCCAAGATAATAGGCATGCTCCTCTGATCCTGGAGAGTATAGGTATGCATCATGACTAGTATCCATTTTAACTAGTAGCCATGAATACCCCTTTCCTCCATGAATATGTCCACTCCCCTCTTAAAGCCCTCCAAGCTGGCAGCCATCACCACATCCTGGGGCAGGGAGTTCCACAATTTAACTATGCGTTGTGTGAAAAAATACTTCCTTTTATCTGTTTTGAATATCTCACCCTCCAGCTTCAGCAGATGACCCCGCATCCTAATGTTATGGGAGAGGGAGAAAAACGTCTCCCTGTCCACTCTCTCCAAACCATGCATAATTTTTTAGACCTCTATCATGTCTCCCCTTAGTCGCCTTCTTTCCAAGCTAAACAGCCCTAAACGTCTTAACAGCTCCCCATAGGACAGTTGCTCTAGTCCCCTAATCATTTTGGCTGCTCTTTTCTGCACCTTCTCCAGCTCTGTAATATCCTTTTTTAGGTGTGGTGACCAGAACTGTACACAGTATTCCAAGTGTGGTCTCACCATCTGACGAACACATCTCACCATATTTAACAAACACAAGAAGCCTGTTGCTACTTCCATTGGACCCAGTATCCAGTTTCCAATGCCACCAACCAGATGGGACCTCTGGATGCTCAAAAGCAGGACACTAAGGCAGCATCTCTCCGGGGGGCTTTTATGCATGGCTGTTTCCTCACGGTCATCCCACTTACTGCTTCAGGGCTGTGCTTTGACTATGTTTGCATTGTCCAACTGTCAGAGGTCGCTTCGCTCTCCCCGCATGTTTCCGCACATTTTGCCCGCGTTTTCTGGATTTTTGTTTAGCCAGCATCCAGAAAGCATGGAGGAAATGCGCAGAAATCCGTAATGCTCTCCTCCAACCCCGTATTTCAAAAGAATTAAGTGGTTAAGAGCGGTGGTTTGGAGCAGCGGACTCGGATCTGCAGAACCAGGTTGGATTCCCCACTCCTCCACATGAAGCCTGCTGAATGACCTTGGGCAAATCTCGGTTCTCTCCAAACTGCCAGCCCCACCTACCTCACAAGGTGTCTGTTGTGGGGGGGGGAGGGAGCGAAGGGCCATAGCTCAGTGGTAGAGCATCTGTTTAGCATGCAGAAGGTCCCAGGTTCAATCCCTGGCATCTCCAGTTAAAGTTACTAGGCAAGTAGGTGATGTGAAATACCTCTGCTTGAGACCGCTGCCGGTCTGACTTTGATGGACCAAGGGTCTGATTCAATATAAGGCAGCTTCATGTGAATCTACTTTCTTCCTATCAGCTTTCTTCACTGTCCAGCTTTCACACCCATACATAGTAATAGGGAATACGATGGCATGAATTAACCTGATCTCGGTGGCCAGTGACACATCCTTACACTTCAGAATCTTTTCTAGCTCCTTCATGGCTGCCCTTCCCAGTCTCAACCTCCTTCTGATTTCTTGGCTGCAGTCTCGCTTTTGGTTGATGGTTGAGCCAAGGAATAGAAAGTCTTCAACAATTTCAATTTCCTCAAGAACATACACAGGAGGAAATGCCCAGCTCCTATGGGCGTTCATGACGCTTACCCGAGGCAGACATTATTAAAAAATGAAGTCAGAAAAGTTGGACCTTACCCTTTAATCAACACCCTGAATGATTTCACTCGCCGTTATGAAATACTGACTTCATATTCGTTCTGTTATTGCTTGAGAGAAGGGCCTGAATGGAAACATTTGCAAATATGTGTCGCCACCTTTTTCCTATGATGTCGTTTTCTTCCCCTCTGCAGGACAACAGTCAAAAAGGGATTTGGAAACCCGGAGATTTAATTTTAATACAACATGTTACAAATATCACATATAGTTAATTTCCGGCAAGGGACCTACTGGACCGTAATTTGTAATGGCAGGTCCTGCTTTGAGTCATTAAAAAATAAAATGCCGGTTCTCTTCACTTATGAAGGAATGAGGAATATACCGGTCTCTTAAAATAAGAAAGCAGAACTACTGCTGTCCAATCTGTAGCTTAAAAAAAAAAAAAATCACAAGCCATCATTCTACCACCAACATTTCAAACTTTTCAGTTTCTAATGCCTTTGAAGCAATACTTCACAAAGTCACTGTGTTTTACTACAAGGAAGTTGTGTGTGTAATGTGCCATCATGCTGCAGCTGATTTAGGATGACCACATTAGGGTTGCCAACCTCCAGCTAGTGGCTGGAGATCTCCTGGGATTACCATTGATCTCCAGGTGACAGAAATCAGTTCACCTGGAGAAAATGGCTGCTTGGGAAGGTGGACTCCATGGCATTATACTCTGCTGAGGTTCTCCCCCTCCCCAAACCCCATCCTCCTCAGGATGCACCCCCAAAAATCTCCAAGTATTTCCCAACCTGGAGCTGGCAACCCTAACATCCCCAGAGACTAGGGTTGCCAACCTCCAGGTAGTAGCTGGAGATCTCCTGCTACTACAACTGCTCTCCAGCCGATAGAGATCAGTTCCCCTGGAGAAAATGGCCCCTTTGGCAACGGGACTCTACGGCATTGAAGTCCCTCCCCAAACCCCGCCCACCTCAGGCTCTGCCCCAAAAACCTCCCGCCAATGGCAAAGAGGGACCTGGCAACCCAAGAATCCGGTATAATTCTTGTTTCGCCATTCTCCCTCAGATAACGATGCACTTAGATGAATATATCTGGACCGTGTTTTCACTGGCTCCTAAGAACTGCTGGACTTAGCCTTCTGCATGGGGATTTCACCCGGGCTGACCTCAGGGAAGATGGAAGAGTCGGGTTAACCAAGGAATGGGAAGACCCGGACATTGCGAGGGCTAGGAACGAGGTCATCTCTAATGGACAGAAAACTCATGCATAACTCCAAGGAACAACCGAGACGGACCGAGGGCAAATGTGAGTGAAAGTACCCATGCATAAACGACCATTACCTCATCAACCCTTCTGTCCAACACCAACTTTGGGAGGCTACACATGGTGGACTTGGATTCTTGCACCCTTGACTCCCATTCATATTTCAATCGTCACCTTGACCCAAGACGCATCGGAGGTAACTCAAGAGGGACTGTCCTCACCAAACATAGCCCTTTCCGTCTTCAGTATGTCCAGAGAGATGTGGCACTTCAAAGAAGCCGGAGCTAATGAATGTTAAGTACCTCATGGAAATCTTTGACCACTCTCCCATTTAGGGGCCATTTGGCTTCTTAGATGCTTTCCGTTCCTTACTCCAAGAGAGATAACCGATGACAAATTAAGCATCTTTGAGCTTGCAGAGTCCTTTCTGCTTTCTCTCCGACTCTACTGGGACAAAATCAGTGGGACGTTGCCAGCTGGCGTCAACCAGCAGTGACCCAAAGTCAAAACTGACGGGGACCGTCTGTGCGTTACGCAGTTGCTTATCCAGACAGAAGCCTCCGCTCTCTGACCTGAAAAGATGAATCCATTAACTGGATCAAGAGGATGCTCAACCGATTGGTCTCTGCAGGGCAGCAGCGGGGTAATTGGCCTCTGCAGCGGCCAGAGTGGTGTAGTGGTAAAGAGTGGTGGTTTGGAGCCCCAGAAGCTAATCTGGAGAACCGGGTTTGATTCCCCATTCCTCCACATGAGCGTCGGACGCTAATCTGGTGAATTGGGTTGGTTCCTCCACTCCTACACATGAAGCCAGCTGGGTGACCTTGGGCTAGTCACACTCTCTCAGCCCCACCTACCTCACAGGGTGTCTGTTGCTGGGAGGGGAAGGGAAGGCGATTGTAAGCTGATTTGGTTCTTCTTTAAGTGGTAGAGAAAGTCAGCATATAAAAACCAACTCTTCTTCTTCTTCTAAATGGAACTATCTGCAATCCATCTCATACAAACAAAACAGCTTCACATTAGGATCGTCCGCGTTGTATTCTGCTTCGTTCTGAGCTCTGCTGAGTTGTACGGGGTTTTGTTTTTTTTACAGTTGGCTAACAGCCATGGTTCCATTGTCACATTCCAACCAGGATTGAAATTGGGGACATCTCTATCGTTAAAGCAACAAGGCCTATTTTAGGAAATCGAAAACGCACCCGCAACGAAATCATAAAAGCCCATTTGGATGCTTGGCGAGTGAGCTGTTGACATTTACAAGGTGGTGCAGTGAAGAGCCCAGAAACTGGAACGAGAAGGGGGCTGGTCAGGCGCAGCCTGAGTTCCTACTGGTTTTACTTCCATTGAGGAAGACAGTTATCTCCCTAAGTTGGGAGGGAGGGAGGGAGAGTAACAACAGAGACTTTGGGCGAAAACGCATGGTTGCTTTAGCCTCCTTTATTCCCTGTTTCAGCCAGGATGCAGCCAGGATCGAATGCATGCGTTTTGCCGAACGTGTGTTCGATCCTGGCTGAATCCTGACTGAAACAGGGAATAAAGGAGGCTAAAGCAACCATGCGTTTTCGCCCTTTGGCTCACAACACCAGGGGTGTGGGGAGGAGGTGTGGCATTGTGAGTGCAGCTTTAGGGGTCTTCCTATCGGGTTACCAATAACAATCCTGGCATTTCTGGCACAGATATTTACCCGTTTACTTCATCCCCCTCCAGTATAAAAACTAAGAAAGGCAAAAGTGTGCCTGGCGGAGGATCGTCGGGTTAGGGTTGCCAACCTCCAGGTACTCAAAACAAGACTCGTGCTGGAGTACAAGCGAGAAGAAGAAGAAGAAGGAGAAGGAGAAGGAGAGTTGTTTTTTTATATGCCGACTTTCTCTACCACTTAAGGGAGACTCAAACCGGCTCCACCCCAAAAATCTCCGTGTATTTCCCATCCTGAAGCTGGCAACCCTATCCCCCTCACCTAGTTGTGAAAGTTTCAGTATTCAACTTCAGTGGCAGGAACAACCCAAGGATTTTAGGACATCCATAGCAGAAGCTCAGGTCTCCAAGTAAATTGTTTGAGGTTTAAGCTGCTAGCAGAAATAGTTTGTTAATTGCACCTTTTTTCATTAAACGCAGTGATTGCTTTGATGGCCTTGGCCCCAGGGCGGTTTGCTTGTGAGACCTGGCAAGCAATAGCAAAAGAGAATTTACCAAAATAAACTAGAAGGATCGCAACAGCTACATCATGCTGCACAGATCTTTGCCCTCCTCCCAGCTCAAGGTCACCTTAAATGAGGGCAATCAGCAGACTTTCCCCGCTTCCTGAAATTATATCCAATAAGTAGACAGGTGGCAAAAACCAAAGTCCCAGTAGCTGGTTCCCTTCAAAAGTTCTGGACCTCTGAACGCATACACGGGAAGAGCAAAGGAGGTAACAGATTCTTTGAACATAAATCCAGAATGGAATTCATATATAAACTATTCCCACACAGCAACCAAGAGCTTATTCTCTTGCCCGTATGGAACTCCGTATGGATCAAGCCAGTGGGCGTAAGACAAACCTATAGTCCGCAAATTTCCCAGTACCTTGTGTAAGGAGAAGGAGAAGGAGAAGGAGAAGGAGAAGGAGAAGGAGAAGGAGAAGGAGAAGAAGAAGAAGTCTTCTGTAACCAGCAGGATCCTTCACAGAGAAAGACGTTCCCTCTAGTGTTTGAAGAAGAGTTGGTTTTTATATGCCGACTTGCACTACCACTTAAGTTAGAATCAAACCGGCTTAAAATCACCTTCCCTTCCCCTCCCCACAACAGACACCCTGTGAGGTTGGTAGGGCTGAGAGAGTTCAAAGAGAATTGTGTGCCTAGCCCAAGGTCACCCAGCTGGCTTCATGTGGAGGAGTGGGGAATCAAACCTGGTTCTCCAGATTAGAGTCCTCCACTCCTCTTAACCACTACACCCCACTTATTCATTAAATTATGAAAACAGCTGTTTTTTAATCTGATTCTTCTCATCTCTTCCATCCTTACAGAGTTGGTGTGAGAGTAAAATGGAGGATGGGATAACCGTGTATACCAGTCTTAGCTCTCTGGAAGAAGGGAGGGATAAAAATGTACTAAAAAATAATCAATAACTAACACTTCAGCTGTTTATTCCTTCCGTTACCACTGATTTAAAAAACAGGTTCAGCTACAGACAGGAAGGTCTCTCTCTGACTGTAGACATGAAGGTCTCTCTCTGAGAGCTGAGAGCCAACATAGTATAGTGGTTAAGAGCACTTTATTCTGGAGAACCGGGTTTGATTCCCCACTCCTCCACATGAAGCCTCCTGGGTGACCTTGGGCTGGTCACTGAACTCTTTCAGCCCCACCTACCTCCCAAGGTGTCTGTTGTGGGGAGGGGAAGGGAAGGAGATTGTAAGCTGCTTTGAGACTCCTTAAAGTAGAGAAAAGCGGGGTATAAAAACCAACTCTTCTTCTATTTCTTTGCTTCTTTCTTGACAAATTCCTCAAGCCTGGTCGCTATTTTTATGCTAAATGCGAACTGTCCCCGACTGGATTAACTTTCCGACTGGATTAACTTTCCAGTCGCGAACTGTCCCCGACTGGATTAACTTTCATCCGACGACCCCCGCTGCTTGGATAAAATTGGACGAAGGCACTAGCAGTCCTGCTCAGCAAGATAAAAGGAAACCTTCTCGGGATCCTGACGTGCGTATGCTTCCCCATCCCACCCTGCGCTGAGTGACAGAAGATCTTCCAAGCATGTTTGGAGTTTTTTGTGTGTGCAAGAAGGCAAGTTGTGCAAAAGCTGCATGCTGCCCTCTCCAGTTGGAAACATCCGATTACACCCATCCGTATTTTCCAGACCGTCTTTTGAAACGATATACTTTTTCACTCCCGTCCTGTATGCGGTGAGAAATGTTTGAGCTGCAGCCTTTCACAGCGTCAATTTCTTGTAAGCAGAGATGTGTGAACTTCCCCATTCCCTGAGGAATCGTATTGCTAAATCCTACTGAACTCCTTTTGGCTTCCTTTTGAGTTTCTCAGATGTGTTTCCCCTCAGGAGGAACATAAAAAACTTTTATTTCGAGTTTAAATGAGATGTCCAAGGGCTGAAAGCTTTGAGCCGATTTGATCACGAACGCATCTTCTGACCTTATGCGGTGCTGTGGTCTTCTCTCAAGTGCCGCTGTTGTAAGTTTTATTAGCCTTCACACCAAGCATTTCCTGTTAGAGATCAATTAAATCTCTTTAATAGGCACCTTCTTTCAAAATACCTTCCACGTTTCACCTGAGGAGGAAGCCATATAAAATCTGCATTGTCCTGCCAAGCGGTAAAGGGAAATTTTAGCATATGTTAAGTGCAGTTATGTGATAAAACCTGTGGCAGGACACATGCCAAAATGGCCAGCTGCGTGGGAACTAAGATTGCCCTGTTCAGCCTGTAAAATCAGCCGTTTGTTCCCAATTCACTTTGAATTTATGTTATGGAAGGAAGGTGTAAGACTACAGCACCTCGTTGCGTTTCTCTCATAACGAACTTTACTCCAGACATAATCGCGAGTTAAAAAGTTTTATTTAAGAAAGCCAGCGAGTTCAGTGGGTCCATTGAGACATAAGGCTAGAATGCAGACATGGGGGAACACCAGTACATTTAAAGGATTCACACAATAGGATTGATTAGTTTCAGGACATAATACAAAAGGGCCGAGTTGAGGTAGAGTTGCCTTGATGGTTTAGGTCAGTCATGTCCAAAGTCCGGCCCGGGGGCCAATTGTGGCCCCTGGGCCGGTTTAATACGGCCCCCCAGCCTGTTTTGCAGAGAGAGAAAAAGGGGTGTGTGGGGGCTGCGCCTGTGCTTTGCATCCCCGACTGAGGGGGCAATGCTTGGGCGGAGGGTCGCCTCGATTGGCTGTCTCAGCCCCACCCCCCAGAATGAAGGCCAGCGAGTCTGAAACCCTAGAGAGGCCACTTCCTTCTTACCCAGACTCCACCGCTCCAAACCACCGCTCTTAACCATTACACCATGCTGGCTCTCATGGGGAGAAAAACTCCACATTCCTCCCTGCACGGGAGATGTCAGAGTGTTTGAATCTTGGACTCCATGAGAATGAAAACCAGTTTTTTTCCTGGCTCAGATGAGGGGAGGACAGAATACCCCTGGCATGGTTGAAGGGAGAGAGTCGACAGTCCCAGAGAGGCACATGAGAGGGGGGGGGAGGGGGGAGGAAGAGTTCCTGCTCCCTCCCTACAGAAGGAAGGTTGGAGATTTAGAAGCTGGGGGGCATCCGGTGAGCTGAAAGGGGCTTTGGGGAAAGGAAGGGATGTAGCCATGGTTTTTGTGGTGCAGTCTGTGGTTATGGGCATAATAAGTATGCCGTTTGCAATAAACTTTGCAAAAAACAGTTAATTTGCATTTAATTAATTTAATTAAGAATGTCAGGCAAAATGGTCGGCCCTCGCGCATGTTCACTTCATCAAATCTGGCTCTCTTTGAAAAAAGTTTGGACACCCCTGGTTTAGGTATAAGGAAACAATACAGAAGGTAACAGCCGGTAACTATTCACAGGAAAAACCATACATGAAACTAAAGTGTGAAATAGCTAGGTGATTGCCAGGGCTCCCAGGCATTGTTCTGCAGCACCTGGTAACTCAGTAATGATTAGCCGGGCAGGTCTCCATTGAGGTGTAGATGCGGGGGGGGGGGGATGGGCAGAGGCCGAAAGCCAGGAAGCTGACAGAAAGGGGGGTGCCTTTCCTTGCTGGGAAATTCCCTTAGATCAGGGGTGGGGAACCTTTTTTCCGCCAAGGGCCATTTGGATATTTATAACATCAATCGCGGGCCATACAAAATTATCAACTTAAAAATTAGCCGACCAAGCCCCAAGCAGGCAGCTGCCCCAGATGACCCCACACACACACATGAGCAAGCAGGCAGGCACCCAACCTGTGGCACACTCGCCCACCTGGTGGCACAGGAAAGAAAAATACTGGTACTGTCATTTGGTTTAATACAGGTGCTAGGTGAAAATTAGTGCTCCGTGACGAATTTCTCTCCTGAAAAGTGCTCCATGACTCAAAAAGTTTGGAAAACTCTGCTCTAGACCAGTCCTTCTTAAACTTTTTCTGCTCATGACCCCTTTTGTCCTGAGAAATTTTTACGCAACCCCGGGTGTATAGGTATCTAAAATACGTATGCAACTCAAACAATTACTAATAATAAATCATAAAGAAATTTATTTTAATTTTTTTTTTAAAAAAAATTGGAACTCCCACATTCAGTTACATGACCCCATATGGCAGGGGTGTCCAAACTTTTTTCATAGAGGGCCAGATTTGATGAAGTGAACATGCATGAGGGCCGACCATTTTGCCTGGCATTCTTTGAACCATTACAATTAAATTAAACATTAAATTAAATTGAAATTAAAAATTAAACTTGGCATTTAAAATTAAAATTAAATGCTAATTAATCTCGCTCCGCCCCTTTCCTTCAGGGCGGAAGTCCCGCTCCTTCCTGGTCCCTCTGTGACCTTAAGCCAGTCATGTCCAAAGTCCAGCATCTTGGCCATCTTCTGGGCATGGAGTAGGTCACTGGGGATGTGGAAGGAGGTAGTTGTGAATTTCCTACATTGTGCAGGGGGTTGGACTAGATGACCCTGGTGGTCCCGTCCAACTCTTGGCCATCTTTGGGCATGGAGTAGGGGTCACTGGGGGTGTGGGGGGAGGTAGTTGTGAATTTCCTACATTGTGCAGGGGGTTGGACTAGATGACCCTGGTGGTCCCGTCCAACTCTTGGCCATCTTCTGGGCATGGAGCAGGGGTCACTGGGGGTGTGGGGGGAGGTAGTTGTAAATTTCCTACATTGTGCAGGGAGGGTTGGCATCCGCGCCGTGCTCCCGGGGTGTGGCGGCTCCGTGCCGGTCTCCAGGGGGAGGGGGGAGGGTCCCAGCCCCCAAGCCGGCTCCTGGGGCGCGCCGGCTCTGCCGGGCTCCTGTGGTGCTGGGCGGCGGAGTGGGGAGACCCCCGCCCCCAAGCTGGCTGCTGGTTCCGTGCCGGGCTCCTGCAGCGGGGGGAGGGCCGCCGCCCCCCAGCTGGCCGGTGGCGTCTCAGCCAGCTCCCGGGGTGGCCCGGCTCCGCGCCCTGCTGCCGCTCCACGGTGCGGCGTTGGGGGGAGATCCTTGCCCCCCAGCTGGCTGCCGGCTCCACTCCGAGCTCCCTCCTGGGTAGGGCCCGCCCCCCAGCTGGCTGCCGGCTCCCGGGGCAGCCTGGCTCTGTGCCCCGCTGCCGCTTCGCTGGGCGGCTGGGAGGGGCCTCCCGCCCCCCAGCTGGCTGGCGGCTTTAAAGCCGGCTCCCCTGGCGCGCCGGCTCGGCACCCGGCTCCCGCTGGGCGGCTGCTGGGAGGGGCCTCCCGCCCCCAGCTGGCTGGTGGCTTCCTAGCTGGCTCCCAGGGCGCGCCGGCTCTGCGCTGGGCTGCCACGGCCGGGGGTCGGCCGTGGCTCCCAGAGCCTCTCAGCAGCTTTGCCCTTTGTCCTGAGACGCCCGGGCACACGGGCGTCTCCGGACTCCACCCCGCTCCCACACCTCCTCCACCGCCCAGAGAGGGACAATGGGGACAGTCTCCTGAGACGCCACAAAGCACAGCGGCAGAGAACGGGCCGGCGGCGGAAGTGCCGTCCAGAACGGCCAAGGGCGGGGCACAAGGGGAGAGGGCAGATTGCGACAACGCCTCGCCTGCCCACCCGATCTCCTCCACAGGCAGCCCCGAGCAGCTCCGGAGGCCGGGTACCCCGGGGGATGACAGAGGCGGCGGAGACGGCCCAGATGACGAGCGGCGGGCGGGACGGCCCGCAGGACAGCTGCTAGTCGGGTGGGCGCGCCGGGGAATGGGGAGGGGACGCCCAACACCGGATGGGGAGGAGGCAGGGAGCGCTCCCTTACGGCACCTGAGGGGAAGGGCCGGGATTGGGAGGGAGGAGGGCGGCTCCTTGGGGAGGAGGATAAAAGGTCGGGGGAAGCGGAGGCCAGGGAGGATGGAAGCCACGTGGGTCGTCTCAGCAGAGCGCACAGAGACCCTGGCTTCTTCTGAGGGGGAGTGCAGTTCAGACTCGCCCTCAGAGTGGTCTGAGGCCGAGGAGGCTCCCCTGACCCGACCTCCTCCTCCGCCGGTGGGAGGGGTCGCATGTCCGAGGGAGTCAGAGCGCCTCACACCCTTCTCCCCGGGGGCCGGATTCAACCAGCCGGTGGGCCGCAATTGGCTCGCGGGCCGGACTTTGGACATGCCTGCCGTATGGGGTCGCAACCCACAATTTAAGAAGCTTTGCTCTAGACTGACCCCCTGAGAAGTTATCCTAGCGCAGTACTAGATCAATGACAAAATAACTGGGTAGAAACCTTGGAACATATCTTATAACAAACTACATCGCGTCTGTGCGATCTAACACGCGAGGTAGAGATTAAGAGGAGTATCCCAGGGGAGTAAAGTGTGCCAAGGGAAGCCAAAAAATTGTCTTTATTAAAAAGGTTTATTATAAAAGAGTGAAAAGAAAAGGTGATTGGATTCATACCACACAGTAGAACTATTCTGTTGAACAAGAGCCTTGGGTAATAGAACTCAGCCATTTGGTTGACTATGTGCAATAAGAGAGCCAGCGTGGTGTAGTACTTAAGGTGTCAGACTAGGACCTGGGAAACCCAGGTTTGAATCCCCACTAGCCCCATGGAAGCTTGCTGGGTGACCTTGGGCCGATCACACACACTTAGGCTGACCCAGGTAGTATTTGGATGGGAGACCTCCAAGGAATACCAGGGTCATGACACGGGGGCAGGCAATGGCAAACCACCTCTGAATGTCTCTTGCCTTGCAAACCTGCTTGCTGGGTGACCTTGGGCCAGTCACACTCCCTGTTCCAGTTAAAGGGACCAGGCAAGTAGGTGATGGGAAAGACCTTCTCTGCCTGAGACCCTGGAGAGCAGCTGCCTGTCTGAGTAGACAATACTGACTTTGATGGGCCAAGGGTCTGTTTCAGTAGAAGTCAGCTTCATGTGTTCATGTGAGATCTCCAGCCACCGCCTGGAGGTTGGCAACCCTAGTGTATCCCAGCCCGCCTACTGAAGCACTTTCCCACTTTCTCTGTCCTTCTAAGCCCGCCCATTTACTTGGCTCCGCCCACCACAACCTTCTTAGCCCCTCCCCCCTCTCTCCCCCCCCCCCGTCTTTCGTCTTTCTGGGGAGTCTAGCAGTATTGCCGCTCTATCCTTGAGTCTCTCTATGGTAAAAGAACCGGCTTTGGAAAAACGGCCCAAAGCGGGAAGGGGAGGCCGGGTCGACCACGCCTTTCCCCTCGCAACTCTATGGTTGAAGGCGGCCAAACCTTCGCTGTCCTTGAAAACAGAGCCGGAGGCTAAAACGGAAACCGGAAGTTCGGTCTGCCCGCGTCCTTCTCTGTAGTGCTTTCGATGGCGGCTTCCTCGCCGCTTTGAGTGTGCGCATGCGCCTACGGGGAGGCGCGTGAGCTCGAGGAGAGGGGTATTCAGCGCCCCCTCCAGAAAGCCTTGAGCCGGCATGGAGGGTCCTGGGGGGGCTGCGGGGGTGGCACCCATCAGAGCCCAGTGAGTACCAGGAGCCCCTCAGCTTCCCTTGCTTGACCCCTTAACTGCCTCCTTGAAGGACCCCCCCCCCAGTCCAGTCTCTACAAGGACGCCCTGTCTCCCCCCCAGTCAATCTCTACCCTCCTTAGCTCCTTCTGCAGCCCCCTTTTAGGCAGCTCCCCCTAGTGCATTTCGTCTGTCCCATAAAGGGACCTGCCTCCCACCCCATTTTGCTAAATTGGTGCCCTCTTCCAAGTTGAAACTTTTGAAAGGAAGGAAGGAAGGCGGTTAAGGGGAGACATGATAGAGGTCTATAAAATTATGCATGGTATGGAGAGAGCAGACAGGGAGAAGCTTTTCTCCCTCATAATACTAGAAGATGGGGGTCATCTGCTGAAGCTGGAGGGTGACAGATCCAAAACTGATAAAAAGGAAGTATTTCTTCACACAACGCATAGTTAAATTGTGGGACTCCCTGCCCCAGGATGTGATGATGGCTGCCAACTTGGAAGCCTTTAAGAGGGGAGTGGAAGAGAGGGGTATTCATGGCTACTAGTAAAAATGGTTAGTAGTCATGATGCATCCCTATTCTCTCCAGGATCAGAGGAGCATGCCTATCGTATTAGGTGCTTTGGGTCACAAGCAGGATGGTGCTGCTGCAGTCGTCTTGTTTGTGGGCTTCCTAGATGCCCCTGGTTGGCCACTGTGTGAACAGACTGCTGGACTTGATGGGCCTTGGTCTGATCCAGCATGTTTTTTTTTTTATGTTCTTATTTGTAAAGACTGTTGAACCCTTTTCTCCGTAGGTACCTCACCACAAAAGAAGAGTTTCATTCTTACCTTGAGCAAGAAGGGGATCCAAGAAATAATAAAGGTGACATTGATGGTGGTGGTGATGGTGAAGGAAAGAAGGATGTCAGGGGTGACCTTACGGAGCCTCCTTCCAAGCTGCAGAAGCTGGAAGAAGATGGAAAGGACAGAAGTCTGCCGGAAGAGGCAGTCGAAGTCCTGAAGAAATCTGGGCAGAAGAGGGCCCGAGGACAGAATAAGAATCGGCCATGCATGAACCCCATGCGTTATGAGAAGCATCGCCTGTGTCCGTCGGTAATCCAGGTAAAGTGTGTGGAAGGTGGGTGGGTAGTGCCGAGGAGTTTACCTTGGGTAGGATTTGTTGAATGGAACTCGGAACTCGGAGCTCTCACCTGAGGATGCTGCTGGTATGTGTTTCATATCCCTTACCACTAGGGAGGTGGTGAACTCTCCTTTCCTGAGGGACTTCAGGCAGAGGCAGGATGGCATTTCTCAGGGATGGTCCATCTTTGGATTGCCTTTTCTGATGGGGTTGGACTAGATCAAGGCTTCTTATATTTTTTCGACTCGCGCCCCCTTTGTGCCCAAGAAATTTTTACACGACCCCAGGTATATATATCAGTAAATGTTTGATTTGTATACATATTTTATATTGCCAAATGTTACATGACCCCCACATTCAGTTACGCGACCCCTTCTGGGGTCGCGACTCACAGTTTAAGAAACTTTGGACTAGATGACGTGCAAGCCCCCTTCTACCTCCAGGAGTCTATAAGCAATGTCAAAGAACGTATGAAACTGCCCTATACAGATGAAGGAAGTATTTCTTCATACAACACATAGTTAAATTGTGGAACTCCCTGCCCCAGGAGGTGGTAATGGCTTCCAACTTGGAAGGCTTTAAGAGGGGAGTGGACATGTCCATGGAGGAGAGGGCTATCTATCCATGGCTACTAGTCAAAATGGATACTAGTCATTATGCATACCTACTGATTCAATCAGCATCCTGCAACAACTTGTCTCCACTATTGACAAATAGCTGCCTATGGCTAGAGGCGGGCGCCTTCTCTCCTTCTACATCGCTCCAAAGGTGTAGGTGAGCTGGAAAGGCTGGGCACCATTGCTTAGCCTTCGTTTGCTGGCTTAGGGCAGGGGGCCGGGCATGACTCGTCTGCTGACTCAGCACTGGGGGGAGGGCATGCTTCCTTGCCCAGCTCTGTCTGGGCTTCAGTCCCTTGCTGGCTGCCTTCTGTTGGCTCTGGGCTGGCTACACAGGGCCCCTCTTCCTCTGATGAGTCCTCACTGCCATCCAGTCCTGACTGACCCATAACAACCCGGCTTGCTGGGGGTAACGTGTAGACGACTGGGGAGGGCAGTGTCAAACCACCACGTAAACATAGTCTGCCTAGTAAACGTCGGGATGTGATGTGTCAGTGATGACCAGGTGCTTGAACAGGGGACTAGCTTTATACTGTTCGCTCAGATTGACAGGAGCTTTCTAGGATCTCAGGCACAGAAAGGTCTTTCCCAGTATCTTCGATCCTTTACTTGAAGATGCTGGGATTGAACGTGGGGCATTCTGCACGCAAAGCCGTCTCGTCTCAAGATTTTTTTCTCTCGTTGCAGGAACGTGTGGAGAAATGCTTCTTCGGGTCTCAGTGCCATTTCCTGCACGACGTCAAGGAGTACATGGCCACGAAGCTACCAGACCTGGGAGACAGCTGTGTGCTCTTCAAGAACTTTGGCAAATGCATGTATGGGGTTACCTGCCGGTTCTCCGGGACCCACCTCGGAGAAGATTACAGGAACGTTGTCGATGCGGATCTTTTAAAGCAGTGGGAGGGGAAGCTGGTAGTGAAAAACAGCCTCAGCAAAGAACTCCAGCAGCGGCTGCGCAAGAAGAAAGTGCCCTTTGAGAAATCTAACCAATACCTTAGCCACTTGGGCAAACCCAGCTGTGCAGCAATAGGGGAAAAGGAGGTGACAAATTGTTCCCTTTCCAAAGGGAGTGCAGAAGTTCTCGAAGAGGAGGGATTGAAGGTTGATGGCGGGCTGGAGAGAGAAGGGTCTGCCTTGGAGGGTCCCCGCCCACCAGCGGACTGTGCTCTCAAAACATCTGGCACCATCACAGACGAAGATGTAGTAAAGCTGAGACCTTGCGAGAAGAAAAAGGTACTTGATAATCGTGTTTCAAGTTTCAAAACAGGCAGACCGACCAGTTTCTTTGGAAAGAGCGTTCTTCAAACTGCTATTATCTGGGGGAACACTCCTTTTTTTTAAATTGAAATTGGAGACGCCCATAATTCTGATGCCTGAAATGTATATTGCATAACTGTACACGTTTCCCTTTGGAAGGTGGAAGGGCCAGAATGGTGACTTGTGCAGAGACGTGACAGGCAGCCTCTCCCAGGGAGAGTTGAGTCTGCTACAATTGTGTCCTTAACAATGATGTTTCAAACAGTTGCTGGGTAGCATAAGCAGAGATTCTTGGCGCAACTTACAAGAGATTTATTGTGATGTGATTCTGTGGGCTGCTCATCAGATGTGTTATTATTGGCAAACGTGGCCACAGAGGGGCAAGAAAAAATGTTAGCAGAAGGGCCGAAAGGCCATGAAATGCAAGGGTTCTAGTTTACAATTTTTTCCCTCCTGCAGTCTACCAACTGATGGGAACACTGTGTCTTTTACAAAGTGCACTTCGGTCTCTGGAGGCTAATGACAGAGTAAACCCTTAGTCTTTATGGTACCGCAAGACTTTGCTCTCTGGCAGCGTGGTATAGTGGTTAAGAGCAGTGGACTGTGATCTGGAGAACCAGGTTTGATTCCCTACTCCTCCACATGAGCAGTGGATTAGCAGTCGAGGAGCCCCGTAGCGCAGAGTGCTAAGCTGCAGTACTGCAGTCCAAGCTCTACTCATGACCTGAGTTCGATCCCGACGGGAGTCAGTCTCAGGTAGCCGGCTCAAGGTTGACTCCTCCTTCCATCCTTCCGAGGTTGGTAAAATGAGTACCCAGCTTGCTGAGGATAAAGGGAAGATGACTGGGGAAGGCACTGGCAAACCACCCTGTAAACAAAGTCTTCCTAGTAAACGTCAGGATTAGCAGTGGATGCTAATCTGGTGAACCTGATTTGTTCCCCTGCTCCTACACATGAAACTAGCTGGGTGACCGTGGGCTAGTCACAGCTCTTAGAGCTCTCTAAATCCGTTGTGGGGAGGGGAAGGAGATTATAAGCCAGTTTGAGTCTTCCTTAAGTGGTAGAGAAAGTTGGCATATAAAAACCAACTCCTCCCCTTCTTCTTCTTCCTACTTTAAAATATGTAAAACTTGGCAAGGGTTAGCCTTGTTCGACCCAGTCCCTCTGGCATGGCCTTTTGTGGGTTATGCAGAGGCCGTTTTGTGGCCCACTCTGTGTTCTCTGGGGTCGTTTCCCCACAAAATCTGCTGGTTTCTGGGGCGTACATCTCCTCCTATGCCCCTGTATGTCAAAGCCATCCCGTGTGGGTGAGAAAGACACTGGCGAATGAGGAAGACACTGTAAGAACAGTCCTTCAGGGTTAGACCCAAAAGCCCATCTGGACTAGCATCCTGTTTCCCACATTGGGCAGCCAGCTGCCGCCACAAAGCCTACAGGCAAGGCATGGAGGCCTAAGCCTCCCCCTGCTGATGCCCACCCCCCCAATACACACATAACTGAGGTTCGCTGCCTCTAAATACGAAGGTTCTATTTATCCATCCTGGCTGATATCAACGGATAGAAAAAGAAGAAGAAAAGTTAGTTTTTATATGTCACTTAAGGACGAATCAAACCAGCTTACAATCTACTTTCCTTCCCTTCCCCACAACAGACACCCTGTGAGGTAGGTGGGGCTGAGAATGTGTGACTAGCCTAAGGTCACCCTGCTGGCTTCATATGTAGGAGTGGGGAAACCAACCTGGTTCACCAGATTAGCCTCTGCAGCTCATGTGGAGGTGCAGGGAATCAAACCCGGTTCTCCAGATCAGAGTCCACCACTCCAAACCACTACACCACGCTGGCTCCCCCACTTCCACGATTATGCCTGATCCCATTTTCAAGCCATCTCAGTTTGTGGCCTATCGTCACATCCGGAGGCTGTGAAAGTTTGTCATGGTGTGCGAAGAAAGGCTCCCTTTTCTCTCTCTCTTCTGAATCTGCTGCCTTCCTGCGTAGCCCCGAACGGTTGTTTGTTCTTCTCTGAAAAGCTGCAGGCTGTTTCTTCATAGGGGAGCTGTTCTGCGTGTGGTTTTGTTTTGTTTTAAGATTTTTATTTTGCTTCAATGAGAATACAAACAAGGATAAAATACGAAGTAGAAAACAATCCCAAACAATTTAAAATTTAAAAAAAAAGAAGAAGAAAAAAGCTCTGGGTGAACATATAAAATTTTGATTGCATTACAATAATGTCCCTTTATTATATATTCTAGCTTCTTTGATACCCTTAATTTTTGCTTATTCTGTGTGGTGTAGTGGTTAAGAGCAGTGGTTTGGAGCAGTGGAGTCTGATCTGGAGAACCGGTTTTGATTCCCCCACTCCTCCACATGAGTGGCAGAGGCTAATCTGGTGAACTGGATTCGTTTCCCCACTCCTGTACATGAAGCCAGCTGGGTGACCTTGGGCTAATCACAGCTCTGTTAGAGCTCTCTCAGCCCCACCTACCTCATAGGGTGTCTGTTGTGAGTAGGGGAAGGTGATTGTAAGCCGGTTTGATTCTACCTTAAGTGGTAGAGAAAGTCAGCATATAAAAACCAACTCTTCTTCTCCTTCTCTGTGACAATACTTTTGCAATTACATAATAATAATGCACTGAGCCCCAGCCCCTCGTACAAGATGCCTGTTTTTATTGTTACAATGTCTAGTACTTCTGTACTTTGTTTTCCTTGTCTACATAGAGGTTTATCTTCATCCTTTTCCTTCTGTCACTCAGAGTGGGGACTCAGACCTAGGTCTCTAATAGCCTAGTCCAACCCCCTAAGAACTACACCATACAGTCTTGAGCAGTTGAAGTCTGTTTTCCTTTAATGTCTCTTTCCGCCTTCTCTTTTTGTTTTCCAGTTGGATCTTCAGGGCAAGCTCTACCTGGCTCCTCTAACAACAGTAAGTAGTAACACTTCCTCTCTTGGAGGATCCATTTAATTTCAGGGCTGCCCAGTGTGCGTCACGGCAGAGCGGGGATTTGAACACAGGCCTCTGAGGTCATCATCTGAACTTGATGTAGTGGTTAAGAGCGGCGGACTCTGATCTGGAGAACCGGGTTTGATTCCCCGCTCCTCCACATGAGTGGCGGACTCTAATCTGTTGAATCGAGTTGGTTTCCCCACTCTTTGACATGCAGCCTGCTGGGTGGCCTTGGGATATTCACAGTTCTCTTAGAGCTCTCTCAGCCTCACCTGCCTCACAAGGTGTCTGTTGTGGGCAGGGTGGGGGGGGGGAGATTGTAAGCTGGTTCGATCTTCCTCAAAAAGGTAGAGAAATAGGCAAGTCTTCTTCTCTCCTCCAATCTTCTGTCTAAACCCCTTTTAAAGCTGTCTGTGCTCGTGGGCATTGTTCCATCCACTGGCAGTGAATTCCGCAATTGTGTAAAGAAGTATTTCCTTTTGTATTTCCTGTACCTGCTTCCCATCAGCTTCATTGGGTTCTAGTATTTTGGGAGAGCGAGTGGGGGAAAGACAACAATCCCGAGAGGAACTCCCTGCCCCAGGATGTGGCGAAGGCTGCCAACTTGGAAGGCTTTAAGAGGGGGAGTGGACATGTTTATGGAGGAGAGGGCTATCTGTGGCTACAAGTCAAAATGAATGCTAGTCATTATTGTGAGAGATCCCCCTCTCTGAGTTTGCTTCTCCAAATCAGTTGCTCAGACGTTGATACAGAAACAATAGATTTATTGAAGCCTTCAGGAGATGAGACAGGCACAGGTAGAAAGTTGCAAGTGAGGGGCTATACGGGTTTACAGAATATATTGACTCCAGGGCACTGGGGCACTGGGGTTCACACTTATTGTTATGGGAAGTTACAAGCTTGGCATAATACAAAACATCAGACGGATCCCAGGAAGTCTGGTGCGGCTATCACACTTCCAAGGCCGCACCGGCCTGAGGGAGTACTGGCAGGAAGAACAGCGGGGGGGAAGATACATGGGCCATCAGGCCTGGCGCCTGAGACCAGAAGGTGTGAACTGCTTTTACGAGTTCACTGATAACACCGCAGGTGATGGAAAGCAGAGACACAAAGACAGAGACCCTCACATTCTGCCCCCCTTAAGGCCCCCCTCCGAGAGGACGAGGCTTATCGGGATAAGCGAGGTGGAATTCTCGGACCAAGCGAGGAGCTGCCATGTGGGGTGCGGCCACCCATTCGTCATGAGCGGAGCCAAGGTTTTTCCAGCGAACAAAGTAAAACAGTTTCCCTTTCTTCCATTTGGAATCTAAAACCTTGGATATTTCCAAATGGGTATCCCCTCCTACTACGGTAGGAATCTCATGAGCGGGAGGGGGGTGGAACTGGGGAGCTGCTACATAAGGTTTGAGGAGGCTTATATGGAAGACTGGATGAACTCCCTTGAGAGTCTTAGGGAGACTCAGTTCCACGGTAACCTCGTTGATTACTCTGGTAATGGGGAAAGGTCCTACATAACGGTCGCTCAGTTTTTTGCAGGGGCGAAGAGAGCGGAGGTTTTTGGTGGACAGATAGACTTGCTCCCCCACCTTGAGTTCCCATCCCGGAGACCGGTGTTTGTCTGCTTGTTCCTTGTACTTGCTTTTTGCCCTTTCCAGATTTTTGAGCAACCATGGCCAGGTGGATTTAACCACCTGAATCCACTCCTGAAGATCAGGGGTAGACTGGAGCTCTGGCGAGACGGGGGCAGAACCGAAAGGGCCAAAATCCGTCCCGTATATAACTTGGAAGGGACTAAAGCCGGTAGAGGAATGAGGCGCATTGTTGTACGCATATTCGGCAAATGGCAGCAGGTCGACCCAGTCGTCCTGGTGGAAATTTACATAGCAACGCAAATAACATTCTACTACCGCATTTACTCGTTCCGTTTGACCATCCGTTTGGGGGTGATAGGCGGAAGAAAGGCCCTGTTCCTCCACTCCCATTAACTTTAGGAAAGCCCGCCAGAATTTGGCAACAAACTGGACCCCCCGGTCGGAGAGGACCTTCCTCGGGATCGAGTGTAGCCTGAGGACGTGCGTGATGAACAGTTTAGCTAAGCCCTGGGCTGAAGGAAGACCTGCACATGGAACGAAATGAACCTGTTTGGAAAAGAGGTCTGTGATAACCCAGAGAACCGTTTTCCCCCGACTTGGAGGTAGGTCGGTGATAAAATCCATGGCGATGACTTCCCAGGGACGGGAGGGGTTCTCAAGCGGTTTGAGAAGCCCCGGGGGTTTTCCCATCCGTTTCTTGGCTGTGGCGCAGGTGGGGCAGCTGCGCACATACAACTCTACATCAGATCTCATACCGGGCCACCAGAATTGCCTTCGAACCAGGTGAAGCGTTTTTATGAAACCAAAATGACCCGCTAGCCTGGCCCCATGTACAAGTCCCAATACTTCTTTGCGAAGGGAAGATGGGACATATAGTTTCCCCCCTTGCACCCACCAAGTGTTGGTTCGTTCCAAGCCAGTGGGGAGGAGATGGTGCTCCTCCTCCTGTAAGGAGGCGTCCCGGAGTCGCTGTTGGAATGCTTCCGGGATACCTTTGAGCGTAGGGGGGGTCTCCGGTTGGCGGGCTTGGGATCGGGTGGTGACGGCCAAGCCAGGGACTTCCCCTCGCTGTTCGGGAGTGAACAGGGAGTCGACGGGGCGATCGAAATCGTTGCGATACTGGGGAAGTCGTGACAAAGCATCAGCTAGGGCATTTTCTTTGCCAGGGACATGTTTGAGGGTGAACCGGAATTTTGCAAAAAATTGGGCCCACCGAATTTGTTTGGCATTGAGTTTTCTAGCTCCCTTGAGAGCCTCAAGATTCTTGTGATCTGTGCACACTTCGAACGGCAGCTCGGCCCCCTCCAAGAAGTGTCTCCATATGGTAAGGGCATGTTTGACCGCTGCTGCCTCCTTCTCCCAAATGGCCCAGTTGATTTCGGACTGGGAAAACTTCTTGGAGAAGTAGGCGCATGGCCTCAACCGTCCCCCCTCATCCCTCTGCAATAGGGCCCCGCCCATGGCTACATCCGAGGCATCCACCTGCACCACGAAGGGCTTGGTGCAATCCGGGTGAGCCAAAACGGGTTCGGATGAAAAAAGTAGCTTTAAACGTTCAAAAGCTTGCTGGCACTGGGGAGACCATTGCAGACGGGCTGAGGGGAGTGCGGCGCTAGCCCCCCTGTCCTTGGTACGCAACAGGGCAGTGAGGGGAAGCGCAACTTGGGCAAAGTTGGGAATGAAATTCCGGTAAAAGTTGGCAAACCCCAAAAACTGTTGAAGTTGGCGGCGGGTAGTGGGGGTTTCCCAGTCCCGCACCGCCTGGACCTTGGCGGGGTCCATTTCCAACCCTTGGTGGGAAATCACATACCCCAGAAATGTAATAGAAGGTTGGTGGAATTCACACTTGGACACCTTAGCATACAGTTTGTGCTCCCGCAGCCGCTGGAGCACTTCTCGCACTAGGCGCACATGTTCTTCCATGGTCTCAGAGTAAATAAGAATGTCATCGAGAAATACCACCACCCCCCGAAACAGTAAATCATGCAAAACTTCATTAATTAATTGCATAAAGACACTCGGAGCCCCCGAAAGTCCGAATGGCATGACCAGGTACTCAAACATCCCAAAACAACTGGAAAAGGCCGTTTTGGGTTCGTCTCCTTCTTTGATGCGAATGCGGTGGTAGGCTTCTACCAAGTCCAGTTTGGTGAAGATTCGGCCCTCCTTTAATTGTGCTAGAAGGTCAGGAATAAGAGGGAGGGGGTAAGCATTAGACTGGGTGACTGCGTTCAGTCTGCGAAAGTCAATACACAGTCTTAAATCTCCCGTCTTTTTCTTTACAAAGAAAGCTGGGGCTGAATAAGGAGCCTTGGAGGGGCGTATGAAACCCCTCGCCAGATTGACATCCAGATAGTCTCGCAATACAGTCTTTTCACTAGGGCTCATGGGGTAAACCTTTCCCTTAGACAGTTTGCCTTCCCCTACAATCTCGATGGCACAGTCCGTTTCTCTGTGGGGAGGCAGTTCGTCGCACTCTCTAACATCGAAAACATCAGTAAACTGCGAGTACTCAGAGGGTAATTGAGGAGAGACTGGGGCGGGGGACCCTACCAGTGCGGCGGCTGGAGTTCTGAGTACCCGTTCCTTGTCATGCAACCCACAGGGGTTTTCGGGGAAGGAAAGCACCCGTTTAACCCAATCAATGGAGGGATTGTGTCCCCTTAACCAGTTCATCCCTAACACCACAGGGGTTACAATAGGGGCGATGGTGAAATACAACCGTTCCCAATGTTCCCCCACGGACATAATCACGGCTGCAGTTCTGTGGGTCACAGGGCCCCGTTTAAAGTCACTCCCGTCCATTTGGGAAAAACGGAGGGGTCCCGGAAGCCGCTTGCGCCGGACACCCAACTTCTTGGCAGTTTCCTCATTTATCATGGTGCGGGCACACCCCGAGTCGACCAACGCGGGGACCTCTAACGGGGGACCCCCTTTGGGTAGGGACAGATGAACACGCACAAATACATTGTCCTCTTGGGCGCTTACCATCGGTGGAGCTCCTTGCACAACGATAGGGACGGTCTGCTGCGGAGCCCCCTCTACAGCAGACCGACGGCGTTTTTTGCCGGCTGTTCCCACTCTTCCTCCTCGCTGGAAGAGGGGGACGGGGTGGTGGCTTCCGGGGAGCCGTCCGAATCAAAGACGGTATTTGTAATCCGGGACCCCGATGGGACCGTAGAGTCGGATGCCCCATCCTGGGGGCGCGCGTGGAGAGCGGAGGGTGCGCCGGAGCGCCGGCTCAGTGGTCCACTTCTGCGGCGAGGCTGGCTGTCGGCGGCCGGTTTCGTCGGCTCGGCCTGGGTTTGGCGGGGGGGGGTCGGACGGCCTGAGCGAGAGGGGCATTGCGATGCAAAGTGACCCTTTCCCCCGCAGATCAGGCAGACGCCGGCCTCGAACCGCTTGCGGCGTTCCGCGGCCGAGAGACCCCCGCCACCCCCTTGCCGGAGTTCCCGGCCACGGTCACCTCGGGGCCTGGGGTCTCGCCCAAGCCGTTGCTTGGACAAGTTCAGGAGTTGTTTGCGATTCTCGATGTCAGCAGCATGGCGAACCCAACCTTCCACATCCGGGGGGTTCCCTTGCATGAAGGCCCAATGTTGGAGGTCTGGGTTGAGACCCTCCCTGAAACATTGTACCAAGGTAGCTTCACTCCAGTCCAGAATTCGGCTAGCCAGTGACTGGAACTCACTTGCATACTGCGCCACCGACTTAGTCCCTTGGCGCAGTTGCATCAGGGAGGCTTTAGCCCGCTCACCCAGAGTCGGGTCCTCAAAACGGTTTCGGAGTGCTACCATGAACTCGTCCAGGGTTCGCAGCACCGGCGAGCGGAGTTCATACTGCAACACCATCCAGGCAGCCGCCTCCCCTTGCAGTAAGGAAGCCACGTACTGCACCCGGGACTCCTCAGAAACGAAGGTTCGGCCTTGTTCCCGCATAAAAATGTCTACTTGGACCATAAAAAAGGTCAACTGGTCTCCCGACCCGTCATACGTGACTTTCAGGTCCCGACGGGCCGGGGGGGCAGGGGTTGCGGGCGGAACTACCGGCGCCCCGTCTGGGGGAGCACCGGCTGGAGGTTGCAACTTCAGCGCATCTAGGGTCGTGGCCATCTCACCCATTACGCGTTGCATGATCTCCATCTGCTCCTGCATAGCCCGGCGGTCTTCCTGCCACTGCTTTCGTTCTTCCTCCATGAGGGCCTCTTTGCGGGCCGGGTCCCCTTCGAGTCCCGTGCTGGGGAAGGCCAACCGGCGATCCTTCGCCGCAGTCCGCGAGAGCGACCAGCCCTTGGGAGAGTCCAGCCAATAAGTAAGCCCCCGGGGACGTCCGTCCCGATCTTGGTCGGGGGCGCGACCCTTCGGTTTCTTTGGCTTGGCTCCCTCCTCCTTCGGGTCCGGCTTCTCCGGCTCGTCCGGTTCCTTGGGGGCATCGGGGTTAGGGGTGGTGTCCTCGTCGGCTGACATTCTGTCCAAAGCGGTACAGCTGCAGTCCGAGAGGCAAAGACTTGCAACTTAATGTGAGAGATCCCCCTCTCTGAGTTTGCTTCTCCAAATCAGTTGCTCAGACGTTGATACAGAAACAATAGATTTATTGAAGCCTTCAGGAGATGAGACAGGCACAGGTAGAAAGTTGCAAGTGAGGGGCTATACGGGTTTACAGAATATATTGACTCCAGGGCACTGGGGCACTGGGGTTCACACTTATTGTTATGGGAAGTTACAAGCTTGGCATAATACAAAACATCAGACGGATCCCAGGAAGTCTGGTGCGGCTATCACACTTCCAAGGCCGCACCGGCCTGAGGGAGTACTGGCAGGAAGAACAGCGG
The DNA here is from genome assembly GCF_029931775.1 of Euleptes europaea. Classification (NCBI taxonomy): domain Eukaryota; kingdom Metazoa; phylum Chordata; class Lepidosauria; order Squamata; family Sphaerodactylidae; genus Euleptes; species Euleptes europaea. The sequence goes on along the minus strand of NC_079313.1, from coordinate 13,461,722 downwards.
GGGGGAAGATACATGGGCCATCAGGCCTGGCGCCTGAGACCAGAAGGTGTGAACTGCTTTTACGAGTTCACTGATAACACCGCAGGTGATGGAAAGCAGAGACACAAAGACAGAGACCCTCACAATTATGCTTAGATATTATCTCCGGTATCAGAGGAGCAGCCTATTATATTAGGTGCTGTGGAACACAGGCAGGATGCTGCTTCAATCGTCTTGCTTGTGGGCTTCCTAGAGGCACCTGGTTGGCCGCTGTGTGAACAGACTGCTGGACTTGATGGGCCTTGGTTTCTTACACTCTTATGGCACCTGCCAAAAGAGATGCAATTAATGGTAGTACCCGATCTCTAAATGGTTTCAGTGTGGCAATCTCCCATTCCGGAGGATATGCAAGCGCTTTGGAGCCGACGTCTCCTGCGGAGAGATGGCTGTGTGCACCAATTTGCTTCAGGGGCAGTCGTCAGAGTGGGCGTTGCTGAAGCGGCACTACACGGAGGACCTCTTTGGCGTGCAGGTGACTTGATGCGCACGGGAGGGAGGGAGCATAAGAAGAGCTCTGCCAGAATGGACCGGAGGTCCTCCTGGTCTAGCCTTATGGATCTTTCCACTTGGGGAGGGGCTGTGGCCCAGAGGCAGAGCCTCTGCTTGGCATACAGAAGGTCCCGGGTTCAATCCTCAGCATCTCCAGTCAAAAGGATAAGGTAGCAGGCGATGAGAAAGACCCCTGCCTGAGACCCTCCTGCCGCCAGTCTTAGTAGACCACACCAGCCTTGATAGACCAAGGGTCTGATTTGGTATATTTATCAGCTATTTATTATTTATTTGTTCAATTTATAACCCACCGTCCCCGGCCAAAGCCGGGCTCAGGGCGAGTGACAACATTAAATTCCAATATCTGAAATTCTTTAACTACAAATTTCAGCAGCCTAAAAAGCATTATCTAAAACATTAGATGGTGCGAAGTTCTCTGGGGGTATACCAGGAGAGTGTCGTGTATACCAGGAGCCAGCATGGTGTAGGGGTTAAGAACGGTGGCTTGGAGTGGTGGACCATCTGGAGAACCATGTTTGATTCCCAACTCCTCCATATGAGCGGCGGAGGCTAATCCAGTGAACCGGTTTGGTTTCCCCACTCCTCCACATGAAGCCTGCTGGGTGACCTTGGGCTAGTCACAGTTCTCTCCAAACTCTTTGCCCCTTCACATATTCCCCTCCCCTTACCCCATTATACAGATGCACATTGATTCAACACTGGGTATGACCGTGTGCACAGGTCTATCACGATCCTTTGGGGGTGGGATGTGCAAAAATAAAATGTCATATGGAAAGAATCATACATTCTGGTTAAGAGCGGAGGAATCTGGAGAACTGGGTTTGATTCTCCGCTCCTCCACATGAAGCCTAGTGGGTGACCTTGGGCTAGTCACAGCTCTCTCCGAACTCTCTGCCCCACCTACCTCACAAGGTGCCTGTTGTGGGCCAGAGGAAGGGATTGTGATTGTAAGTCACTATGAGACTCCTTAAGGTAGAGAAATGTGGGGTATCAAAAACAACTCTTCTTCTTTTGCTGTTCCCCGGCAGCTGGAAGGAGCCTTCCCAGACACCATGACAAAATGCGCGGAGCTCCTGAACCAGACCATCGAAGTGGATTTTGTGGACATCAACGTCGGCTGTCCGATCGACCTGGTGTATAAGAAGGTAGTGTGTTGCGTTTGGCAGGGCTATGTCTGCGTCCAGGGCAATGAGGTAGGGATGTAGCTCAGTGACAGAGCCTGGGCTTCGCATCCCAGTGGGCCCCAGCTCAGACCCTGAAATCAGGACCGTGAGAACCGCTGCTGCTGGGAAAGATGGGCTAGTGGTTTCATTCAGAAGCGTGGCGTAGTTTTCAGTGGGTGGTACTGCGCACACCTCTTTCACTAGGGGTAATGCTTTCCTCAGGTACAAGAAGCCACCTCCTTCCATCAAGGGGTGGTTGCTTATGCTGGAGGAAAGTTTGAAGGTCCATGGAATCCAGTCCACAGATGCCCAATCCATATTTGGGGCGTATGGTTTCAAACTGCAGGCATCTGTCCAACTAGTATGTTTTTACCCCATGTTTCCTCCAAGGAAACAAGGTGGTGGGCCGTGTTCTCCCATATTATCACCACCACAACTTTGTGTAGTACATTAGGATATGAGAAAGAGAGAGAGTGGCCCAGGATCTCCCAGTAGGTTTCGTAGCAGAGTGGGGGGTCTGAACCTATGTTTTTACAGTCCTAGGGCTTTTTCACACATGCCAAATAATGCACTTTCAATCCACTAACTATCGTTGGCAAGTGGATTTTGCCAGTTCACACAGTAAAATCCAGCTGCAAAGTGCATTGAAAGTGGATTATGATCCTACACTGGCTGTCCCGAGAGGAGAAAAATCCTCCAAAGACCTTGTAGATGAGGGTGTCAAACTCAATTGTTACGAGGGCCGGATATGACATAATTGTCACTTGGTTGGGCTGGGCCATGTCTCGCCAGCCCAGATCGATAGTGGGGCGGGGTGGCTTCCTCGGCTGCCTCACAGGTCGGATAAGAGCTCTCAAGGGGCTGGATCCGGCCTGCAGACCTTATGTTCGACACCCCTGCTGTAGATAGCAAACTGGACTGACTGGAGAAGGCTTGGTATAGAGCCCTTCCTCTGTGATGATCCTGGTTTCTAGGTGGAGGTGATATGATTTACTCATTCATGCAAAACAAAAACAAAAAATCCTCTGCTCATAGAAAGGTAACTTGTCTTTTATTCTTTATTCTTACAGCCATAGGCCAGAATAAAACACACAATAGGTAACTTGTCAGGAAAAATGTTTCTCCCTGACACGCTAGATTTCTGCACCGAAGGAATTTGAAGGCTCCCAACCCCACACACAGAGAATTCTGTGTAGTATACAAACGTGATGCTCCATTTCACGTGTTGGGGCAGAGAAGAAGTTCCGTTTGAACTTGATGGCAGAGGAGGAAAATGCTCGTTTCGGTTTTTTTCACCCCAGTTCTGCCCTCCTTTCTTGACAGGGGGGAGGCTGTGCCTTAATGAGCCGCACCAACAAGTTTGAACAGATTGTCCGAGGCATGAACACGGTAAGTGAGGGCCATCCTCTGCCCGGATCCTGCTAGAGAACTTTGCATCTCTACTACAAAAAAGTCAACTAAATGAAATAAAAGAACCAACTAAATTTGAATTATAAAGGTCTCTACAAATGTCTAACATGAAATAGAACATTACAGTCTGGCCACGATCAACACAAACCTTTCTACACGTAACAATTGCGAAGCAGATAACGTGTTAGCAGAACTCATGCTAAAATCATATGGCACTGAAGGAAGGATGTTTGTCAGCATGTTGCTGGGGGAGAGGCCTTGGCTCAGTGGTAGAGTATCTGCTTGGCAGGCTGAAGGTCCCAGGTTCGATCCCCGGCATCTCCAGTTAAAGGGACTAGGCAAGTAGGTGATGTGAAAGACCCCTGCCTGAGATCCCTGAGAGCCGCTGCGGGTCTGAGTAGACAATACTGACTTTGATGGACCAAGGGTCTGATTCAGTATAAGGCAGCTTCATGTGTTCATGTGACCCATAAATTCCAAATTATAAAAAAACACATTCATCCGACCTTCTGAAGCGATAACAAAATAAAATAAGAAATATAATTAAATTGCCAAATAATTTTTTTTTAAAAAAGTAATTTGAAAAAAACTCACTCGCTTAAAAGCTGTGAACAGTGCCTATCTTGTGGTGAAAACAATCGCAGCTCTTGTGAAAGGTTTAAGTCACTGTCTGGTTGGAATAGGAATATCATATTTTATGCTAAAGTGTTACAGAGTTTGACTTTCCAGGCCAGTTGATTTGGCTTCTTTTATTCAGTTGGCATTATTTACGGTTCACGGCTTTACCTCTGCATCTCCCGGCCGTCCAGCGCTCCCTCCTGATCCTTCACACTGCCCTTCTCTGTCACCTCCCTTATATGCCGACTTTCTCTACCACTTAAGGCAGAATCAAACCGGCTTACAATCGCCTTCCCCTTCCCACAACAGATACCCTGTGAGGTAGGTGGAGCTGAGAGCTGTGGCTAGCCCACGGTTACCCAGCTGGCTTCATGTGGAGGAGTGGGGAAACAAGTCCAGTTCACCAGATTAGCCTCCGCCGCTCATGGGGAGGAGTGGAGAATCAAACCCGGTTCTCCAGAGCAGAATCTACCTCTCTAAACCACCGCTCTTAACCGCTACGCCATGCAGGAACGATCTGCTTCTACATGTCTGCTCTACAGCCGAAGCTGGCAGCTTTGGAAGGGAAGCCATCTGCATCTTCCCCCTCCAACCAAGACCATGACGGGAGTAGCAATCTGCTTCTCCCACCCCAAATGGAGAGCTTACACCACTTTGGTGGTGGTGGAAAGTTCCGTCAAGTCACAGCTGCCTTATAGCGACCCTGTAGGGCTTTGAAGGCAAGAGACATTCAGAGGTGGTTTGCCACTGCCTGGCTCTGCGTGGGTGGAGAGAACTGTGACTGGCCCAAGGTCACCCAGCTGGCTTCATGTGGAGCAGCGGGGAATCGAACCCGGTTCACCAGATTAGCTCCCGCTGCTCATGTGGAGAGGAGTGGGGATTTGAACCTGGTTCTCCAGATTAGAGTCCACCACTCTTAACCACCACACCACACTGGCTGTCTGGCGAAGGGCAGGGGCTGGCATTGAGAGGTATGACTCCTGTCAGGCACGGCCTGAGTTTCCAAACACCTCTGCCTTCTCTTTCTTCACCAGGTCTTGGATGTCCCCCTGACTGTGAAGATCCGGACCGGAGTCCAAGAGAGAGTCAACCTGGCCCACAAGCTCATCCCCAACCTCCGGGAGTGGGGGGCCTCCTTGGTCACGGTAAGGAGCGCCTCCCCCCTTCTCCGTGCGTCTGCTCTGGGCCAGGTTCACAGGAAGAATGACCCTGGTTTTAATAAAGCCAGACGTACCTAAACTTCTGGCGTTTCCAGCATAGAACAATAGAATCATAGAGTTGGAAGAGGAGATTGAGACTGGGAAGGGCAGCCATGAAGGAGCTAGAAAAGTTTCTGAAGTGTAAGGATGTGTCACTGGCAACCGAGATCAAGTTAATTCATGCCACTGTATTCCCTATTACTATGTACGGGTGTGAAAGCTGGACAGTGAAGAAAGCTGATAGGAAGAAAATAGATTCATTTGAGATGTGGTGTTGGAGGGAGAGTGTTACAGATACCCTGGACTGCCAAAAAAACCAAATCAGTGGGTTCTAGATCAAATCAAGCCTGAACTGACCCTAGAAGCTAAAATGACTAAACCGAGGCTATCGTATTTTGGCTACATTATGAGAAGACAAGAGTCGCTGGAAAAGACAATCATGCTAGGGAAAGTTAAGGGCAGCAGGAAAAGAGGAAGACCCAACAAGAGATGGATTGACTCTATAAAGGAAGCCACAGCCCTCAATTTGCAAGACCTGAGCAAGGCTGCCAAAGATAGGACGTTTTGGAGGACATTGATTCATAGGGTCTCCATGAGTTGGAAGCAACTTGATGGCACTTAACACGCACACACACAGATGGAAGGGACCACCAGGGTCATCTAGTCCAACCCCTTGCACAATGCAGGAAATTTACAACTACCTCACCCTCCCCCAACACACACAGCGACCCCCTCCCTCCATGCTCAGAAGATGGCAACAAAAACCCTCCAGGATCCCTGGAGATCAGAGGGAAAATGACTCTGGTTTAATAAAGTTAGATGCGCCCAAATGTCTGGCCTTTCTCAACAAGAGGGAGGCAGGGTGAAACTTGTGGATATCTCTAGCACATCTTTTCCCGGGGTTCCTCTGTCCACTGGAAGGACACGCTGAACACTCTCCATCCCCTTTATGAGAAGTGTGAATTTCCCCTGCCCTGCATAGTTAAATTGTGGGATTCCCTGCCCCAAGATGTGGTGATGGCTGGCAACTTGGAAGGGTTTAAGAGGGGAGTGGAGGAGAGGGCTATTCATCACTATTAGTAAAAATGGATGCTAGTCATGATGCATACCTATTCTCTCCAGTACCAGAGGAGCATGCCTGTTATATTAATGCATTGGAACACAGGCAGGATGGTGCTGCTGCAGTCATCTTGTTTGTTGGGCTTCCTAGAGGCACCTGGTTGGCTGGACTTGATGGGCCTTGGTCTGATCCAGCACAGCCTTTCTTATGTTCACCAGAGATCCTTAGCCCTGGATTTCATAACAAGACCCTATTTAAAGTCACTGCAGACTTAACCATAGCAAAGGGCCCACCCATGGCACGAAAGGAGGGGGGAGGGTTGAATTTGCCCAAGAGGGGTGGTTAGGGGAAGGCGGCAGCCTGTGACCCAGCCCCACGATCTCTTACCCATGGCTGGCCATCCAGGAACATTGCATGTGCAGAAGAGTTCTTTTCTAGTTGAGAGTGGGAGAGGATTCTGGAATATCCCAGCATGGTTGTGCTGGTGATGATTTTGTGTGTGTGTATGTGGGGGGGATGTTCAAGTACATCATGAGAATCCAGAAGTACAACATGGAGCCAGCATGGTGTGGTGGTTAAGAGCAGTGGTTTGGAGGGCCAGACTCTAATCTGGAGAGCCGGGTTCGATTCCCCACTCCTCCACATGAACGGCGGAGGCTAATCTGGTGAACCGGGTTGGTTTTCCCACTCCTGCACACGAAGCCAGCTTGGTGACCATGGGCTAGTCACAGCTCTTAGAGCTTTCTCAGCCTCACCTACCTCAGCTGGGGAGGGGAAAGGAAGGCGATGGTAAGCTGGTATGATTCTTCCTTAAGTGGCAGAGAAAGTTGGTGTACAAAAACCAACTCTTCTTTTTCTTCTCTCTCTCGCGCTCTCTGTAACCTGTATAGGTGTATCTTTAAACAGTGTTTCTTGCTGTCCATGAGAATGCATGAGAGGTTGTGTGTCCCCCCACCCATCTCAAGTACCAGCGTGGTGTAGTGGTTAAGTGTGGTGGTTTGGAGCGGTGGACTCTGATCTGGAGAACCGGTTTTGATTCCCCACTCCTTCACATGAGCGGTGGAGGCTAATCTGGTGAACTAGATTTGTTTCCCCGCTTCTACACAGGAAGCCAGATGGATGACCTTGGGCTAGTCACATTCTCTCAGCCTCACCCACCTCACAGGGTTCTGTTGTGGGGAGGGGAAGGGAAGGTGATTGTAAGCTGGTTTGATTCTGCCTTAAGTGGTAGAGAAAATCTGCATATAAAAACCAACTCTTCTTCTTCTACCTGCAGGATGTCTTTGTCATGAATTTGTATTGTCTCCAACTGCTTTGGAAACAAAGTTGTACACAAATAAGTTTCACGCTAATTGTTGGTTTTTTTCCCTTTTTCTTTGTTTCTGGGGTGACCCTCTCAGCTCCACGGCCGATCGAGGGAGCAGCGCTACACAAAGGGGGCGGACTGGGATTACATTGCGGAGTGTGCCAAGCTTGCCAGCCCGATGCCTCTTTTTGGTAGGATGTTTCGCCACAAGCTGTTCTCTGTTTCCATCTCTGCCCCCGCTGGTATTAAGCTGGGCGGCGTGGACAGTCTGAATTTGCCGCCGCCTCTCCTTTTTGGTTCCCTTCTCAAACTGCACCTCTCGCCCTTGCTGTGCTTTCTGCAATCGATTGGTGGCCCCCCTCCCATTTCTGCTTCTTGTGCATCGCTGGCTGGCAACTAAATTAGCCAGTGAGCCAAGTTACAAATCTACGGTGAGACCACACTTGGAATACTCTTGTACAGCTCTGGTCACCACACCTAAAAAAGGATACTGCAGAGCTTGAAAAGGTGCAGAAAAGAGCAACCAAAATGATTGGGGGACTAGAGCAACTGCCCTATGAGGAGCGGTTAAAATGCTTAGGGCTGTTTAACTTGGAAAGAAGGCGGTTAAGAGGAGACATGATAATGGTCTGTAAAATTATGCATGGTATGGAGAGAGTGGACTGGGAGAAGCTTTTCTCCCTCATAATACTAGAACATGGGGTCATCTGTTGAAGCTGGAGGGTGACAGATTCAAAACAGATGAAAAAAAGTATTTCTTTACACAACGCATAGTTAAATTGTGGAACTCCCTGCCCCAGGATGTGGTGATGGCTGCCAACTTGGAAGGCTTTAAGAGGGGAGTGGACATGTTCGTGGCCTATCAATGGCTACTAGTCAAAATGGATACTAGTCCTGATGCACACCTATTATCTCCAGTACCCAGATGAGCACGCCTATTATACTAGGTGCTTTGGAACACAGGCAGGATGCTGCTGCTGCAGTCGTCTTGCTTGTGGGCTTCCTAGAGGCACCTGGTTGGCCACTGTGTGAACAGACTGCTGGACTCGATGGGCTTTGGTCTGATCCAGCATGGCCTTCCTTATGTTCTTAAGGAGGATCAGAGATAAGGGGGCAAGGCATCTCTTTCCCCCTTACTTATAAAAGGAGCCCTCCTGAATCAGACCAAGGTATGAATATTGTTTGCACCCTCAGGGGGACTTGTATTCAGAGGTAGAGTGCCGCTGGCCTTGGAGGTTCTAAAAAGCTGATAGTCATTCATAGTATCCACTTCCCATTTCCATGAATTTGTCCAACCCTTCTTCAAAGCCAGCTAACCCATCGGCCGTGTCCTGTGGCAGGGAAATTCTGTAAGTTAATCAAATGTGCCAAACAGAAGTTTGGCCTGGTGGTGCTGGGAAACAGGAGCTGTTTAAAGGGAGCAGGGATTCCTGGAATGCCTCTCACAGCACGTGAAATAATCTTTTGGGGCCCGACCGGGTTTGATTCCTTGCTGATCCTTGGCTGTCACCTCCTACGGACACAGGGAACGGAGACATCTTGTCTTACGAAGATGCGAATCGAGCTGTGCAGACTGGAGTCTCGGGGATCATGATTGCGAGGCAAGTGGATTCCCCGACCTTTCTTTGTAACAGGCATGAAGAGGAATGCGCCCTTTTAATAACAGCAGGAAAAAGTTGCCTAAACGTTGACGAATTATTGAGCCTTTCCCCATCCATAAAGCAAGCTTACAAATTAGCTCGCTCTAACCTGGATGGCCCAGGCTAGCCCGATCTCGTCAGATCTCAGAAGTTAAGCAGGGTCAGCCCTGGTTAGTATTTGGAGGGGCGACCTCCAAGGAAGGGCAGGGTCACTACGCAGAGGCAGGCGATGGTAAACCATCTCCGATCATCTCTTGCCTTGAAAACCCTATGGGGCTGCCGTAAGTCAGCTGTGACTTGACAGCACTTTTCACACAAGCACATCAGGTTTCTCTCCGAGCTCAGCAGCACAATGCCTGATTTCATGGAAAGCGCCCCAGATTCAGTCTCCACTTAAAGCAGTGGTTCTCATCCTTTTTTGCTCCATTCCCCCCTTTCACCATTGTTCAGAATATAATTCCCCCCTTCCCAAGATTGTCTAACTCAAAAAAACAAACTACAATTTTACAGTGGGTAACCATGTTAGTCTGTCTGCAGTAGTAGAAAAGGGCAAGAGTTCAGTAGCACCTTAAAGACTAACAAAAATATTTTCTGGTAGGGTATGAGCTTTCGTGAGCCACAGCTCACTTCTTCAGATACAGCTAGAATGTGAATCCATCTGTCTTTAAGTAGAGGAGAGTGAATTCAGACAAGCATTAGTATGTAAATATTAACAGTATGTAAATGTGAATAGCAGGCGTGATGGGATTAGGTGTGGTATGCAGAAGAGTCTGTGATGTCCAGGGGAGAGATGGGTGTGGAGAAATCAGCATTGGCAAAAAGGGGGTAATGCATTGACTTTAGTTTGAATATCAACTGTAATTCAGCAGTTTCTCTTTCCAAAGGGAGATTGGAAAGAGAAACTGCTGAATTACAGTTGATATTCAAACTACCTGGGCTGAATAAAGACCTTGCATTCATGGCTCATTACCAATGCTGATTTCTCCACACCCATCTCTCCCCTGGACATCACAGACTCTTCTGCATACCACACCTAATCCCATCACGCCTGCTATTCACATTTACATACTGTTAATATTTACATACTAAAATGCTTGTCTGAATTCACTCTCCTCTACTTAAAGACAGATGGATTCACATTCTAGCTGTATCTGAAGAAGTGAGCTGTGGCTCACGAAAGCTCATACCCTACCAGAAAATATTTTTGTTAGTCTTTAAGGTGCTACTGGACTCTTGCCCTTTTCTACAATTTTACAGTTTGCACATAATCTACAGGACAACACACTTTGATAGAGTTCCTCCCTGGGGGGGGATTCCCCCCTTGTTGAGAACCCCTGACTTAAAGGATCTGGGGTATTAGCTTTTGAGGAAAACCCTTTCTGAGACCCCCGAGAACTGTCATCTGTTCCTTAAAGGTAAAGGTCCCCTGTGCAAGCATCGGGTCATTCCTGACCCATGGGGTGACATCACATCCCGGCGTTTTCTAGGCAGACTATATTGACAGGGTGGTTTGCCAGTGCCTTCCCCAGTCGTCTTCCCTTTCCCCCCAGCAAGCTGGGCACTCATTTTACCGACATCGGAAGGATGGAAGGCTGAGTTAACCTTGAGCCGGCTACCTGAAACCGACTTCCGTTGGGATCGAACTCAGGTCGTGAGCAGAGCTTGGACTTCAGTACTGCAGCTTACCACATCTGTTCCTTAGATCCATTTTAATAGAAAAACGATACAAATGTTTTGATTTTAAAAAGACCCTTATTCCTGCTGTTCTCGGCCTTAAAACTCCTATTTTGAAGCGGGTTTTTTTGTTTTCCAACGTAAGATTTCTGGTTTTGGATGATGGTGTGGTTTTAGATTTTTAAACCTAGTGCAAGGTCAGTCACGGGTGGAAGGGCGGGATTGATATTTTGATAAAGTTTGGTTTTCCGGCCACAGAGGGGCGCTGATCAAGCCGTGGATCTTCACGGAAATCAAGGAGCAGAGGCATTGGGACATTTCCTCCAGCGAACGGCTGGACCTCCTCAAGGACTTCACTAGCTACGGCCTGGAGCACTGGGGGTCAGACACGCAGGGCGTGGAGAAGACCCGGAAGTTCCTGCTTGAATGGCTTTCATTCCTGTGCAGGTATCATCGTCCCGGACTTTCTCTGGCTCGTTCGTATTTCTCCATGACCCGATTCCTGTGGAGGGGTCCTGCATGGCCTCCCTTTGCACAAGAAGGTGCAGTGGAGCTTGCTCAATACAGACTCAGCGTTTGGTGATCTGGCCTCTATGCTTAGAGCCAGCGGGGTGTTGTGGTTTGGAGCGGTGGACTCTGATCTGGAGAACCGGGTTTGATTCCCCACTCCTCCACATGAGTGGCAGACGCTAATCTGTTGACCTGGATTTGTTTCCCTGCTCCTACGCACGAAGCCAGCTGGGTGACTTTGGGCGAGTCACACTCTCTCAGCCCCACCTACCTCACGGTGTCTGTTGTGGGGAGGGGAAGGGAAGGTGATTGTAAGCCGGTTTGAATCTCCTTTAAGTGGTAGAGAAAGTCGCTATATAAAAACCAACTCTTCTACAAAAAGAGAGCCAGCGTGGTGAGGCTAAACTAGGGCCTGGGAGGCCCAGGTCTTTTATGCATGGCTGTTTCACTTGCTGTCACCCCTCCAACGACTTCGGGTCCTTTTGTTGATTATCCATGTCATTCCCTACCGTCAGAGGCCGCCTCGCTCTCCCCCTGCGCTTCCCAGCGTTTTTGCCCCCATTTTCAGAGACCTGTTTTATCTCGAATTTGAAAACGTAGGCAAAACACGGGAAAATGCAGGGGGAGAGCGAGGCGGCCTCTGACGGTCAGAAAGGGCATGCATAATCAACACAAAAAACTGAAGTCGTCAGAGGGATGACGGCGAGGGAAACAGCCATGCATAGAAGGCCCCAGGCTCAAACCCCCTCTCTGCCATGAAAGCTTGCTGGGTGACCTTGGCCCATTCATTCTCTCAGCCTAACCTAAAGGCTAAAATGGAGGAGAGGGAAAAGGTGTCAGCCGCTTTGGGTCCCATTGGGGAGAAAGCTGAGGTATAAATGAAGCAATTAAATACCTAAAAGGAGTAGGCAATTGTTGTGATTGAGTAACCACGTTCAGACACCCAAGTTACACGCATAGCCAAGAAGCCTCTTGTCAGAGGCCCCAACCCCCTCTCCCTCTGTAGCTTCAAGCAAGCAGGCACACACACACATACTCCCACCTACCCCTCCCCTCTTCCTTTAAGTTTCGTTTCTCCTAGCCAGAAAACAATAGAGGTCTATTCATGTAATGTAGCCATGCTCACACAGGTGGGGTATAAGCTAATGACGCGGCAGTGACAAGCAGCATCGGATGTTGATTGGAATGTGAATTGTCTATATAACCTTTTGCATTGCCCCTTCTTGGGTGTGACCAGGGTGCAGACCTCATCGACTATGTCCTGGTATCACCCAGCATGCCTTATTGATCAATAAACCAGCTGTAAGCTCAATCAACCTCCTTCCTTTATTGCAGGGGTGGGGAACCTCCGGCCCCCGGGCCGGTTCCGGCCCGCGAGATCATTTTGTCCAGCCCACCTGCCGGGGCCGGGAACTCCACGGAGCTAGCTATCGCTAGCCAAGCCCTCCTCTTGGCATTTCAGGCTTCACTGGGGGGTAGTAGCAGCTGTCAGAATTGCTGGATGTAATATATCTCTGTTCTTAAGGCCAGTGCTGTTGAATGGTGTGAAGGGGAGTGGGCTTTTATTGGCGGGGAGAGGGACAGAGGGAAGCTGGATACGACTGCCCCTCCCCAATCTGGACCCTTGCTGTGTGGCACCCACTTCTCCTGCGGGTTCAGTGGTAGAGCATCTGCTTGGCATGCAGAAGGTCCCAGGTTCAAACCATGGCATTTCTGGGACAGGCAAGAAACGAACAGAGGTAGTTTGCCATTGCCTTTCTCTGCATAATGACTCCGGTATTCCTTGGTGTTCTCCCATCCAAGTACTAACCAGGGCTGAACTTGCTTAGCTTTTGAGATTTGATGAGTTAGGGGTGAGTTAATTAATGTTTAATTAATTATAGCAGGCTAATTTTAAGTTGGTAATTTTGTGCGGCCCCCGAATGATGTTACAAATATCGAAATGGCCCTTGGCAGAAAAAAGGTTCCCCACCCCTGCTTTATTGTCTAATTGAATATTCAGGTAATTAGGAGTATACATCACAATTAAGATGTACAGTTAAGATGTATTCTTCTTAATTGGCCCTAGAGCAGTACTGGAGTTGTTGATCTACTCTTGGTTGTGTTCAAGCTGTAAACAATACAAAATAAGATCTTAAATGGGGATTGGTCCTTAGTGTTTAAGGACTCAAATCGTACATGTTCACCACTCTTCTTCCAGATGCCCTTTAACAGAACTTTTTCAGTGCCAAACTATTTCTGCTGGTTAGAAATCCACACGTTTAGACGAGCTTTTTTTTACGGGCGAAGCGTAATACCATCGACTCAGCCAAGACACAAGGGCGATGAAATAAAACCACCGCAGAAGAATGCAAAGGCCCATTTTGTCCGGATCCAGTAGACTCCCTAGCCCACATTGTTTTGGCAGGTTCACAAAATGATAATGTACGAAGTAAATATATCACTCCCTGGGTAAAAGTGCTAATGACACTGAGAAGCGAATACTGCGTTATCTGCTATCAAGCTAGATAGGTGAATTGTGCGAGAGATGTGGCAACTTTTCTCTTTATAGGGTCAAGAAAAATGATAATCTTCATTTCCCCTTTTTAAAGTGCGAGAAACGGCAGTTGAATAGCCAGTGGCTGTTAAATCTAGGGAAAAGGAAATTATTATTTTTTTCCAGAAACCAGCACATTCAGTTGGGTCCTATGGATCCGTTTCACTGTCGATGATTCTTTCCTTCAGCGCAAGGAGCTCCCCCATATGCAAGAGAATCCGGGCAGGCCTTTAGCATCAGTGGAAGGTCCCCTTAGTTTGGGAGTGGGGAAAGAGGAGGAGAAGACGAGGAGTTGGTGACTTTCTTTACCACTTAAGGCAGAATCAAACCGGCTTACAATCACCCTCCCTTCCCCTCCCAACAGACACTCTGCGAGGTAGGTGGGGATGAGAGAGCTCTAAGAGAACTGTGACTAGCCCAAGGTCACCCAGCTGGCTTCATGTGTAGGAGTGGGGAAACAAATCCAGTTCACCGGCTTAGCCTCCGCACTGCTAGCAGAACCGGTCTGCGGGATCCAACCCCATGTCGTTAAGTCTGTGTGGCCTGTCTCTTCTAACTGAGCTTCATGTTGCATTGGGAAGGTACATCCCGGCCGGCCTCCTAGAACGCCTGCCGCAGCGAATCAACGAGAGGCCTCCGTACTACGTGGGTCGAGACTACTTGGAGACCCTCATGGCGAGCCAGAACGTGGGTGACTGGATTAAGATCAGGTCAGACATTTTATGGGGTAGCATTTTTTTTTAATTTGAACACATGAAGCTGCCTTATACTGAATCAGACCCTTGGTCCATCAGTGTCAGTATTGTATACTCTGACCGGCAGCAGCTCTCCAGGGTCTTGACAGCCTGATTTTGGATTTGGCGACCTCCGGAGTGCCATTTGGCAAAGGTTCTCAGTTCTGCATCAGGGCAGAAAGCTGGGAGCCCGTTGTTCTCGTAGATAATCTGGCCCAGGAGGAACCTCAACCCAATCTGTGTTCAAAATATTTATCTCTCTCTCTTTCTCTTGCAGTGAGATGCTTCTGGGTCCCATTCCTGCCAACTTCACTTTCCTGCCAAAACACAAGGCAAATTCTTACAAATAGGCCCGAGGGCGACAGGACGTTGTCTCTGCTTGGGAGGCAAATGAGCGCTTGGCCGCTCTCTCTGCTTTACATTAAAACAAAATTTCTATTTTTAACTTGGCTGCTTTATAAGGGTTGAGGGTTGACATATCCCCACCATCTCTCCAGTCTTTAGAGCACTGGTGGCCGCTGGCCCTTTTGTACAAATGTACCGAGGTAGTAGAGATTTTTTTGAGCCCCTCATTGGTTGTGGGGTTTCAGAGCGTCCTCACTGGCATGTTGCTGCAGGGCCTCTTTCCTGAATGGTTAATGGAGATCGAAATGGGTCATAGAATCATAGTTAGAAGGGACCGCCAGGGTCATCTAGTCCAACCCCCTGCACAATGCAGGAAATTCACAACTACCTCCCCCACATACCCCCAGTGACCCTTACTCCATGCCCAGATGGCGGACAAGATGCCCTCCCTCTCATCAACTGCCTATGGTCATACAATCAGCATTGCTGACAGGTGGCCATCTAGCCTCTTCTTAAAAACCTCCAAGGAGAGCTCACCACCTCCTGAGGAAGCCTGTTCCACTGAGGAACCACTCTGTTAGAAGGTTCTTCCTAATGTTTAGACGGAAACTATTTCATTTCATTTTAACCCGTTGGTTCTGGTCCGACCTGGGGCAACAGAAAACAACTCGGCACCCTCCTCTATATGACAGTCCTTCAAGTACTTGAACGTGGCTATCATATCCCCTCTCAGTCTTCTCCTCTTCAGGCTAAACATACCCAGCTTCTTCAACCTGTCCTCACAGGACTTGGTCTCCAGACCCCTTGGCACCTTTGTTGCCCTCCTCTGGACACGTTCCAGCTTGTCTACATCCTTAAATGGTGGTGCCCAAAACTGAACACAGTACTCTAGGTGAGGTCTAACCAGAGCAAAGCGATACCATCACTTTGTTCTTCTCGAGGCCCTGCATTTCAGATCCAAACATCTCTTAGGTGCGCCTATTAGGCCTTATTCTGGGAGCTCTTTTTTGCTCTTTCCTCTCCCCTAGCGGCTATCGTGCCTTCCTCGCGGTATCCTCTGGGTCCAAAGTAAATGGAAGGCGCCAGCCCCATTTCCACACTGCAGCCAAAAATCCCCACACTTTCCGAGAGGTGTGTCTCAGGGCCCCCCTCCTCTGCTAGATTCCTCTTGTCTTTTCCATTAAAAGGATCTCTGGCAACGGGGTTGGAAAAAGGGTCTCTCTTCTCCAAGAGACCCACTGCCAAGCCAGAGGGGATTCTACAGCCCTGAATGGCACAAGCAAAAACCAAATCCACAGCTGCACTGTTTTTCTTCTGAGCCCGAAGGACTGTAGTTCAGCGGGAAGGGGGTGCCTCATTTGTATGCAGAAGGGCTCGGGTTCAATCAGGTGGTGGGTCGAAGCTCTTTCTGCCTTGGAAAAGCAGCTGTCAGTCCTTTCAGTGAGCCTCACCATGACACATTTAACCTATGACAGTAGTGGAGAACTAGCTGGGTGCAGTGGGTAAGAGTGGTGGATTCTGATCTGGAGAACCGGGTTTGATTCCCCCATTCCACATGAGTAGCAGACTCGAATCTGGAAAACCAGGTTTCATTCCCCACTCCTCCACATGAGCGGCAAACTGATCTGGAGAACCAGGTTCGATTCCCCACTTCACACAAAGCCAGCTGGGTAACCTTGTGCTAGTCACAGTTCTCTCAGAACTCTCTCAGCCCATCTCACAAGTTGCAAGTTGGGGCAGGGGGAGGTGATTGTAAGCCACTTTGAGACTCCTTACGGTAGAGAAAAGGGGTAGAATAACCAACTCTTCTCCTTCCTGGTCATCCTGTGCTTGGGGTGCTGAGCTGTTGAAGCCGCAGTTAAGGGTTCCCATTCTTGCCAAGAACGAATCTGAATTTTATTTTGTACCCCCAAAACTGAAGCGTAATTGTGGGGGTGTAGCGGGTGAGTGGGCCACTGAGGAATGTGTTAAGGGCACCTAGAATCAGAGAAGCGTGGACATCCAAAGGCCAGGTTCAAATTCTTCACTTCCTTGCGCACATTTCCTGGGTTAAACATTCAAAATTACACAAAGCGAGGGAGATAGGAGACTTTTATTTCACGGAGGATGGCCCCGCCCCCTATTTTCCCTCTCGCCTTCAGGCAGTATCAGTTAATACAGTCAAAAATGGGTGTGATTTTTTAAAAAAATTCAGATTCTACAGCGGGAGACAAGTTCAAACTCTTATTTTAACAAAACACCACAGTCGTTTTAGGAAAAAACCTCCTCAACGGAGAAATGTTTACTCCAGCCTGTCAGGCCAGGGTCCAAGAAGGACAATCCTCCCCCCACCCTAAAAAGGGGTTCCCCTTTAGCCATGTCACGATGTTACAAAGAATGAAATTCAGCACCTGCCCCTTGGTGCAGCTCAACGGGTTGGATCCTGTGGACGCCTGAAGGAGGGTTCTTTACACCAGAGGAGCAGGTGCTTAGCAGAATGGAGCTGCGGGACCTGAACCCACTATGGCTGTAAGTTTACAAAAAGGCAAGAGGCGGAAAGCTGCAAGGGCCGGGTTTCCCAGTTGCGCGGCGCAGCAAGAACACGTTCCGAGTGCAGTTTCGGGGCCCGGCCTGCTCTTTGCAAGGCACTCAAGGTGACGCATGCCTGGTTTGTGAGGTGCAAATGGCCACCCTTTCGGAGAAGCGGGCCGCCCTGCCGTCCTTCCCCGTTTCTCCGGACGGCCAGCGGTTCGGCTTGTTGCTTCCATTACTATTCCCTCCCTCACACCCCCCAAAAAAGTGTTATGACCGTCCATATCGGCATGAGAATCCTGTCCTGTTTGAAGAGGCCGGGAGCAGGTTGTGCTCCCCCAAGGAAGAAGAAAACCAGCAGATATCTCTCCATCCCCTCGGTACCGAAGCATTTGCCCCCGCCCACTGTAAACTAATGTGTGATTCCCCCCTCCCCAATTAATGCCATGCTCTCTTTGTACAATGACCCCCAAACATCTTCCCAGGTGCACTCAAGGATGGGTGAGGAGAAAACATACCTAAGTAACAACAGTAAGACACACAAGGGGAAGAAGCAGACCATGGCTGGGGTCATTCTTTCCAGTGGAAGCCCCGGAATTCTTTACGATTGCTACTTCTGCCAGAATTCCGGCAAGAGATCCTGCCCGACTCAGACTTGCTAACGTGAAAGCCTACGGCAAAGTTCGGAACTGCAAGTTCGGGTCCGACGCTAGCGGGGCAAGCCGTTTCCTTAAAGGATGCCAAACGGGGTAGCTGGGGGGAGGGCGTCTTTGCTGCGCGTGGGATCAGAAAGGCGAAGGGTGGGGGGCTGTTGCGGAAGCAACTTTAACGATTGCGGCATGATGGAATCCCTTTAATGATTCAAGCACAGTAAAACAAAATCTACAGTATGTTGTTCCAAGAGGTTGGGGTTGGGGGGGAGGAGAGAAAACACTCGAAATTTGCCAAATTTTAGATTAAACAGCAACATAATATATATTTTTATATATATATTTATATATATAAAAAGTAAAGTCACGTCAACATTGGCTTTGCCAATCCCGCAACAGTGGTTAGGCCTTGTCCTCCTCGTCCTCTTTCTTGTCCTTCTTCCCGTCCCCTTCGCCCACCGTCTCCTCGTCCGTGTCCAGCCGCCTTTTCCGGCCATGCACGCCGGGCCTGCTTTTGGGCGACGGCAAGGGCTCCATGCCAAGAACTTTGTGGATCTGGCGGAAAGCCAGCATCCGCAGGGCGTGCTGCAGGAGGAGAGGAAGACACCCTGTTAGGGATTGAAAGGACCGTCCTGGAGATGCTTCTGGCCTCACGGGTCAAGCGTTGGGACTTGCTCTAAAGTTGATTCTTGTACGTACTTTCCGGTATGGATGTATCTTTTGCTAACCAGAGGGGAAGGGGTCCCTCGGTGAGACCCACCTGGCTGCTGGCCGTGACGTCCTCCCGCGCCTGCTGGCTCATGCACTGCAAGACGTCCGTTGCCTCCTTCTCGCAGGGGTCTTGGAGCCCGGGGCCATCTGGAGGCAAGGAGGAATGGCAGCACCAATTACATGACCCAAATGGGAGGGTACCGAGGGGAGGTAAAGGCACGCTTGGGCAGCCGGGGGCCGTTCCCACCCTGCAAGGAACAGTCCTGCGGCTTGCTTACTCAGTTCGTTGACTTTGGTACAACCGTGTCCCGTTGACTCCCCTGCCCACCCCCCAAGAATACCCGAAGTAAGTTACAAAAGATTGTCATCAGGACTCCTCTGCTGTGGGCACACAACACAAGACGTCCCTGCTTGCTGGTGCATCTTCACACCTAGGAGCTGCCCACCCACAATCTGCCCTGTCGTCGGGACTAGAAGCTGGTCCTTTCAAACCAGGAAGAGAGACATTGAACTGACCCCCCCCCCCCGCCCACCGCTCTGAGTAAATCTAGGGAGTCAGGGCCAGAAGGCGAGGGGAAACGCTCAAAGCTTTTTCAGCCGAGGGCATGCAGCAGCAACAGTGGCGGTTGCTGTACCCCTTTATCCAGATGCCTGGGACCAGAAGTGGCCTGTATTTCGGATATTCCCGCATTTTGGAATACTTTGGAATTATTGCTTACACATAATGAGATATCTTGGGGATGGGACTCAAGTCTAAACACAGAATTCATTTATGTGTTATACAGGCTGAGTATCCTTTGAGAGCCAGCGTGGTGTAGTGGTGGTTTGGAGAGGTGGACTCTGGTCTGGAGAACCGGGTTTGATTCCCCACTCCTCCACATGAGCAGCGGAAGGTAATCTGGTAAACTGGATTTGTTTCCCCACTCCTACACACGAAGCCAGCTGGGTGACCTTGGGCTAGTCACAGCTCTCTTAGAGCTCTCTCAACCCCACCTACCTCACAGGATGTCTGATGTGGGGAGGGGAAGGAAATTGTAAGCATGTGGAGTAGTGGGGAATCAACCCCCATTCTCCAGATCAGAGTCCACTGCCCTAAACCACAGCTCTTAACCACTACACCACACTGGCTCTCAACACATGAAGCTGTCTTATACTGAAGACATGAAGCTGTCTTATACTGTATCAGACCTTTGGCCCATCAAAGTTGGTATTATCTACTCAGACCGGCAGCGGCTCCCCAGAGTCTTAGGCAGGGGTCTTTCACATCACCTACTTGCCTAGTCCCTTTAACCAGCGATGCTGGGGATTGAACCTGGGACCTACCACTGAGCCACAGCCCCTCCCCTGAAATGCTGGTCCTGGGGGTCAGGAATCCTGAGAAGGATCTGCAGAAGGGGAATTGATAGAAACTGCCAATTCAGACAGGAGCCTACCCATTCTATTGTTGCAGGCGTATCTCCCCCCCCCTGCTCCCCACAGCAAGTTGTTCTCGATAGGAATAATTTGGATGGCGCCCTCTAGGAACAGACGGGAGTGTGCAGCTTATAATGAGCGTGGGTGCTAAAATTCAGGTGTGTGGATTTCACCAAGGGGCCCCTGACCTCGTCCTCCATGATCCAAGCAGTGGCGAGATTCACAGCCCTAAGAAGATGGAAGGGGAATGCTGCAGGGACACCTGGGTAGAACTGACCTGACAAGAGCATTCCGGTGGCGATGCACTCGAGGACGCGCCGTATGGCTTCTCCGGGACCCAGCGGCCCCGTGGCACTGCTCAGGGCCCTTTCGACCAGGAGCTCCATAGCCTGGGGGGTGGGGAGAGGAGATTTATGATATTTAGAGGACAAAATTCATACTCCGGTGATCTCTAGGTGGGAGCTGAGGTTGAAAGCGGACCAGAAACTTCATGGGCGGGGGGGGGGGGGGGCACTGAGCCGGTAAGAACCAAGATCACCACGTCAGTTCAGAAACATCGGCATTGGTGAGCTGTCCGCTCTCTAATTTGGGATACAGGAACTCAGGATAAGCCCCCTTAAATTGGTGGGCAGGAGATTCAGGAGAGAGATTTTTTAAAAAGGAAGCCCTTCACAAAGTTGCCACTGAAAGACGAGGGAATGCTCACTAGCTTCAAAGGAGGGTGTTAATCAATTAATCAAGGATTATCAGAACTTTAATGAAACCTCCATACTCAGAAGCAGGCTACCTTTGAATCCAAGATGCAGGGGGGCGGAATCAAAAGAAGAGTTGGTCTTTTATATGCCAACTTTCTCTACCACTTAAGGAAGAATCAAACTGGCTTACAATCACCTTCCCTTCCCCTCCCCACAACAGACAAAATTCCATTGATCGCTGATAGCAGAAATCCGGACAGGGGTGAGAGACTTTCCAATATCCATCCATACCTTTGTCTCTCGCATGACCCAGAAGGAGTTTCCTGTCATCTCTGCTGGGAGGCTCAGTTTAGAGAATTACACCGCAGAAGAGCAGTTACTGGCGGGGGAATTGCTACAGTAGTTAAGGGCCTTTCTAGCTCTTTTGCAACAAGCTTCCTCACTGTTGAACCTCACAAGATATTTGGGAAGACTGGCCTGAGACCACCAGGAGTCAGCTTCCTTCCCTGTCTCCTTACCCAATCTGGAAGAGCACCCCAAGTTGGCACGCGCTGGCACAGGTCCCGCAGCACCCTGATGATGATCACACAGGACTGCAGACCGTTCGCTCGGGCCTCGGGAGAAGAAAACAAAACGCAGGCTAGTAAATGTATGTCCTGGAAGATGCCAGCATGGGGAAGCTCTCAGTCGGGAGGGGGGATCTAGAGCAACCATGAACCCAAGAAGCTGCCTTCTACTGAATCAGACCCTTGGTCCATCGAAGTCCGTATTGTCTACTCAGACCAGCAGTGGCTCTCCAGGGTCTCAGGCAGAGGTCGTTCCCATCACCTTCCTGCCTAGTCCCTTTAACTTGAGATGCCGGGAATTGATCCTGGGACCTTCTGTATGCCAAGCAGATGCTCCACCGCTGAGCCATGGCCCCCCAACCATGTCCAAACAGTGTGCCACAAGGAACAAACCAGATGTGCTTGTGAACCCAGTATCACACCCCTCCCTTTTGTGCTTATTCTCCTTCTGCACCTATGGGTTTCCATTGGTCTGATCTCATGATCAGCACTGAGATTACATACAAGGCACCTCCAAGACCAATCTTACTGTGGGGCCAGCCATCCCTCTTTGTTAAAGAGAAAGGGGGAGGAGATTCACACAAGAGACCAGCCCTCTTCTGGTATACCCCCCAAAGGTCTCTACGGTCATCCGATAACAATCTACTGGTGGTCCCTGGCCCTAAGTGTGTGCGGCTGTCCTCGACAAAAGCCAGGGCCTTTTTGACCCTGGCTCCTGCCTGGTGGAATGCTCTATCTGATGACATCAGGGCCCTGCGGGACCTTAAAGTGTTCTGCAGGGCCTGTAAGACGGAGCCATTCCGCCAGGCCTATAATTGAGGGCAGCTGTGAGTATCAGATCTGCTGGCCTCCCTAACCCCCCACCCCTTTCCAGGCTATATACTATATCAACTGATGTGGTGGCCTGCTACCTATCTTGGTCAATATGGTTGATTGGAATTAAGGTGCCATCTGAGATTCTTGTCTGGCTGGCCAGGAAAACAAACAGAGTACTACACATTCAGGCCGTCTCATAAGAACATAGCATAAGAACGTAAGAAAAGCCATGCTGGATCAGACCAAGGCCCATCAAATCCAGCAGCCGGTGCTCACAGTCTTTTGGTGTACCTGGAACCATTTAGCATGGCGAAGAGCAGCCAGGGACTCCAGGCATTTCTGCTTATCCAAGAGATCGGCTGGATCGAGCTGAGGGTCTGAGGACTCCTCTAAAGAATACAAAGAAAGAAAACTGGGATCAGAACAGAATACCCCCCCACACACACACATACACACCTATGTGAACCCGGCTGGCTGAAGCGGGTGTGTGCTCAACTGTGGTTTAATCAGACCCCAGTTTATTTATTTATCTATTTTATTGCACTTTTACCCCACCCTCCCCAGCCCGAATGCCGGGCTCAGGACGGCTCACCAACAGAATCACACTAAAAACAATAAAATATTGTTGCTGCTTCACTGTCCAGGCTGGCTGAAGCGGGCGCGTGCTCAACTGCGGTTTAATCAGGCCCCATTTATTTATTTATTTATTTAATTGCACTTTTACCCTGTCCTCCCCAGCCCAAAGGCAGGGCTCAGGGACGCTCACCAGCAGAATAACGCTAAAAGCAATAAAAAATTAAAATACAATTTAAAATAGCCCAAACCATTTCAATAGTAGGACAATAACGCCCCCCCCCCCCGGCGCTAGAATCAAAATAACCATATGCAGTTGGGCAATTAGATGTAATCACCTCCAAGATGGTATAAGTAGAGGGGGGAACTCAGCAGGGGGAGAGAAGAGATTAGGGAGGCCAGTATTTATAGGGAGAAATCTGTTAGTTGTGATATCTGGAGACAGACAGCAAAACAAGCTTGGGGCTGGGGGCAAATCATCAACCAGCCCCAAGCCAGGATTTCCAAGTAGGCCTTATAAACCATCATTTATCAAAATTGGGGGGGGGGGGTTGCCATCAAGTCACATCTATAGCAATCCCTGATTTCAAGGCAAGAGATGTTCAGAAGTGGTTTGCCCATTCCTGCCTCCGCGTCACGACCCTGGCATTCCTTGGTGGCCTCCCATCCAAATACTCGCCAGGGTAGACCCTGCTTAACTTCTGAAACCCAGGTCAGGGCTTGGGTTTGCTACAGCATCTGAATTCCACGATCATTGCTGTGTGACTGACTAGGGCAGAGCCCCACAAGCCAGCCTCCGCTTCAAGAGCTGATGAACTCTGGAAGCTGCCTTCTGTGGACGATCAAGTTCAGCTCCCCTACCCTGACGGGCAGTGGCTCTTCGGAGTTTCAGACACAGAAAGGTCTTCCACAAGACGCTTGGGACTGAACCAGGGATCTTTCCTGCTCCACTGCACAGCCTCCGCCTCTTCCATGGACTGCTGCAAACCGCTGTTTGTTCAGGGCACAGCTGGAGTTGGTTGGTTTTTGTTTTTTTTATATGCCAACTTCCTTTGCCACTTAAGGGAGAATCAAACCGGCTTACAGTCACCTTCCCTTCCCCTCCCCACAACAGACACCCTGTGAGGTAGGTGGGGCTGAGAGAGTGTGACTAGCCCAAGGTCACCCCAGCTGGCTTCATGCGGAGGAGTGAGGAATCAAACCTGGTTCTCCAGATCAGAGGCCACCGCTCCAAACCACCGTTCTTAACCGCTTCACCCACAGTGTTCTAGTCCAGTGGGTTTGCCCACTGTGTGCCATCCAAACTATAACTAACCTTCTTTGGCCAGATCACAATGGGTAGCCGGGTTAGACTGTCCGTAGCAGCACAAAAAGAGCAGGAGTCCAGTAGCACCTTAAGGACTTACAAGATTTCTGGCAGGGTACGAGCTTTCGTGAGCCATAGCTCACAAAAAGCTCATAACTCTGCCAGAAATGTTGTTAGTCTTTAAGGTGCTACTGGACTTTTGCTCTTTTCTTGAGCCAGGGCTTAGAGCAGGGGTTATCAACGACGGGGGAATTTCCCCCCCAGGGAGGAATTGGGAACACTATTCAGCAAAGTGTGATGTCCTGTAGATTATGTACAATCTGTAAAATTGTAGTTTGTTTTTAATTTTGAGTTAGAGTGAGAAAGGGGGGCGGGGGGAGAATTATATACTGAACAATGGTGAAAGGGGGGAGTGGAGCAAAAAAGGTTGAGAACCACTAGCTTAGAGGGATACCAGAAGCAACCTCCAGTCAGAGCTGGAGAACTTCGTTGCGAGTTGCCGGATCAGCGAGGGGAGTGCCCACATGCCAGCACTTGTGTTTTCAAGGAGGGGGGGAAATCACAAAGACTAAGATTTAATGGTCCTCTCTGAAATGGTCTCTACAGGAGCGCCCAAGCACAACGACCAGCAACTTACCTGCGTCTGCGGCGGGGGCCTCTTCTCTCACCAGGGGAGAGGTGAGAGACACCATCACTTGCATTTTGGGGTCCTTGGACGAGGCAATGACGATACTGGCTTCCTCCACGTTGGAGACAACTTCATAACCGTCCTTGGTCACCTTCTGGGAAACGAGACACGACAGCAAACGCCGTTACCCTCTGCACGCTGCTCCTCTGCGTCCGTTCCCCGCCCCAGCCCTCTTCTCCTTCAGTGTCCATAGTCTCGAGTTCTACCCCTCCCCAAAATAATTCCCTTCTCCCGTTGCTCCAACCAGGTGACTCCCCACATCAAATTTCTACATCGGCTTGCCACCTCCCTTCCACCGCCAGGACAAATAGCTTCTTGTCCTGGTCTTCACAGCCCTCCTTGGGTGTCTCCTTCTCCATCTTTTGACCCCACTCTCTCAGTATGCTTATGGCCTTCCTTCCCCCCTCCCCCCGGCAAGAAGAGGAAGAGGAGAAGTGGGTTTTTATACCTTGCTTTTCTCTATCTTTAAGGAGTCTCGAAGCAGCTTACAATCACCTTCCCTTCCCCACAACAGACACCCTGTGAGGTAGGTGGGGCTGAGAGAGCTCTAAGAGAACTGTGACTAGCCCAAGGTCACCCAGCAGGCTTCATGCGGAAGAGTGGGGAAACCAACCCAGTTCCCCAGATTAGAGTCCACCACTCATATGGAGAAGCTGGGAATCAAACCTGGTTCTCCAGATTAGACTCTGCTGCCTCTTAACCGCTACACCACGCTGGCTATCCAGTGACCCAAGAGTGGCCAACAATGTTCAGTTCTACATTCTCCCATTAATGAAGGAAAGGCCGGCAACCACATCGGCGGGGCTTCCCTAGCTGCGACCCTGAACCTGCCAGCCTTGGATTAGCCTGGTCTCCTTCATTTGGGCCTCCTGGGGACTTTAAATAATTATTTTTCCAGAGGACTTTGGAAGATTGTTCCCTGATCGGATTTTTTTAAAATTTAGTTTTAGTTAATTTGACTTTTAAGGTTTTTGCATTACAAGTTGTGGGAGGGCATTCCCCAGTTCTTGCTTCCTTCTCTCTTCCCCCCTGCTCTGCCAAAGTTCTGCAGAATCAAGTATCCACAAGTTGAGAATTTTTTTTAATATATATATATGTGTGTGTGTGTGTGTGTGTATATAAAATATACACACACACTCACATATGTGTTTATGATTGTTTTAATGAATAAATTATGGTATTATGTGTTATTGTTAGCCACCATGAAACCTAATGAAATAAGAAACCTAATAAAATCTACAGGGCTGATTTTCGCTACCATCTGCTGGTTTTAATGGCTTTGCTGCTGACTGAATCCTGGGCTTGGAGAGTTCTAACTTTTTAAACTGTTGTTACATTACTGCTTTTCAGAGTACTGTGGAGTTCTCCCTGCTGCTAGTTGGATGTTTCAGCTTTCAGACCACAGTCGTTTTTGTTGCATTTAATATATACCGTGTGCTGTGTATGTGTATAGTGCCATCAAATCACAACTGACTTATGGCGACCCCAGCAAGGGGTTTTCAAGGCAAATGAGAAGCAGAGGTGGTTTGCCACTGCCTTCCTCCACGTTTGGGAACCACTGGGCTATACCATACCACCTTCCCTCCCTTAGTTTATATATATGTGCAGCCCTACCATTTGCCATATTAGAAGGGAGATTTAAGAAAATCCCCAAGGTGGAGAGACTTTGCCTGTGTAACACAGGGGAGCTGGAAACCATTAATAATGTATTTTTTAGATGACCCCTCTACAAGTCAGCCCGCTTCAATATTACTGACCCTTTGATTAAGGAAATGGGCTCTGGTGATGAGGGTGAATGAACCAAAAGGTTTCTGCTGGGAGACAGCTCACCAATCACCACCCAGGTCGCAAAATACTGTGCAGTAGCAATGAAGCTACGCCGCCTTAATGTAGTTCCTTAATCTGTGGAAATGTAAAATTGGGTGATTCCTAATTTTGCTGGCCTTGGTTGTAAACATCTACTCTGTATGGTCAGTTTGTTTTATCTGGCATATTAGCTACAAATAAAATTTTATTTATTTATATATGTACATATGTAAGTCACAACTGCCTTACGGCGACCCCCGCAAGGGGCTTTCAAGGCAAGTAAGAAGCAGAGGTGGTTTGCCACTGCCTTCCTCTGAAGAGTCTTCCTGGGTGGCCTCCCTTCCAAGTACCGACCCTGACAAGATCGGGCTATACCATGCCGCCTTCCCTCCATACAGTGTCCTGGAGGACTACTATTTTTTTTTAGAAGAAAATGAGGCTACCGAGACTCCACCCACTCTCCCTTGCTGCCCCCTGTGCCTGGAACTCCCCCCTCCCCACCTGTGTGGTGCCACCTCCTCTGTTATGTAGCCCCCTCTTCAAAATCCACATTTTTTGCCATGTCTTTGGCATACGTCCCCCCACCCCCAGGTCTTCACGACTAACCGTACAATGACATTTGGTCGCTCGCAGCCCAGGCAACTCTGATCTGGTGTCTTCTGTGGGATCTGCTTCAGAACGGGTCGCTCCTCGGAAGAGACGGGGCCCTGCCGGCCTGCTCCTGAAATTCTATGCGGCACCCCGGATGCTGATGGAGCAGCGCAGGCAAACACACACACACACAGGCATGAGCGCAGAGTCACCGACGCAAAATCTTACCCCCAGCTGTTCGGGCAGCTGCTGAGCGATGCTCTGGAGGAGAGTCAGAGTCGGCTTCCGGGCAGACAGCAGGATGAGGTGCACGTTCCTGTCCCCGCGGAGGAGCAGCCCTTTCGCCAAGATGCCGACCCGCATGACCCCTTTCAGCACCCGGGGCAGGCCTTCAGTCTTCCTGTAGGAGGGACACACAAACACATGGCGCTGCCTTATACTGAACCACGCCCTCGGTCCCGCCGACTCAGTCTTGTCTACTCAGACAGGCAGCGGCTCCCCAGGGTCTTGCGCAGGTGCTGCACATGACCTACTAAGCAATTCCTTTTAACTGGAGATGCTGGGGATTGAACCTGGGACCTTCTGACTGCCGAGGAGAAGTTCCGCCGCTGAGCCACGGCCCTTCACGTTTTAAAAATTTATTTTACTGCATTTTTACCCCGCCCTCCCCAACTTGAAGGTCAGGCTCAGAGCAGCTTACATAATCCAAAATATAATAAAAACAATACAACATTTAAAAATACAATTTAAAATAGCTCAGATCTAATAAATAGGACAATAATGCCTCGATGGTGCTAACCCCCCCCCAAAAAAGCTATCTGCAGCCAGTAGATGAATCTGACCACCTTGAGGATGGTATAAGGGGGTGGCACTCAGCAGCGGGGGAGGGGGAAGGATTAAGGAGGCCAGTATTTATAGGGAGAAACCATCACTGTCCTCAACCATAAGCTCGGAGGAATAGCTCCATCTTGCAGGCCCTGCGGAATTCCTGAAGGTCCCGCAGGGCCTTGATCTTATTAGGGAGGCTATTCCAGCAGGCAGGGGCCAAGGCCGAAAAAGCCCTGGCTGGGCCGGGGATCACCAGTAAGTCAGTATTACATGAACGTAAATTTCTCCGGGGAACATGCCAGGAGAGGTGGTCCCATAGAGGTCTGGCTACATTAACCGGGTAAGGCCCCGGCGGGAACTACCAAGAGGCCACTGGATTTTCCATATACGAGAGGACTAGGCGGCACCCCAGTTGCTCGAGCACCAAACAACTGCATTTGGAATGCTACAACTGAGACCCTGATCTTGTTCTCTCCCTAGCATGAGGGGAGACCATCAACCACCCTGAGTTCCTTGGAAGGTGAGATAAAAAGTAATGGACGGAGACAGCCAAGGAGAACAGGTGGATTCTCAACAATGTAAGCAATGTCCACAACTGCTAAATGCCTTAGGACAGAGAGGGAGATTACCTAACTCTGCCAGGAAAACCACTGAGACACCCTGGACCAATCACCCTCTCTCAAGCCTCACCTACCTCACAGGGTGGTTGTGAGGATAAAACAGAGGCGAGGGCAGAACCGCCCTTCGAAGAACACACATGAAGCTGCCAGCTACTGAGTCAGACCCTTGGTCCATCAAAGTCAGTATTGTCTACTCAGGCAGCGGCTCTCCAGGGTCTCAGGCAGAGGTCTTTCACATCACTTACTTGCCTAGTCCCTTTAATTAGAGATACCGGGGATTGAACCTGGGACCTTCTGCATGCCAAGCAGATGCTCTACCACTGAGCCACGGAGGTACAGAAGCGCGTTGGGCAGACAGGCAAGCATTTACCCTGGCTCTTTGCCCCCTTCCTCTTTCCCCGACTCCTGCTCCGTCAGCCAGTCAGAGACGAGCCTCAGGGCCCGCTCGGAGTGCGACACCGCTGTCTGGATGGCCTGCAGCTCTTCCTCGGTCGGGTAGATGCTGGAGTGCTTCGTCATGACGTGCCGGTCGTCGGAGGAGTCCGGCCGCCGGATGGGCTGCGGGAAATAAAACGGCAGGGCTTTAGCTAGCAATCTGGAGGGGGGGGGGAAGCACACAAAAGACAGGTTTCTTTTTCCCTCCTTTTAAAAATTTTATTAACAGATATTAATACAATCACAGTTCAAACACAGGAACACAAATACATAAAACAAAACAAAAATAACAACAAAAACAAAGAAAAAAAAGTGAAACTATCATTACAGCACTAATGGTCAAGGGCTTCGTATTTGTTACAAATTCTTGTAAATATACACATACACACATATAGTTATATATAACTTTTTTCTTTTCCTTTGATTACATGCATAAAAGGAGTACAATAAAAGGAGTACAATAACAGCTTAGATGGTTAATACATTTAGGAATGAAAAGTAGAGGAAGGATCATTATACCTTTAATTTATTTCCCATAACCTTTGAAATGGTTTAGACGCGTTGAATTTCTTTCTGGTTTGTATATGCGATGAAATCATGCCATATTTCATAAAAATCCAATATATTAGCCTTGCCTTTAATAACTCTAAGTTGATGTGTCAATTTTTCTGCCATAGCTATTTGCCACAGTTCAGAATACCAAGAGCGTAACGTTAAGAATGCTGCCATTTTCTAATATCTTGCTATAACCCTCCGAGCGGCTATTAACATAAACACTATTAATCCTTTAGATAATTCACAGTGGGTAGCCGTGTTAGTCTGTCTGCAGTAGTAGAAAAGGGCAAGAGTCCAGTAGCACCTTAAACACTAACAAAAATATTTTCTGGTAGGGTATGAGCTTTCTGAAGAAGTGAGCTGTAGCTCACGAAAGCTCATATCCTACCAGAAAATATTTTTGTTAGTCTTTAAGGTGCTACTGGACTCTTGCCCTTTTCTACTAATCCTTTAGATGTCACTTTTTGGTTATGTTTCAAATTTGGCAAGAGAATGGAATTGTATTTGGGGTAGGCAAGAAGACAGCCGGGGGGGAAATTAAGACTGGGAGATTTCCGGGAAGTGCAGGCACCTTGGTATGTTTTTTCCCCCCTCCTGCCTTGAGATAATGGATAGCCTTTTAAGCTTTAAACTTTTAATGAACTGAAAGAACCAAATCAATTGGTACATCTGCCTTGGAAGTTATTATTGTAGCTACTTATTTTGGAACAGCTCCCTTTTGAGATAAAGACCTTAATGAGAGCCAGTGTGGTGTAGTGGTTACGAGTGGTGGTTTGGAGAGGTGGAGTCTGATCTGGAGAACCGGGTTTGATTCCCCACTCCTCCACATGAGCGGTGGACGCTAATCTGGTGAACTGGATTTGTTTCCCCACTCCTACACATGAAGCCAGCTGGGTGACCTTGGGCTAGTCACGCTCTCTCAGCCTCACCTACCTCACAGGGTGTCTGTTGTGGGGAGAGGAAGGGAAGATGATTGTAAACTGGTTCGATTCTGCCTTAAGTGGTAGAGAAAGCCGGCATATAAAAACCAACTCTTCTTCCTCTTTGTTGAGATAGACCTTTATCGGGATAACTACCTCTTCTCCACCTCTTCCCCCACGGCAGTCTCTTATTGCCCAGGACTAAAACCATACAGGGCCTGAGATCCCACTTTTTGGATTTCCCTCATCTTAAAAAGGTAAAGGTCCCCTGTGCAAGCACCGGGTCATTCCTGACCCCTGGGTGATGTCACATCCCGATGTTTACTAGCCAGACATCGTTTATGGGTTGGTTTGCCAGTGCCTTCCCCAGTCATCTTCCCTTTACCCCCAGCAAGCTGGGGACTCATTTTACCGACCTTGGAAGGATGGAAGGCTGAGTTTACCTTGAGACGGCCACCTGAAACCAACTTCCGTCAGGATCAAACTGGGAAAATCTATTCCTCTCATAACTGTGTCTCTCCAAGTCTAGGGAGGGGAGGGGCGGTGGCTCAGTGGTAGAGCATCTGCTTGGCATGCAGAAGGTCCCAGGTTCAATCCCCGGCATCTCCAGTTAAAGGGACTACACGCAAGTAGGTGATGTGAAAGACCTCTGCTGGAGACCCTGGAGAGCCGCTGTGAGTCTGAGTAGACAATAATGCCTTTGATGGACCAACAGTCTGATTCATTATAAAGCAGCTTTGTATGATGGGGAGGGGCTGTGGCTCAGTGGTAGAGCATCTGCTTGGAATGCAGGAGGTCCCAGGTTCAATCCCCGGCATCTCCAGTTAAAGGGACTAGGCAAGTAGGTGATGTGAAAGACCCCTGCCTGAGACCCTGGAGAGCTGCTGCCGGTCCGAGCAGACAATACTGACTTTGATGGACCAAGGGTCTGATTTAGTATAAGGCAGCTTCATGTGTTCATGTGTCTAGACTTGGGGATCGAACAGGGAGAGAAATCAAAATGTACAAACCCTGGAAACCAGAGCGGTGAAGTCACCCAAATCCCAAAGTGAAAGGACTCACCAAGAGAGGGGGCACCGGCACCCCAGGCCTGCCCATGAGGGGCGGGGGGCGCCAGTCTGAGGCCAGACGCCGCCGCCGCTGCTCCTCCCAGTACAGCTGCTCTTCCTCTACTCTCCGCCAGTACATCTCCTCTTCGTAGCGCCTGGAGGAGACCAGGGTGGGGGAGAAATGGCAAGTACGGACCGTGTTAGAGCGCCTCCTCGGCAGAGAAGCCCGTCCCCTAAGTAGGAAGAGCAGACTGCCGCGAGCAGGATCAGCGAGAGCAAGAACGGAATAAAACCCACAGAGCTTTTAATTTGTTATCATGGAATATTGCTGGGTGGAATAACAAAAGACAGGATACTGATTTTATTAATTTTCTTAAAGGGTTTGATGGTATATTCCTACAGGAAACTTGGGAAGCTACTGACTTGAGTATAAATGGTTTCGAAACTTTTCTCCTCCCAGCCTATAAAGTGTCCTCAATGGGTCGCCCAAAATGCGGCCTAGCCAGTTTGATCAGGAACAAAAGCTTCTTTAAGCAAACCTTTTTGGGAAATTGTGATTGTTTTGCTCAAGCAATATTACTCTCCTCTCCTACTCTGAGCCTTATTATGATTAATACCTATCTGCCACCCTCTAATAATATTAAGGACTTGGACACTATGTGGTCCAACCTCTCTAAATTTACTTTTAAAATAGCTCAAAATCATCCGTTGGCTCAAATTGTTTTATTGGGAGATTTAAATGCTCGAATTGGGTCAAACCAGCAGGAATGGTCCTCCTCTATGGGTTTTGATGGGGAAGACTTGTTACCTCCCCAATTAAGTTTGCCTCATTACTCTACTGATAAAATTTATAATAAGGCTGGAGTTAGACTGATAGAGTTCTGTGTGACTCATAGCTTAATAACCCTAAATGGTCTACCACAATTCCCTTCATCAACAAACTCCACCTTTATATCTACAAGAGGCTGTAGTGTGATTGATTATGGTTTATGCTCTTTGAACTTGTTGCCTCTTGTCAGTGAATATTGAAACCCGTACTGAAAGTGATCATCTCCCCCTTTCATTTCTATTAAACTTGCCAATAAAGACCTTCAATTTTTTAAATCCCTCCCCTGATGAGAATAAGGTTTTAATCCTGACAAGGATTAAATGGTCAGAATCTACAGAAATTGAATTGTTCAATATCCTCCAATCTGACTTATTGTCCAAACTAAAGATGTCCATAATTGGCTCTTCCTCTCATGAGGAGGTGCTAATAGCCTTTTCTCAAGTTATAGAGCAATGTAGCTCTATAGCCAAACCGATACGTAAAACTACTTTTGAAACATCGACCTGGTTTGATCATGAATGTTTAACTCAAAAAAGGAATTTGCGATCGGTTTTTGGGAAATCTAGGAAAGGAGGCCAAACAATCGATATGGAGCAATATTTATCATCAAAAAAAGCTTATCAGGAATTAGTGGTTAATAAAAAGAAAGCCTATTATCAAAAAAGATGGGACCAGCTCTTTTTATCTCTGAAATCAAGTGACAGTAAAATCTTTTGGAGAACAATTTCTTGTCTATTAAACAACAAACCCTCTCCTGACTCAGGTATTATGCCTCAAGTATGGGTTGATTATTTTTCTAACGTCTTTGGCCATGCTGTGGTCCCTCCATCTGATAATGAGGAAATTATTCCCGCAAATATCCCTCCATGGCATGCAGTAAGTAGGGAAGAAATTATGACCTAATTTCTAAACTAAAAAGCGGTCGAGCACCAGGTCCTGATGGGCTCCCTGTCGAACTTTTTAAGAAATATGCTGACTGGTGGGCTCCACTACTAGCCAGTCTTTTTACATCAATTGATCATTATGGTATCCTTCCTGATTCATGGCTGAACTCAATATTAATGCCAATCTATAAAAAGGGAGACCCCAATCTACCGGGAAATTATCGTCCTATTAGCTTGCTATCAGTACTGGGCAAGTTATATGCTAGACACCTTGAGACCCGCCTTTCGGAGTGGTCTCAAGCTAAATCCATTATTGGCCCAGAGCAAATAGGATTCACTAAGAACAAATCATCTTTAGATCACTGTATCGTTTTATCCTTTCTTGTGGAAAAATACATGAAGATAGGTGGGGGGGAAATTGTTTGCAGCTTTCATAGACCTAAAAAGTGCTTTTGACTCTATTCCTAGAGAGAAACTGTGGGACAAATTGTCAAATCTAAGAATTGACCCCAGGCTGCTAATACTTTTAAAGAAATTACACTTAAATACAACCTGCCAAGTTAAATACTCACCTAATGGTGGACTAAGAAAATCTTAATTCAAAGAGGCGTTAAACAAGGGTGTGTTTTAGCTCCCCTACTTTTTAATATTTTTCTTTCTGATCTAGTGCAGTCATTGGGTTCAGTTAATGGTCATCCACCTAAATTAGGGTCCCAGTCTTTATCTCTACTTCTTTATGCGGACGACACCGTCATTCTTTCTTTCACTAAAGTAGGCCTCCAACGATATCTAGATGCTTTTAATAATTATTGCCATTTTAATTTACTTTCTATTAACTCCTCCAAATCAAAAGTAGTGGTATTTTCCAAAAAATGGTCCTCATACAAATGGCACATTGGGAAGAATTCAATTGAACAAGTTAAAAGCTATAAATATTTGGGAATTACTTATAACTATAATCTCAGTTGGTCTATACATCGACAAAATACTATTAAAGCCACCAGGATTTCCTTAAATCAACTCAAGCAGTTTTTCTACGTGAAGGGGAATCAGTGTGTTCCTGCAGTGATCAAAATCCTGAATTTGAAAATATTCCCCCAACTTCTGTTTGGAGTTCCCTTATGGCTTGGAACTCTTAATCAAGAAGTGGAGAACATCCAAGCCATATTTCTTAGACAAATATTGGGGATACCTAAATGTGTCTCATATTTCACAATTTGTCATGAAACTGGGCAAAACTTGATTGCCACCAAAGCCTGGATTCAAACAATAAGATATTGGCTCAAATTATATTTTCAAACTGAGCCAGGTTCCCTTTTATATTTCTTGAAAAGTGAACTTCATTATTTCTCATGGGACATATTGATTAGATCTAGACTCTGCCAAACTGGAATTGATTTAGATAATCTTGCTCTGGCCAATGAATCTTACATCTTTAAAAGAATCAAGCAACGTCTCCTTGATGTGGAATTGCAGAATTTTAACCCAGCTCTTCCCCCCATCTGCTCTCCGGCGGCCCTAGGCCTTAATAATGGATCGGGTAAAATGGCTAGGTATCTAGATAACCTAGAGATACCTTCTCAACGCCGCGCTTTTCTATTAGCTAGGGTTAATGCATTCCCATCTAGGATGCTCTTAGGCCGATACCTCCAGATCCCTAGACATGAACGCCTATGCACATGCGGTTTAAACTTGTTAGATACAATTGACCACATCCTTTTAGATTGCCCCTTCTATGTGACTCTGCGGGATAAACTGCTATCTACTTTGCTCCAGTACAAGTCATACAGGAGTAATGAAGTGAAATGCAAATTTCTTTTGAGTGACCATGATCCTAAAATTACGGCTACCGTGGCTGAATTTCTTACAGGAGTTCTTAAAGAACAAGAAAAGTTTTATTAACCTGACTTGTAACTTATATGTATTGCCCTTTGGAGGTATATTGTTGTTGTTTTTTCTATTTCTGTATTTTGGTATGCCAATAAAGGTTAATGAAATGAAATGAAATGAAATGGAATAAAACCCACTGGGGTTAACTGCCGTGGACTTTCCCCTTCATCCCCATGCAGAGCAAAATGATGAGGGATGAAGTCAACAGGAACAACTCCCTGCCCTCCTCTAAGTGGCCCAGGGGTGTCGAACTCAACTGTTACCAGGGCCAGATATGACATTAATCTCCTCTGGTTGGGCCAAGCTATGCATCGCCAGCCCAGATTCAGAGTGGGGTGGTGGTGGCTGCCTCGGCTGGCTCGCAGGCTGGATAAGAGCTCTCAAGGGGCCAGATTTGGCCCACGTGCCTTATGTTTGTCACCCGTCTTAGTGTGACACTGTTCAAAGCCGAATTGGCTGTATGAGCAGTACCATTAAAGTAAGTTGACAATCAGGCCTGAGATACCGCTGCTGGTGCAAACCACTGCTTGCGACCCGCTCCGAGCCCTGGCATACCAGCCGACCACACTCCATGGGCTCCTTTCGAGACACCACTCTGCTTAGAACTTTATTACTGTCCACACCCAGCACTCTATCATTCTTTTAGAGTTTTACTCTATCATTCTTTATGTTAAAAGGCCCTCTTTACTTTTTCTAAAATTGCAAACTTGGGTACAAAATAGAGCAACCAGCCGTATCGTTCAATGATTCTTGTCTGAGAGAAGACATTCAAGTTTAATTTTATTAGATCTCCCAGGGAAGCTTCCCAGCAACGGCCCAATAGTTTCACTACGGATGCTATAAT
This sequence comes from Euleptes europaea, assembly GCF_029931775.1. NCBI lineage: Eukaryota > Metazoa > Chordata > Lepidosauria > Squamata > Sphaerodactylidae > Euleptes > Euleptes europaea. The sequence continues at coordinate 13,425,798 of NC_079313.1, read as the reverse complement.
ATAGAGCACATGCTCTGCCAGATCGTTTCCTTAGCCGCGGGCTGGCGGGATCACCTGACCCGAGCCGGCCAGCCACCCAGATACGAAAAGTAGCCTAGGCCCGGCCATGCCGTCCCCGCCCCACTCCCTGGGTTTCCGGGCCTTAACCTGCAGGGGGAGGGTGACAACTCGCCTCATCTCCAGGTGCCAGCGCTGCTCCTCCTCCCGGCGCCGCTTCACCAGGGCCCTCAGCTGCTGCTTCTTCAGCAGCTTCTCCTCGTGCAGCTTCCGCAGACGGTTGCTGGGCTTGATCTCTACGGGGAGGTCGGGGTTGACCTTCTTCTGCAAGGCAGTTACCAAGGAACAAGGCTTGAAGAAAGGGCTCCCCTGCAGAGCGGTCGTTGCTAAGGAACACCTGGGAAAGGGCGCTGCATGGGGGGGAGTGTCTGTGTGTGTGTGGGGGGGGGAGTGTCTGTGTGTGTGTGTGTGGGGGAATTGTAAGGGTTCGAGCACACCGGTGGATCGCCTGACATCCCCAACGGCAACTATGGTCATGCGGTGCAGTGTAGCCTAAATAAACATCAGGCAAAGGCCCATGTTGGTGAATTGGTTTTTAAGGTTAGATGGCTTAGCCCTATTCCTCCACACCCACCCACCCCCGGGGTCACCGGATTTGTAAGCACTTGTTCAAAACAATGCTTTTTATAAAATGCTACTCAATTAAGAGGGGGGAGTGAGAATTAGAACAATGCAGTCATGAACACAACACATGAAGCTGCCTTATTCTAAATATGGCCCATCAAAGTCAAAATTGTCTACTCAGACCGGCAGCAGCTCTCCAGGGTCTCTGGCAGGGGTCTTTCACATCACCTACTTGCCTAGCCCCTTTAACTGGAGATGCCGGGGATTGAACCTGGGACCTTCTGCATACCAGGCAAATGCTCTACCACTGAGCCTTATACTGAATCAGACCCTTGGTCCATCAAAGTCAGTATCGTCTACTCAGACCGGCAGCGGCTCTCCAGGGTCTCTGGCAGGGGTCTTTCACATCACCTACTTGCCTAGCCCCTTTAACTGGAGATGCAGGGGATTGAACCGGGGACCTTCTGCATGCCAAGCAGATGCTCTACCACTGAGCCACAGCCCCTCCCTGCTGAACTCAAAAGGCCTCATAGCCACGACGGAGGTCACTGTCACAGAGGAGGAAACGGAGGAAGATGCTGCCAGTGCACTTCCACTTAGGCTGACCTCCCCACAACCCAGCCCCTTCTCTTTCTTTTAAGCTCTTGGGGCCTGATCGAAAGGGTCCTTCTCTGTTAGCCTGGGACCTGCAGCCTGGGACCCGTGAAAATAAGCTTCCCAGACTAGGCCAGACTTGTGGCGAGGGGGTTCTTTGTAATTTGGAGCCTTTTTGTAAGCTGTTTTGGCTCCCTCTGGGGGGGGGGAACCCCAACCAAATAAATAATTTACACCTAAATAAAAATGAAATAAATTAGGCTCGGGGTGGGGGGGGCACACTACAGCCCAGAGGCCGAGCCCCTTCCTTGCATGCAGAAAGGTCTCTAGTACAATCTCTTGGGTGCAAGGGAAAATTCTCCTCTGCCTAAGGCCTGCTGCAGTCAGAGGAGACAATGCTAAGCTTGGCGGGATTCTGAACAGCTCAATGTTAAAGCACCATGTACCGACATGGCTCAAAGTAGGATAGTGGCAGGGTACCTGCTTTGCACACAGAAGGTTCCCAGGCCCAAAGCCCAACAGCAGGGCCCCCCAACGTGGTACCTGTGGGTGCCACGGCACCCGCTAACACCTTTTCTGGAGATTTGCTTGGTTGTGCAGATTTTTTTAAAATGTTGTCTTGGCAGCAACTGCCGCCACAGCACAAGGAACTACACTGTATTACTGAAGTTAAGCTGTGGCAACCATTTTGTGGCAGGCTCTGCCTCCTGGGGCAGCCATATTGTGGCAGCCATTTTGTTGCTGCGCCCACCAAGCTGTATCAGAATTCCAAATGTGCCCGCAGGTTGGGGGACCCCTTCCCAAAAGCATCTCAAGGCGACATGGTCTACCAAGCACTGGGAAACCTTCTCACCTGCCTGACGTATAGTTAAATTATGGAACTCCCTGCCCCAGGATATGGTGATGGCTGCCAACTTGGAAGGCTTTAAAAGGGGAGTGGACATGTTCATGGAGGAGAGGGCTATTCATGGCTACTAGTAAAAATGGATACTAGTCATGATGCATACCTATTCTCTCCAGTACCAGAGAAGCATGCCTATTATATTTGGTGCTGTGGAACACAGGCAGGACAATGCTGCTGCATTCGTCTTGTTTGTGGGCTTCCTTGAGGCACCTGGTTGGCCACTGTGTGAACAGACTGCTGGAATTGATGGGCCCTGGTCTAATCCAGCATGGCCTTTCTTATGTTCTTATGCCTATTATATTAGGTGCTGTAAAACACAAGCAGGACAATGCTGCTGCAGTTGTCTTGTTTGTGGGCTTCCTGGAGGCACCTGGTTGGCCACCGTGTGAACAGACTGCTGGGCTTGATGGGCCTTGGTCTGATCCAGCAGGGCCTTTCTTATGAGATTCTGCCAGAGGACACAAATACTGGACTAGACGGACCGACTGGCCTGACTCTGTGTAAGGCAGCCTTACACTTCCGTAAGGCCCAAGGCCACACGCTGGGACCGCAGGCCAGGGTTTCCTCCATGCCTTTTAAGAGGTGGCCTGCATCATTAACTGCGTACAGCTTGGCCAGTGGGGACGCGGCCGCTGGGCAGGTACCTTGTACTGAATCCTGTGCCGCCGCCCCTTCAGGTGCATGTCCTTGGCGTTGGGGTCGTTGAAGCTGCACTCGCACAGCTTGCAGTGGAAACGGATCATCTTCCCTTCTTCGTTGTGCACCTGGGAGGTGGAAGAAGTGTCTCAGCAAGAGGCAGTCTAAGAGAGGCAGGAAAGCCCTGCTCTAATGAGCTACAGAGTTTATTTGGGGAATTTTACCCCGCCTCTCCAGAATCCTGCTCGAGTCGGCTCAGAAGTAAAAAATAAATAAAACCATATCTTCATAAATTATCAACATAAAAAAGCCAAATGAGCCATTAAAAACAAGAGACGGCATAAGGATAACTATAAAACAGAACTCAGACCAGAAGTGGACCAGAAGATATTTTTTTAAAAATATTTTACTTCATTTATGCCACCACCTTTCTCCCCAAAGGGACCAGAAGCAGCTTACATTTTTCCCCCTCTCCTCCTCCGTTGTATTCTCACAACAACCCTGCGAGGTAGGTTAGGCTGACAATGTGTGACTGGCCCAAGGTTACCCTGCCAGATTCTATAGCAGAGTGGGCATTTGAAGCTGGGTCTCGTAGATCCTAGTCCGAAACCCTAACCCAAGGGTGTCGGACCCAATTGTTACAAGGGCCGGCTATGACATAAATGTCACTTGTCTCAAAAGTAAGCCTGTGCTGTAATACGAAATCATCCAAGTAGCAAATACAGCACGCTGGCTATGTAACAAAAATTAATCGTTTGCACAAAATGTATTCAATAACACCAAGTAAATAACAAGAATACAGCTGATCTATAGTACACAAATTGTACAATTAACGAGACAAAAACTAAGTACAGGAAACCAGGTCTTTCATAACATACAATTTTCTTCTTGAACAGTCCAATTCAATTGCAGGTCAGAGTTCCAATAGCAGGGATATTGCAGGTAACAGTCAAAATTGGATCACCAATAAGAATCAAGACCAATCCCCAACGGTTGTCCAATTTCCTTATTAGTAAAGCTTTAAAGTATCACCAAAGGTGTGAATGCTCACAGCTGAGTAAAATAATATATGTTTTATTTTGATATTGAGGCAGCAGGCCTCTGGAAAAATTAGTAGGCCTTTTTGGAAAATCACTGGACTCCAAAGGAGGGGGCCAAAAAGATATATTTAGTTCAGAGATAGACAGAAGAGAATAATAAACAGAAGAAGACAGACATCAATAAAGGTAAAGAAAGTTGTTATTCAGCACTCCAAGGTGAAACTGCAGGGGAAAAGTTACTAAAACTAAAACAGGCGCTGGGAAATAGGAGTATAATTATGATAAGAACAGCAGGTGCAGAACAATGGGCCTTAGACAAAGATGACTTGACCAATCATATGATGTCTGTTTTATGATTTACCAATCAAATGTCTATATGATTAAAACCAATTAGGATCAGTAATGCCTTATAATCCACCAATTAACTGTAAAAGATTTGCATGACCAATCAACAGTATAATGTATGTGTGATGTATTTTTGAATGTACAATGAACCTATAAAACTCTTTGCACGCTTGTAATAAGTGCTCAGCTGTTCTGGATGATTTTAAACCCAAGCTGAGACAGCAGCTGCTTTCAGTAAAAGCTGATTCAACAGAAATCTGGTTTGGGTCTTCTTTATTCTAATCCTTGACCCATAATTCTGCCATAACAATATGTATATATGATACTGATTTATTGCTGGAGACTGAAGAAGCTTGCCGCGTAAGCAGATGAAATTACATCCGGAATCTCTTGTCTGACTGGTGATTGATCTTGATTCTTATCTTCCTCTTTTTAAGTTCAGCCACTCTAGTGACCGCGGGAAGACCAAGGACAGGAGAAGCCTCGGCTGAGTTAATCGCAGAACTTTCCGTTGTTAACTCATGTCTTACGGGCAGATCCCGGTTTCTGAAGGTCGTGGACATCAAGGACCGGATTAGACCTGGTCCGGCTCTAACGGGGCGAGACCGGCACAGCCTTACCTCTTCCACATAATCGTAACCTACGGGATGCACATCAAGCAGTTCTCCTGGACCGTCCCCATCTAGTGGCAGCTGCTCCACCGGAAGCCCCACTTTGGGAGGTACTCCTTTCGCCGCCTCATCTGGTTTCGCGCTGGTCCCCTGCAGCTTGCTGCCTCCTAAATCGGAAAGAGGCGCAGCCGTTGGGGGGGGAGGGATCAGGAAGGAGCTGTCCTTCCCTGACAGCCAAGCGGAGATCACCCGCTCATGTCCAGTCTGAAACCAAGCCCCTCTCTCTCTTCGGCAGAAAGAGAAGGCAGAAGAGACCGTTCCGTTTCAGGCCAATTTCCCCACGGGGAGATTTTTTAAAGTGACCCTCCCCATGTCCTAAGCAAAGGGGAAAACCTACTTCCTTCATCCTATCGCTCGTGCACATTAGGTCACTCAAGAGCCTGCCAAAGCCAAATGAGAAGTCTGGCCCAGATGTTCCAAGCAGGTTGGCATGCTCAGAGTGGTTCAGACTCCACACTTTGGCTGGCCAACCCAAGCGGCCCCAGGAAAAAAAAACAGCGGGCTGGCAATTTCAGTGGGTCTGTTTGCACAGTGATGCTCAAAGCACTCATCAGCTGCTCTCGAGAGGGGGGACAGCTTAATCAGTGAATGAACGGAGGGGGTCTCAGCAAGTAGAGTAGATGCTCTGCACACAGGATGTCCCCAGTTCACATGAACACATGAAGCTGCCTTATTATACTGAATCAGACCCTTGGGTCCATCAAAGTCAGTATTATCTACTCAGACCAGCAGCAGCTCTCCAGGGTCTCAGGTAGGGGTCTTTCACATCACCTACTTGCCTAGTCCCTTTAACTGGGGATGCCAGGGATTGTACCTGGGACCTTCTGAATGCCAAGCAGATGCTCTACCACTGAGCCACGGCCCCTCCCCAAAATGTCACATAATCACATGAAGCTGCCTTATACAATCAAAACCTTGGCCCATCAAAGTCAGCATTGTCTACTCAGACTGGCAGCGGCTCTCCAGGGTCTCAGGTAGAGATATTTCACATCACCTACTTGTCTAGTCCCTTTAACTGGAGATGCAGGAGATTGAACCTGGGACTTTCTGCATGCCAAGCAGATGCTCTACCACTGAGCCACAGCCCCTCCTTGTTTTACACCTATGTCTCTCAGACACTGTGGATGAGAGAAAGTCATCAGCACTCTAAAGCCAAAAAAATATTATTTCTGTGAAAACATACGGACAGGTTCGAATTCCTGGAAGCTTCAGTTTGCGTTTGAAAAATAGGTATGAAGCTGCCTGATAAGAGAGTTCTGGGCCAGTGGTGCGACTTGCTATCTGGAAGAACTTCTTCAGGGCCTCGGGCAGTGAGCAGCCTCTGGTCGATGCTGGGCAGTCAACAGGGTATATCCTGTGCATGCAAAAGCATGCGCTCTCCCACTGAGCTGAATCCAACTGCAGGCTCTCCTTTCAAGTAGGAGTATAATTCGCCAATATAGGTTCCCCCCAACAGCTGATGTTATTTTAGAAATAAAAAAGAGAAGCAATAGACCTTATTGCAGCGTCTTGGAAACCTGATGCTGCCTTGTCATGACCAGACCATGGGTCCATCTATCTCCACTCTGCCAACTTTGACCAGCAGTGGCTCTCCAGGATCTCAGGCACAGAAAGGATTTTTCTAATACCTACAACCTGAGACCTGGATGTCCCAGGCTAGCCTGATCTCATCAGATCTCAGGAGCTAAGCAGGGTCGGTCCCGGCTACTACTTGGACAGGGAGACCCCCGAGGAATACCAAGGTCTCTATGCAGAGGCAGGCAATGGCAAATCACCTCTGTAAGTCTCTTGCCCTGAAAACCCTACAGAGTTGCCGTAGGTTGGCTGCGACTCGACGGAACACACGCGCACCTCCCAAGATCCTTTTGGTCGGAGAAGCGAGGATTTTCTGTCACTGTTTCAGGGTCTCCCACGATGTGGTTTCACCACGCGTCCTCCCACGAAACTAGTGAGCTCCCCCTCACTGGCATTCTTCAAGCAGCGGCTGGACAAGCACTTGTCAGGGATACTCTAGGCCCATGTTGGCGAACCTGTGGCACGCTGAGCCCTTTCTATGGGCACGTGTGGAGCCGCCGGCCCCGCCCCGCCCGTCCCCCGCCCCCTCCTCGCGGCCTCGACGCCATCTGCCTCCCGCCGCCCCGCTCCGCCTTAGCAGCAGCGCCGCCGCCCCACCCAGGCGCCACTCCAGACCCACCGCCGCCCGCTCCTGCTTGGCCCCGAGGGCTGCCCTGCCGGCCGCACCGCTACGCCCGCCGAGTCGCCCCCGCCCCCTCCTCCGCCCCCTTGGCTGCCCGTCCCCCTCCTCCGCCCCTCCTCGCGGCCTCGGCGCACGTTTCCGCCACGCCGCAGCGACTCGGTGGGCGTAGCGGTGCGCCCGGCAGGGCAGCCCTCGGGGCCGAGCATGAGCGGGCGGTGGCGGCGGCGGGTCCAGAGCGGCGCCTGGGTGGGGCGGCGGCGCTGCTGCTGAGGCGGAACGGGCCGGCGGGAGGCTTGCGGGAGGCTGACGGTGGGCGGCTCTTTCGCTTGGACTTGCCACTGAGATGCACATTTCCCCCATCCAGATTCTCAAAACTGCATGGGGGGGGGGGTTTGTTGTCTATTTGTGAATGGGAGGTTTAGCCTTGGACTTGCCACTGAGATGCACATTTCCCCCATCCAGATTCTCAAAACTGCATGGGGGGTTGTTGTCTATTTGTGAATGGAAGGTTTAGCCTTGGACTTGCCGCTGAGATGCACATTTCCCCCATCCAGATTCTCAAAACTGCATGGGGGGGGGGTTATTGTCTATTTGTGAATGGGAGGTTTTGCCTTGGACTTGCCACTCAGATGCACAACTCAACAATAAGCCCCCCTGCAGAGTTTTGAGAATGCAGATGGGGAAAACGGTATTTGTCAGTCATTGCCATGATTTAATTTTATGGATGACAAAGGATAGCACAGTTAGTTCTGAAAATGAAATCCTTAATGTGTGGAATTCTCTGCCAAATAATTTTAAGTCAATGAAAGCACTTGGGATTGCTTTCCTTACTTTGTTTGGATCATCTTATGCTTGTGAGCATAAGATGTTAACGTATGAGTTGTTTTTTCTAAACTAAAACCTCAGTATTCAGGTTACATTGCCGTGTTGGCACTTTACGATGAATAAGTGGGTTTTGGGTTGCAGTTTGGGCACTCGGTCTCTAAAAGGTTCGCCATCACTGCTCTAGGCTGATCCTGCATTGAGCAGGGGGTTGGACTAGACAACCTGTACGGCCCCTTCCAACTCTTTGATTCTATATGTCCTTCTGAAGTCAGGGCAAGGCCTCTTTCTCTCAACAAGGGGCTGCTGACGTAACTACGATGAATCGCTGTTGAGCCTTTCAAATGACATCCAGTGGCTGCTGGGTTTAACTTGGACTGAGTCTTGATGTGGATGGCTTACATGTGGGTTTTTTTTCTTTTCATTTTCAAAGAAATCTTAAGTTTCCTTTTAGAATTAAGAACATAAGAAAAGCCCTGCTGGATCAGGCCAGTGGTCTACCTGGCCCAGCAACCCCGTTTCAAACAGTGGCCAAACCGGTTGCCCTGGAGGGCCGAGCAAAGAGGGCATAAAGGCCAAGGCCTTCCCCCTGATGCCACCTCTTAACACTGCCACTCAGAGTTTTGCTGCCTCTGTATACTATTTGTTTTTTAATTAATTTTTTTGTTTTATGCCCCGCCCTCACTCCCCAGCCAAAGGCCAGGCTCAAGACAGGCTTACAACGAACAATCAGTACAAAATACAATACACTAAAATCAATATAAAATCATAAAATACGAATACAAAATCAGTAAAATACACAGCCAAAATAAAATATAACAATAAATAGCAAGTGGCGCCCCTTACAATATAAGGCCAGAGCCCCCAAAGTATCAGTTTATAATCAGACTATGGTAAGAATGGGGGAGGGGCAGCATAGAAGATAACTTGTAGCTGTCCTCAACCATAGGTCTGGTGGAATAACTCCATTTTGCAGGCCCTGCGGAAAGCTTTAATATCCTGCAGGGCCCTGGTCTCATTAAAAAGGGAATTCCACCAGGCCAGGAGCAGGGTAGGAAAAGCCCAAGCCCTGGTCAAGGACAGCCTCATGCTCTTTGGGCTGGGAACCACCAGAAGGTTGTTATTTGAAGATCGCAATGCTCTCTGGGGGGTGTACCAGGAGAGGTGGTCCCGCAGATATTAACAAACCCCTCCAAGTTAAACCAGCTTCCCTCTGGAGTTCGTACCTGTAAAAGTCAACTTGGTTGCAGCTGCGGGCTTCTTTGCTGGCGTTGCCTTGCTCGAGCCAAGCGTGCTGTTCGTGATCCCTGGGGCTTGCTTGGACGGTGCGGTGGCGTGGAGGGTTTGCTTGCTGGCTGAGCCGTTGGCAGGACCCGATGAGGAGTTGACCACCACAGGCTCGATGGAAGGGATGGGCTTCCCCAGCTTCGTGTGCAGCTTGACGACCTAGGACACACCGGCGGAGTCACCTCAGAGAAAAGACGCAGGTGCGGAACAGACCCTTGGGCTTAATTTTAAAAGCGATGCTGACTGAGGTGAGAGAAGGCGCCCGTGGTACTTTGTACTCACAGCATCTTCGCTGAAGCGGTCTGCTCTTCGTTCAAAGACGTTTTGTGCAAGTAGCAGGGCAGGTAAAGAGCCAGCATTGGGTAGTGGTTAGAACAGGGGTGTCAAACATAAGGCCCGTGGGCCGGATCCAGCCCCCTGGGAGCTCTTATCTGGTCCGCGAGCCAGCGTCTTCTACCCCACGGACGTAGGAGACTTGCTGTGTTTGTTTTGAGAATTGGGTGTCGGGAGGTCAGGCACGGCCAATCGGGGCTCAGTCTGAGAGTCAGCTGCGCTCCCGCTGCTGCTGCACCCCCCACCTCCACCCCTGTTCCAGGCAGCAGGCTTTTCCAAGAGCAAACTCACCTTCCGCCACCTTCTAGTGAAACCCCTCTATCAGACGTTTGGCTCTAGATTTGCTTGCCTGCCGCCTTCACCCGACAACCCTTACCTTCTGGTGCTTGGCCCCTCGGATGTGGGCCGCGTAAGCATCCGCTCCGGTGCAGGACACATCGCAGAGCTCGCAATAGAGTTGGGTCTGAACCCCGCGAGGGCCACCGCCAGCCTGGTTCCCGGTCTTCAGCGCCACCTCCTTCTTTTTGTGCTTCTGTCCTTCTAAATGCTCCCGGTAAGTCTGCCAGAAAGAAAAGCGACGGCCGGTGAGGGGGAGATCATGCTTTGAACGCTCCTCTTTGTTCGGAGCTCCCTGCGCCCAAGGGGAAAGGGGCCGGCAGAGAGCCGTATTCCTTCCAGACGTGGGACAATCATTGTCAGCCAGTATGCTGCAATGGTTGGAGCAGGGGTGTCAAACATACGGCCCGTGGGCCAGATCCAGCCCCCGAGAGCTCTTATCCGGCCGTGAGCCAGCCAACCTCTCAGTCCTGACCTGGGCCGCCGAGCCCACTACAGCCACCACCCCCACTCTCGATCTGGGCCGGGGAGCCTTGTCGTGGGCTCACCAGTCAAGGCAGCCACCCTCCACCCCAAGGCTGGAGAGGCATGGCCGGCCCGACCTAGTGACATGAGAAGGGATATGATAACCATCTTCAGTATTTGAAGGGCTGTCATATAGAGGAGGGTGCCAAGTTGTTTTCTGTTGCTCCAAAAGGTCAGACCAGAACCAACGGGTTAAAATTAAATCAAAAGAGTTTCCGTCTAGACATTAGGAAGAATTTTCTAACAGTTAGAGCAGTTCCTCAGTGGAACAGGCTTCCTCGGGAGGTGGTAAGCTCTCCTTCCCTGGAGGTTTTGAAGCAGAGGCTAGATGGCCTTCTGTCAGCAATGCTGATTCTATGACCTTAGGCAGATGAGGGAGGGCATCTTGGCCATCTTCTGGGCATGAAGTAGGGGTCACTGGGGGTGTGGGGGGAGGTAGTTGTGAATTTCCTGCATTGTGCAGGGGGTTGGACTAGATGACCCTGGTGGTCCCTTCCAACTCTATGATTCTATGTCATATCCGTCCCTCGTAACAAATGCGTTAGACGCCCCTGGGTTAGAGGGTCAAGACCATGACTGGGCAGACTCACGTTTGTTTGTTTGTTTATTGTAACCGGGTGTAATGATTCAGGGGGCACCATCGGACACTTTTTGTCCTTTATTTAATGGATTTTTAAAAACTCTAAGTTTATTTTATACCAACAGCAACAAAAATAAAAGTACAACAGTAGGTTAAACATTGTACAGTCGAGATATATTGGAACTGAGTATAGAAACATATGTTCCAATATTGTACATCAGTACTTTTTACAGAAACCTTACCGTTTAGCAGAACTTAATAAATGCAAATCATACGATAGTTTCGTGGGCATTGTTTACTTCGTGATTCCCCCTTTCCCACATATTCTAGAAAAGGCAGCCATCTATTTAAAAAGTTTGTGGAGTAAGGTAAGTTATTTACTACTTTGAGTTGTGAAGATATCTATCTGAGTTATAGGGCTGTTTTTTAACTGTTGCATTTAAAAATATTTTTATCCCATTTTACTGTTGTTGTTTTTCTGAGCCACTCTGTTTTTGTGAGCTGCCCTGAGCCTGGCCTTTGGCTGGGGAGGGTGGGGGGGGGTTTAGAAATGCAATAAAACAAATACAAATAAATAAACCAGGGAGGGGCCCCCCCAAGACGGCTCACCTGGGGGCCGGCGCAGCTGATCTTGCATATCTCGCAGTAGTGGAGCTGGGGCTGCTTGGGAGGCCCTTTGGGTTTCAGCAGCTTGGGTGGAAACGGCGGCTTCTTGATGTAGCCGCCGCTGCTCGGGGCGGAGCTGCCGCCACCACCGCTCCACAGAGAGCCCTGCATGGGCTTTGGCGGCTGCGTCGGAGGGGGCTGCTGCTGCTGCGGCGGGGGCTGCTGCTGCTGCTGCAGGGGCTGCACAAGGGGCTGCTGGGCGGGCTGGTAGTAAGACGCGTTGGCCGCCGTGTACCCAGCAGCTGCATCGTAGGCGGAGTAGTTTGAGCCTGGAGAGAGGGAGAGAAGACGCCACCCCCGTTTACGCCGGCTTCCTCTTTCCGACCGACTTGAAATGATGGTATCGCTTTACTCTGCTCTGGTTAGACCTCACCTAGAGTACTGTGTTCAGTTTTGGGCACCACCATTTAAGAAAGATGTAGATAAGCTGGAACGTGTCCAGAGGAGGGCAACAAAGATGGTGAGGGGTCTGGAGACCAAGTTCTATGAGGAAAGGTGGAAGGAGCTGGGTATGTTTAGCCTGGAGAGGAGAAGACTGAGAGGGGATATGATAACCATGTTCAAGTACTTGAAGGGCTGTCATATAGAGGAAGGTGCCGAGTTGTTTTCTGTTGCCCCAGAAGGTCAGACCAGAACCAACGGGTTGAAATTAAATCAGAAGAGTTTCTGTCTAGACATTAGGAAGAATTTTCTAACAGAGCGGTTCCTCAGTGGAACAGGCTTCCTCGGGAGGTGGTGAGTTCTCCTTCCCTGGAGGTTTTTAAGCAGAGGCTAGATGGCCATCTGTCAGCAATGTTGATTCTATTACCTTAAGCAGATGATGAGAGGGAGGGCATCCTGGCCATCTTCTGGGCATGCAGCAAGGGTCACTGGGGTGTGTGTGGGGGGAGGTAGTTGTGAATTTCCTGCATTGTGCAGCGGGTTGGACTAGATGACCCTGGTGGTCCCTTCCAACTCTCATGATTCTATGACTTGGGTCAAGGGGGGAAAAGGGGGGCAGGAAGCAGCCCTTACCAGAGTAAGAAACAGGAGAGGAGTTGTACGAGGAAGAGGTGTACGATGAGGAAGAAGGGGTGTAGGACTGGATGGAGGAGACGGAGGCATTCTGCTGGCCCGTCGTTACCGTCGGGTATGTGCTGTAGGCGGACGATGGAGCGTTCACAGTCTGCGCCGGCTTAATGGGAGTCACTTGCCTCTGGGGCTGGCTCTGGCCGTACACGGCCGTAGGCTGGCTGTACGTGCTCTGGGAGTCTGCAAGAAGGGCAGAGAAATGTCATTCCACGCACAGAGAGGCTGAGTAAACGGTTCAGAGGACAGAGCTGGAAAACCTCAAGCGGCACAAACGGGACCAACTTTTAAACACAGATAATCGCAGCAGAAATCAGGAGGAGGTTGAGACTGGGAAGGGCAGCCATGAAGGAGCTAGGAAAGATTTTGAAGTGTAAGGATGTGTCATTGGCCACCAAGATCAAGTTAATTCATGCCATTGTATTCCCTATTACTATGTATGGGTGTGAAAGCTGGACAATGAAGTAAGCTGATAGGAAGTAGATTCCTTTGAAATGTGAGGTTGGAGGAGAGCGTTACGGATACCGTGGACTGCCACAAAAACAAACCAGTGGGTTACAGATCAAATCAAGCCTGAACTGACCCTAGAAGCTAAAATGACTAAACTGAGGCTGTCGTACTTTGGTTACATTATGAGATGACAAGAGTCACTGGAAAAGACCATCATGCTAGGAAAAGTGGAGGGCAGCAGGAAAAGAGGAAGACTCAACAAGAGATGGATTGACCTTATAAAGGAAGCCACGGCCCTCAGTTTGCAAGACCTGAGCAAGGCTGTCAAAGGTAGGACGTTTTGGAGGACACTGATTCATAGGGTCACCATGAGTTGGAAGTGACTTGATGGCACATAACACACACACACAATCGCAGCAGGCCAACTAGACATTTTGGGGGAGAAGGAGAAAGGGCAGTGGGAAGTGCGATCTGAGTTGAGCGGCAGAGTGCAGGCTTTGCAGGAGGAAAGCCGCACACCCTCCTCTGCAGAACCTTTATCCAGAAAGGCCAGGGGTTGAACCTGGGTAGGACTTCTTCAATAAATGCGTTAACTAAGTTTAAACGCTTGTATCCCACCTTTCCTTATGGATCAAGGGGGCTTACAAATCACAAATTAAAACACACAATAAAATTATGCCCCCTCCTTATCATTATAACTTATCACTATATCATATTTACTCAAACTACCTTAGACTCCATCTACATATATGGATTAATAGAAATAGTTTGGTGATTTGTGTAATTTAGTCATCTAGCTTATCACATATTGTTTACTCTTGTATTTACTATCGCATTTGTAACTTTTTCTAAGTAATGAGACATTTTCTATTATTTATTACGTTTACTAGATCACGTGAAGTGATGGTATTGCTTTACTCTGCTCTGGTTAGACCTCACCTAGAGTATTGCTTTCAGTTTTGGACACCGCAATTTAAGAAAGTTGTAGACAAGCTGGAACGTGTCCAGAGGAGGGAAACAAAGATGGTGAGGGGGTCTGGACTCTGGAGACCAAGTCCTATGAGGAAAGGTTGAAGGAGCTGGGTATGTTTAGCCTGAAGAGGAGAAGACTGAGAGGGGATATGATAACCATCTTCAAGTACTTGAAAGGCTGTCATATAGAGGAGGGTGCTGAGTTGTTTTCTGTTGCCCCAGAAGATCAGACCAGAACCAACGGGTTAAAATTAAATCAAAAGAGTTTCCGTCTAGACATTAGGAAGAATTTTCTAACAGTTAGAGCGGTTCCTCAGTGGAACAGGCTTCCTCAGGAGGTGGTGAGGCTCTCCTTCCCTGGAGGTTTTTAAGCAGAGGCTAGATGGCCATCTGTCAGCAATGTTGATTCTATGAACTTAGGCAGTTCATGAGAGGGAGGGATTCTTGGCCATCTTCTGGGCACTGGGGATGTTGGGGGGGGGAGGTAGTTGTGAATTTCCTGCATTGTGTATGGGGTTGGACTAGAAGACCCTGGTGGTCCCTTCCAACTCTATGATTCTATGATACTATGTTATCTTCTAAGGAATCCTCGGAGTGAGCCCTTCTACTTCATTTGTAGTACTCCCAGTTGTTTGTCTTTCTGCTTGGTTTTTATTAATATTATATAATTTTAAAAATGTACAGTCTACATTCCATTAAAACCCCGGCAAATAAAATGGTCTTGCAGCGCCTTCTTAACTTTTCTAACGGTAACCCCTCCCCACTCCCTCAAGGAGAGGGGAGCAACGTTAGGAAGGAGAGGGAGCAACGATAGGAAAGGCACAGCCGTTGGTTGATGCCAGACTGGATCCTTAAATGGAGGAACAGCCAGCAGGAGGCTGCCTGAGGACTGTAGCTGGCACACATATATGTACAGGAAAAGGTGATCCATTAGATTAAATTGTAGAATTTACTTCCAGTGGACACGAGGGCACAATTTACATACAGCTTTAAAAAGTGGCCAGATCATTAAGGATAAGTTCATCAATTACTAAAAGGTAAAGTTAGTCCCCTGTGCAAGCACTGGGTCATTACTGACCCATGGGGGTGACGTCACATCCCAACGTTTACCAGGCAGACTATGTTTATGGAGTGGTCTGCCATTGCCTTCCCCAGTTGTCTACACTTTACCCCCAGCAAGCCGGGTACTCATTTTACCAACCTCGGAAGGATGGAAGGCTGAGTCAACCTCGAGCCGGCTACCTGAAACCGACTTCCGTCGGGATCGAACTCAGGTCGTGAACAGAGCCTTTTTGACTGCAGTGCTGCAGCTTACCATTCTGTGCCATGGGACTCTTATTCATCAATTACGACCAGACTCATAACCAAAATGAAAATGGCTAACAACAGAAATTAACTGTTTAAATATAAGTTAGCACTGGTGTTAAAATTAGATGAGTATTTAGCAAGGCAAGCTTTATTATGTAATTGCAACAGTATTAATAGAGAATGAAGGAGCAAGTAAAAGTAGTATCTACTATTAAGAAGCTAGAATAGCGTATAATAAGTGGAAATTGATGAAATGGTTTTAGAATTGTATATGCTCACCCAGAAGCTGCAAATTTTCTCTATTTTTCTGTTCCATGTTTGTATTGTATGGTATTGGTTGTTGTACTTTTCTATGTATTCTATTTTCTGTTTGTATTTTCTTTGAAATGACATTTTTTTTAAAAAAAAAATTTAATTACTACCAGACTCAATGAATAAAGACGACCTCCGTATTCAGAGGAAGTCAACCTCTGAATAACCATGCCAGGAGGCAACAACGGAGGGGGGAAATGCCTTGGCCTCTATGCCCTGTTTATTGGTCCTCCAGGACCAACTGGTTGGCCATTGTACGAAACAGGATACAGGACTAGTTGGGCCGCTGAGCTGATTCTCATGGCACGCACATTACCTCCAAGACACGGCTCGTCCCCCATTTGTACGCACGCCTGCTGAGAACCAAGTCACTTGTACAAAGAATCGGGGACAAATCTGTCCACACACCTAAGACTCATTGGACAGCTTTGACCATGCAGAGATTGGGAAAGACGGAGGCAAGCAACAGCAACCGGTTCCTTCTAAAGCCCTGGGAGCCTTCTGCGCGCTTCCCACATCCAGCGTTGACATTCAGTTGTTCCCATGGCAACAGAACACAACCTCCTTTGATGGCTTTCTGGAGAATGCATCATTGCAACAGGGCTTCCTGGGACTGGCAGATGTTAACGCACAGAACCGTTAGGACCACTAAGAACAGCCAACTATGTTGGTGGACGAGGTCATTGGCGGTGGCGGAAAGTGCAGCCAAGTCACTGATTTATAGAAACCCCTGTAGGGTTTTTCAAGGCAAGAGACGTTTGGAGGTGGTTTGCCATTGCCTGGCTCTGCGTCACGACCCTGGTATTCCTTGGAGGTCTCCCATCCAAATACTAGCCAGGATCAGGGCTGAGAGTGTGTGACTGGCCCAAGGTCACCCAGCAAACTTCCATGGTGCAAGTAGGGATTCGAACCTGGGTTTCCCAGGTCCTAGTCTGACTCCTTAACCACTATACCACACTGGGGACCAAAGCCCTCTGTTGTTCTGCCACCTCCCTCCCAAGTTCCTTCATGCAGACCCCTGTGATCATTTCATTTGCCTGATTGGGGCTCCAACGGCAGAAATTGCCAGCTCAACTGCCAGTAGGGTTGCCAACTCCAGGTTGGGAAATTCCAGGAGCGCTGGGAGTGGATCCTGGGGAGGGATCTCTGCAGGTTACAATGCCACAGAGTCCACCTTCCTAAGCAGCCAGTTCCTTGGGGGAACTGGTCTCTGTTGTCTGGAGATCAGCTCTAGGAGATCTCCAGGCCCCACCTGGAGGCTGGCAACCCTATGCGTGAGCCAGCTGACAAACCTGTTGAACTTCTGTGGCTTCGAAGGAAGGTTATAGTCCAGATCCCTAGAAGGGTTCACACAACATTCACAAAGTCATTCCCTGGGAGAAATAAAAAGTTTTTCTGCATCTTAAAGATATAAGAAGTTGGTTCATCTTTAAGGGTGCCACAAGATTGCTGTTTATTTTGGGTACCGCAGACTAATACAGCTAACCCTGTGGAACAATTCCACATCTCCTGGGAAAGCTGCAATATTTATGCCAACCTCGAGACCAGCCTGGTTGGCAGTGCAGCAGTGGCCCCTCGCCACCCTCCACAGTCTCAAAAGGGAACCCCTTCAGGGCTGTCGGAAGAGCCTCTCTTCATATCATCAACTCCATTTCCCGTCTCTTTCCCGGAGGCCTCTCTGTGGCTAGAGAAAAGCTCCTGCAAGCCTTGAGCATTCTACATTTTAACGACTGCCGTCTCGGAATCCGCAGATAACTCACTTGAGTGGTAATATGAGTCCGTGGCTGGATGCTGGGACTGCGTGACCACCACCGGGTAGTAGGGTTTGGTCTCGTAGCTGCTCGCGGATGGGGAACGGCCGTAACTGTAGCCATCCTGCTTAAAGAAAACCCAACAGAACAAGGCCAGGAATTAACCAGTTTGCCTGACAGCACAAAATCTACAGCTATCAGATTCACTTTTGTTAGACAAAAGAGGTCTAACAGGCTACAGCCCCCAGGTTAAGTTGGGTCTATGAGACGGACAGAAAGAAGCATTTCCACATAATGTCATAGAATCATAGAGTTGGAAGGGACCACCAGGGTCATCTAGTCCAACCCCCTTGCACAATGCAGGAAATTCACAACTACTTCCCCCACACACACACCCAGTGACTCCTACTCCATGCCCAGAAGATGGCCAAGATGCCCTCCCTCTCATCATATGCCTAGGATCAGAGAATCAGAATTGCTGACAGATGGCCATCTAGCCTCTGCTTAAAAACCTCCAGGGAAGGAGAGCCCACCACCTCCCCAGGAAGCCTGTTTCACTGAGGAACTGCTCTGTTAGAAAGTTCTTCCTAACGTGTAGACGGAAACTCTTTTAATGCAATTTCAACTCGTTGGTTCTGATCCGACCTTCTGGGGCAACAGAAAACAACTCGGCACCAACCTGATAGTTCTGTGCTGTGGCAGGCTGAGGGGTGGGCTCCGGTTGCCGTGCCCCATAGCCATAGTCCTGTGCGGCGTGTGCCTGGTAGCCTCCATATGCTGCTGAGGCCATGGGTCTGGCAGCCTGCACAGCCGGAGCGTAGGCGGGCGCCACGGTGTGGTCCACCCCTGGCGTCTGCTGGACAGTGTAGCTCGCTACTGTGGGTGGGTGGGTATAAGCTGGAGTAGGCTGGGCACTGGAAGGGAAGACGAACGGAGAGTGAGAAAGGTGGTTCCGCCATCAGCTGAATGCGGTCCGATCCGGACAGTTTTGATTATAGGCATCTAAAAAGGCCGCGCCATCTAAAACACAGAATGCCCCTAACCGGAGCGGACTTAATGGGACAGGAAGCCTTCCATTTAGGGAGGTGGTTTAGATGTTAGGGCCCACAGTAAAATCTCAACAGCCAATGGCAGCCAGGAACATACCATATGCTCCCGTCCCACTTCTGCCAATTCTTGATTTCCTGATTTGCAGTGTCTACGCTCTTTCGCCAAAGCAGGCTTAAATAAAATCAAAAATCCAAGGACCAAGGTTATACACTCTAAAAATTATGTAAGTACAAAATACGTATACGCTTATTCCAGGATAAAATCTAATACCGCATATGATATATAAGGCATTGCAACAGCCTACCAGACTGACATACTCATATAACACAGTAAGACTAAGACCACTGAAGGCTGTATGGCCGAAACGCGTATGGTCAGAGTATAATTGTGTTATTTTATGTCTTACTGTGTTATATGAGTATGTCAATTTGGTAGGCTATTGCAATGCCCTATATATGTTATATGTGGTATTAGATTTTATCCTGAAATAAATGTATACATATATTTTTACTTAGTAGAGAGCCAGTGTGGTGTAGTGGTTAACAGCGGTGGTTTGGAGCGTTGGAGTCTGATCTGGAGAACCAGGTTTGATTCCCCACTCCTCCACATGAGTGGCGGAAGCTAATCTGGTGAACTGGATTTGTTTCCCCACTCCTACGCACGAAGTCAGCTGGGTGACCTTGGAAAAGTTACAGCTCTCTCAGCCCCACCTACCTCACAGGGTGTCTGTTGTGGGGAGGGGAAGGTGACTGTAAGCCGGTTTGAGTTTCCCTTAACTGGCAGAGAAAGTCAGCATATAAAAGAGACAGTCAGCATATAAAAACCAACTCTTCTTCTTACATAATTTTTAGGGTGTATAACCTTCATCCTTGGATTTCTTTACTTTTATTTATATTTTCTTGACCTTTTGGGTCCTTAATTATGGTGTTTAGGGTTAAGTTTTTTCCCCTTTGTTGCTGGTGTGTTAAATCAAATCCATACTGCCGGTTCAAAGCAAAACTACAATTCATTGTAAACAAGGTGAGGCCAAAACGGGTCTCACAAGCAGTGGCGCTTACGACCAGGAAGCGGAGAAGCAAATCGGCCCATATAGGGAATGAGGAAGACCAACAGAAACAAGCAAACACATGGTTCCGTTCAGGGGTCCACAAACCACACCTGGCCTTTGCTAGCCAACCATTCACTGCAGTGGAAGCTTGCTGGGTGACCTTGAGCGGGTCACACATTCTCATCCTAACCTACCTTACAGGGTTGCTGCAAAGTCAGAATGAAGGAGAAAACAAGGTAAGCTGCTTTGGGTCTCCACTCGTGAGAAAGGTGGGGTAGACATGAAGTAAATAAATAAAATATACTACTCATAGCCAGCTATAAAGTCCAATTCCGCCACTCTTTTACTTGGAATCAGGAACTCCCACACTCTGGGATGGGACCTAAAAGGTCAGGAGGGATTGACTTGGGAAAGCTGCCAACAGCAAATGTGAGCTTGATTCTGCTTAATGAGTAAAAAAGCCATAAGATGCAGGCTGTTGCTCAAATATGAATTTATTTAGTGTTACTCATATAAATCTCTGGCATTTTATGTTAGAGAGAGGGGAATTAGTATGAAGGGACTTTGCAAGTAGATCCCAAAGGCACAGTAAGATTTGACGTGGGTTGAACGAGGACTGAATGAAACCAGGTGTGAATCCCCACTTAGCCGTGAATCTCACTGGGTAACCTTGGGCCAGTGCCGGTCACACTCACTCAGCTTTAACATACGTCGCAAGATTGTTGTGAGGATAAAAAGGAAGAGAAAAGGGGCATGTATGATGTCCTGAATTCCTTGGTGAAAAGGTAGGATAAACACAAGATACCGCAAAAAAAGCCATGGAACGGCAGGGCCTTCTGACGGGAGGTTCTGCCATGGCAACTATTACGGGGCCCGTAAGACGGAGATGTTCCGCCAGGCCTGTGGTTGAGAGCAGTGATGTGTCACTGGAAAGCAAGATCAAGAAAATTCATGCCATCGTATTCTCTTTTACTATGTATGGGTGTAAAAGCTGGACAATGAAGAAAGCTGATAGGACGAAAGTAGATTCCTTTGAAATGTGGTGTTGGAGGAGAGTGTTATGGATACCTCTGCATCCCCGGTTCCCTTTCAAAAATTAAATTAGCACTTTATCAGAACCAGCGTGGTTTAGCGGTTAAGGTGTAGGGCTAGGACCTGGGAAACACAGATTCACACCCCCACTTGCCCCGTGGAAGCTTGCTGGGTGACCTTGGGCCAGTCACACACTCTCAGCTAGTATTTGGATGGGAAACCTCCACGGAATACCAGGGTCATGATGTGACCCGGAGGCAGGCAATGGCAACCTATCTCCAAACATCTCTTGCCTTGAAAACCAGCTTGCTGAGTGACCTTGGACCAGTCAGACACTCTAAGCCCTGACCCTGGCTAGTATTTGGATGGGAGACCTCCAAGGAATACCAGGGTCATGATGTGGAGCAGGCAATGGCAAACCACCTCCAAAAGTCTCTTGCCCTAAAAACCCTATGTGGTTGCCATGAATCAGCTGGTATTTGATGGCTGTATCTCTATCCAGCGTACTTTGGTCACATTATGAGAAGACAATCATGCTAGGAAGTTGAAGGCAGCAGGAAAAGAGGAAGACCCAACAAGAGATGGATTGACTCTACAAAGGAAGCTACAGCTCTCAGTTTGCAAGACCTGAGCAAGGCTGTTAAAGACAGGACATTTAGGGTTGCTATGAGTCGGAAGTGACTTGACGCATATACATATATATATATATACATATATATACATATACTAGAATACATACATTATATAAATATGTATTAAGAAAAAGAAGAGTTGGTTTTTATTTGCCAACTTTCTCTACCCCTTAAGGGAGAATCAAACTGGCTTACAATCACCTTCCCTTCCCCTCCCCACAACAGACACCCTATGAGGTAGGTGCGGCTGAGAGTTGTGACTAGCCCAAGGTCACCCAACTAGCCTTACGTGGAGGAGGGGGGAAACCAACCCAGTTCACCAGATTAGCGTCCGCCGCTCATGTGGAGGAGTTGGGAATCAAACCCGGTTCTCCAGATTAGAGTCCCCCGCTCCAAACCACCACTCCACACTGATTACATAAATCATATGTTCCATAAGGCACTCAACCATGTTTTTAGATGACAACATACCGATACTTATATAAACAAACTGCTGAGACTCATCCATACTGAACTCCAACTCTTGGGGGGGGGGAGTCTAGGCCTCTGCTTGCATATGAATAAAAAACTTATTTCAAAGGGAGGGAGGGGGAAAGAAAGTTTATGCTTTGGAAAGAATTCCGTCCTGTGGATCAGCTGAATAAGACACAGCCCAAAGAGCAGAGAGTCGTGTGGAAGGTGGCCCCCTCAGACATTTATTGAGGGGGCCAGAAGACAAGATTAGTCGAAACTGTAATCAAAGACAGAGTTATTAGGCACACAGAGGAACAAAGCCTGCTGAGCCAGCGTGCTATAGTGATTAAGAGCGGTGGTTTGGAGCAGTAGACTCTAATCTGGAGAACCGGGTTTGATTCCCCGCTCCTCCACATGAGTGGCGGACGCTAATCTGGTGAACCGGGTTGATTTCCCAATTCCTACACATAAGGCCAGCTGGGTGATCTTGGGCTAGTCACAGCTCTCTCAGCCCCCACTACCTCAGAGGGTGTCTGTTGTGGGGAGGGGAAGGTGATTGTAGTTGATTTGATTCTCCCTTAAATGGTAGAGAAAGTCGGCTTATAAAAACCAAGTCGGCATATGAAAACCAAGTCTTCTTCTTCTGCAAAGGGAAGTCCTGCCTCACCAACCTTTGGGAGTTCTTCGAGAAAGTGAACAAGCATGTAGACAATGGTGACCAAATAGACATCATACACTTGGACTGTCAAAAGACGTTTGACAAGATACCTCACCAAAGACTCCTGAGTAAACTTAGCCATCATGGGATAACAGGATGGGTTCTCTCATGAGACAAAAATTGGTTAAACCATCTCTTCCAGGGATAGAATGGAAAAATAAACTGATGGAATATGCAATAAGGGCTAAAATGACCGACTTGATGAACACAACAGGAGAGATGTCTCATGATCAGCACAATGAAAAGTGGAAACTCTTCTATAGTTACCTTGAGGCTACTTGAAACCACAGTAAAAGCCTGTTACATAATTATAATTTAGTTTTTGAAGTACAGTAGTAAATTTCCTGAATAGTCATAAGAAACATGTGATGACATTTATTATTAGAATGAACCTATATTTGTATTTGTATATTCGTATTAAGATGTTAGCCAATTCGAGTGATACAATCATCTTTAGGTAGCTTGCTCAGTTAATTTTTTGTATGAGCAAGAATGCATGTTTTTTTTCCCTATGTTTTGTCAATACCCTGCCTTTTCCTACCTTTTTTACCTTCTGTATCCATAATAAAACAAAATAATGTAAAAAAAAGGTTTAACGACAGGAAGCAAAGAGCAAGCATAAATGGACAGTTCTCACAATGGAGGAAAGTAAGCAGTGGGGTCCCACAAGGATCAGTATCGGGGCCAGTATTATTTAATTTGTTCATCAGTTATCTGGAACTAGGAATAAGCAGTGTAGTGACCAAGTTTGCAGATGACACCAAATTATTCAGGATGGTGAAAACCGAGGATAACTGCAAAGAGCTCCAGCAGGATCTCCACAAACTGGGCGAGCAGCCTGCAAGATGGCAAGCAAAGTTCATTGTTGCTAAGGGTAAGGTGATGCACACTGGGACAAAATATCCCAGCTTCAGCTACAGGCGAATGGAGTCTGAACTTGCTGCGACTCAAGGGGGGGGGGAGAAATCCCGAGGTCGTAGTAGATAGCTCAGGGAAAGTGTCAACCCGGAGTGCTGCAGCAGAGAAAAAGGCAAACTCTATGTTACGAATTATTAGGGAAGGGACTGAAAACAAAACAGCCAATATTATAATGCCCTTGTATAGATCTATGGTGCGGCCTCATTTGGAATACTGCAGGCAAATAGACATTGCAAAAAGTACAGAAGGGGGAAACCACGATGATTAGGGGGTTGGAGCACCTTCCCAATGAGGAAAAGCTGAAAAGTCTAGAAAAAAGATCATAGAATCATAGAAGATGACTAAGGGGGGGGGACATGAAAGAGGTTTATACGGTTATGAACAGGGTGGAGAGGGTTGACAAAGATAATTTTTCCTCACTCTCCCAAAATACTAGAACTCAAGGGCATCCAAGGAAGCCAATGGGAAGTAGATTTGTCCTAAAGAAAATACTTCTTTACACAGCGAGTGATTAAAATGTGGAATTTGCTACCAGAGAATGTAGTGATGGCTACAGACATAAACAGCTTTAAAAGGGGATTAGACAGATTTGTGGAGGATAGACCTAGTGACTACTAGCCACGGTGACTAAAGGGAACCTCCATGTTCAGAGGAAGTAAACCTCTCAATACCAGGGGAAGGCCTTGGCCTCTATGCCCTGTTGTTGGTCCTTCAAAGGAACCGGTTGGCCACTGTGTGAAACAGGATCGGACCACTGGTCTGAAAACTGCAGTGCTCTTATGTTCTTAAGATGAACGCAGCCTCATTGAAAAGAAGCAGCAGGTAAGGGGGAGCAAAAGGGCTATGGGGGAAACGTCTCAGGGTGTCAGAAGAAGAGGCGGAGGAGACCAGGAGGGTGCAACGCCACTTTAAACGGGAGCTATGATGATGGGGGTCAGGAGAAAAGCAGGGAGTCAGTCCAGAAGGGGAAAGAGAACACTGGTCATCGGTGTCAAGGCAGGTAAAGGCAGTCATGCTTGTGCTCAAGAGCTCCAGTTCTCTGCTTTATCACCCCATGTTCCACATACAATGTGGGGGACAAGCCTACCTTGCAGGGCTGCTGTTAAGGATAGCTCACACAAATGCATGTGAAGCGCTCTGAATTCCTGCTACATGCCACTTAAATGTCAAGTATTAGGATAGGCATGTCAAACATAAGGTCCGTTAGCCAGCCACCCCCTCCCTCGGCGAAGGAGGGATCCGGCCCGTGAGCCAGCCACCCCCTCCCTCAATCTGGGCTCAATCTGGCGAGGCATGGCCCAGCCCGACCAAGTGACATTTATGTCAAATCCGGCCCTCATAACAATTGAGTTTGACACCCCTGTATTAGAAAAAGAAGAAGTGTTGGTGTTTATATGCTGACTTTCTCTGCCACTTAAGAATCAAACCGTCTTACAATCACCTTCCCTTCCCCTCCCCACAACAGACACCCTGTGAGGTAGGTGGTGCTGAGCTCTAAGAGAGCTGTGACTAGCCCAAGGTCACCCAGCTGGCTTCGTGTGCAGGAAAGAGGAAACCAACCCAGTTCACCAGATTAGCGTCCGCCGCTCCAAACCACTACACCACACATGATTAGGAGCTGTGGCAAAGTGGTTCAGGGCATGAGAAGTGAACCACGAAGCCCCACTTCACCCCTGATCACAGCCTCTATTTGTTGAGCGCCATAAACACACATTCACTCTCTCACACACACACTAAGGCTGTTGTAAAGACAATGTGTGCAAAGCACTCAATGCGCTGTCTACGATTATAAAGTGTTATTGACAGAGGACTACTTCTCAGATTAATCTACACACCCCCAACGCAGAAGGGATGTTCCCCGTTATTTTTATGTCATTGCAATCTTGGCCTACCCTGCATGGCTGACATGATGAGGCCCACAAGACAATGCAAGACACTCTGATCTCCTGAAACCAGCCTTCTCAGACTTACACGCTTGACCTTAGCTGAGCCTCCTCCTAACAATGTGAGGTACAGTGATGATTATAAATGGGCGAGTTTACCCAGTGGGGCTGTTGCCAAGATTACAGCAAGGTAACATCAACAATGATCCTGCCACCTACCCATCCCAGAGAGAATGGAGGGGCCATGCAAATTACAAACATCCCAACTTCCCTTCTCATGATACCCAACATAACACACCCAAGAGCACCCCTTAAATTATCACATAAGCTTCTTTCTTGCTACCTACTTAGGACCGGGACTATGCTCAACTACACGTATCTTGTAAAGAAAGGCAGGATAAATGAAGTAAATAAAGGGATAATAATTGCAATGCGCTCATCTACTTTACTGGAGACAGCCTGAGATCTGCAAGACAATGCGTGGGAAATGCTTTGAAACCTCTGAAATGGAGCACGTGAAATTATTTGACGTATCTACCTAGGACGGCTTATAAATTTACACAGGTGCAGCTCCAACCCGGGGGGGGGTCGGGATTAAAATAACCCGTGGTCATCTTCGCAGAAGCAAGAGTAAACTCGAAGGGGGGGGGCTCAAAAGGTGCCATAAACCTGACCGCTCGCCTTCTCAGCCCCGCCCTCGCGTGCCACAGAAAAGAGGCACTAATTTGAGGAGGGGCCTACCTCGCAGGGCTGTTGTCGGGGCCGCTCGGACTACCCCTCTCCATCCCCCACCCGCACGTTCCCGGGCCTCTGAAGCCCCTCTTGAATTTAGAGCGATCGCCTCCCTCGTACCTGTATTGAGGGCCGGCGACGGCACCGGCTGCAAACCCGTAGTAGTTACTGGCCGCCATTTTGGCGTCTTCACAGGGAGACCGGCTACGTGAGGGGGGGTGTAGGGGAGGGGGGGAGAGCGAAGGAGCGAGGGCGCGCGCGTGCGCGCGCGCGGGGGAGGCCGGGAACTGCAGGATGCACGCGACACGCACGCGCCCGGCCGTCCCCGCGCTCTCGCGGCGGCAAGCCACGCCCCCCGCCCCTCCCACCTGTCACGCGAGACCTCAAAGGAAGGCGCGGCCTTCCCCTGACTGAAAAAGGAGAGACGAGCAGAAGCAGGGCAGAGCGGCCGCTCCTCCTTCGCCGAATCAACGGCTTTCCCCCGTTCAAATCATTAGCTACGCGCGCCGCTCTAATTTCCTTCGGTCTCTATGGGCCGCCTTTTCTAAGAATCCCGTCGGCTTCCTCAAATCGCGTTTCGACGGACGAGGCCTCGCGAGATTGGGGGAGGGGGCAAGTGGGTGGAAAAACCCCTGAGAGACCCGCGGCTGCTTCGTGCCAGCCCTACCTAGAGGGCCACCTCTTTTAATTTTAAGGGAAATGAACTGGATAAGACGGGGGGGGGGGGCTTGGAATTTAAATAGAGAATCACCATGACAACACCAAGGGAGGGGAAGCAAACCGATTAAGTGACGTCAGGGCTGTGACGTCATTCCGCGAATTAAATCTCTTCTATGAAATACCGTGTTCCTAAAGTACCTGAAATCCCTTTCAAAAACAGCAACAACCCAACCACTCATCTTTCTGTGTTGTTTGTAAATTTTGCCCTGTCATTTCCCAGAATACTCCAAACAAATGTTTCAAGAGTAGGGTTGCCATCCTCCAGGTACTTAGCTGGAGATCAGAAAAAAATAGTATCCTAATTTTTTTATAAAAGGGTTAAAACGGTAGCATAGTGGAACAGGTTGAGGAGGTAACTTTTATAAGAAAATTGGACGTGTAAGGTGTATCACCATGCTTTTTGTCTTCTTTTCTAGGGTTGCCAACTCTGGCTTGGGAAATTCCTGGAGATTTCAGGGTAAAATTGGGTGGGGGGTACACAAAGCTTTGTGGGCATGTTATGATTCTAGAACTTCTGTTTCTCCTCGACTCCATAGTGTACTATAGAGTCTGCCCTCCAAAGTTGATGTTTCCTCCAGAGAACTGATCTCTGTAGTCTGGAGATCAGCTAATTCCAGGTTATCTGCAGACCCCATGTGGAAGCTGGCAACCCTACATAGCAACCGGGGGGCATTTTAATCTCGGGCATTTTATTTTCAGTCCCTTTCCTGAGAACCAGTGTGGTGTAGTACTTAAGAGTGCCACACTCTAATCTGGACAATCTTGATTCCCCACTCCTCCAAGTAAAGCCTGCTGGATGACCTTGGGCCCGTCGCAGTTTTCTCAGAACTCTCTCAGCCCCGCCTACTTCACAAGGTGCCTGTTGTGGGCAGAGGAAGGGATTGTAATTTTAAACAGCTTTGAGACTCTTCATGGTAGATTTAAAAAACCAGGTATAAAAACCAGCTCTTTTTCCTAATAATCCTTAACATAGGGTTCGCCTTTTTCTTTGGGACAGCGCACTGGGTTGACACTTTCATTGAGCCATGCCAAGACCCCAAGATGTTTTCCCCTCTCGGTCTCAACAAGTTCAGACCCCATTAACCTATACCTGAATTTGGGATTCTTTAACACCTTACACTTAGCAACATTGAACTTCATTTGCCACATTGTTGCCTACTCACCCAATTTGTGGAGATCCTCCTGGAGCTCTTCACAGTCATCCTTTGTTTTACACCATCCTGAATAATTTTGTGTCATCTGCAAACTTGGCCACTATGCTACTCACTCCTAGTTTCAGATAATTGATTAACAAAGTAAATAGTACCGGCCCCAATACTGATCTTTATGGGACCCCACTGCTCCATTGTAGAACTGTCCATTTAATCCTACTCTTTGCTTCTGTGACAGCAGGTAGACTTCCCCTGACTATGGAAGATCCACTGATTTAGCAATTTGTAATAATCTCTTTTCCTTTCTGTAAATGTATTGAAATGTATTAGGACAGCAAAGGAATAGCTTGTTGCTGGGCAGGATATCTCTGTGTGTCTGTGAGCTAGTAACTGGGGCAAGAGTCATGGAGGGTTACAGTAAACCATAACAAGAACTGGATAGAACTGAACTGTACTGCGCCGCCTCTATGTCTGGAGTGTTATCAGCGCTACCCTGAATGTTGATGGGTTGTCATATCTTGAATTTGGATAAATATCCCTTCCTCAGTATGATCGGGGCTCAGAGATTTCTGCCCATTCGGGCCTCTGAGTCAGCAGCTGCAAATAAACTGTTTTCTTGAAATAACGATCTTAGGTCTCTCTCTCCCCCCACAAACCCTTGTTTACCATATCACTTCCTATCAGTAACCAATTTTATATCCATAAGAGAACCTGCCCTCTTATCCCATGACTCAAGTTTACTCAAGAGTCTTTGGTGAGGTAGCTTGTCAAAAGGCTTTTCAAAGTCCAGGTATATAATGTGTTCTGGGTAGAGTTGCCAACCTCCAGGTAATGGCAAGGATCCAAACAGCACTCACAAAGTACTAGAAATAAGTTATTAATTTATAAAGGTGCAAATAAGTGCAAAAAGTGAGCATATATACAAAATGAAATACAATAAGATACACATACAAAATTTGAATATCAATCCAGCATAATACAAAATTCAGTAGAAAATATGGATGTCCTGTAAGTCAGGTAAGTCAATATATACTGTCCGTAATAGGCTTTTTTTGTGCTTATTGGCAGCTGGAAGGCAGATGTCTGAGGCAAGGGCCACAGCAAAAAGATGTCAGGACGTGTCATCTAGATCAAGATCACGTTTCGCATATGGCTTCTACATGTATCTGTGTATTATAGAATAAATATGCAATGCTAATACAATAATTTTATATCAATAAATATATTAAAGTTAAAATTTCATCCTTTATTATAATTTATTAAGAGTAATTAAGAAAGAAATATGCAGCCACCATCATAAATATTAAAAAAATATGATCTTACCCAAAGAAGTTCATGGAATAAATATAATTTCAAACGGGACCAGAAGGATTTCTACATAGGTCTGCAAGACGTATAATGAACCTGACAGAGTGAGGATTCAAATAGAGAGACAAGGTAATGAGCTGCAGCTGGTAGGTAAGTGGAGACGACAGAGTCAATTCCTTAAGGGAGAAAAGTCCTATAAAGTCCTATAAAAAACAAGAATAATCCAATTCATTATTTAAGCCATTAGGGGATAAAGATCCCATGAGAAAAATAAGTTTCGTCTCCATCTGGTGTAATATTTTCTGAATGTTTTGAGAATCATAGGGACGACCATGATACTGCCACAGGACACAGAACACCATGTCGCTATCTCCGTGTCCTTTTTCAATAAAATGTGGGGTAAGCGGCGCTTCCAAATTTTTTGCGAGAATTCTAGAACGATGTTCAGAGATTCTGGTCCTTATAGTTAAAAAAAATGCCTCCAAACAAGTCGTGTACTATATTTTATGTAAATGCAGAGTTTCATACATAGGCAGCACAATTAGACCTATAAGGACCAGAATCTCTGATCATTCTAGAATTCGCGCAAAAATTTTGGAAGCGCCGCTTACCCCGCATTTTATTGGACCCCTTTTAAAAATCAGTATAACATTTACTACTCTCCAGTCTTCTGTTAAAACAGCTGTCAGGCCTGCTTTCCACTGCTCTCAGCAGCCTGTCAGACTGAGAATGTTTTGGTTCGGTTCCACCAGGTGCCCCTCAAGGCCAAGCCTGCTAACTGATGAATTCCTGTTCCAGCGCTATCTCCCGTGGGAACGGCTCCTCGTTAGGAAGGGGGTTGCCATGACCCGTTGTGACTAATGCTTTCCCATATAGGCTCTGTACTGTGCTACCAGTTCCCATTCGTGCCAAATTACCTGTTAGCTCTGTATACCTGTAGGTTTTCTAATAAATCAACTCTCTCTTGGACTCCTCGTCTGTGGATGTTGTTTGTGGGATTACCACGGGGACAAGTGCTTACAACAGCTGACTTTAGTGATAAGTTACATATGCAAGTCAGAGGATCAACTATCTTACATTTTACTTCCCTAAGTCCTCTCAGGTGTATGCCATCAGGACCTGGAGACTTATCAGTTTTTAATTTCCTCAGTATGTCCAGAACTTCATCTCTCCTGACCTCAAGTTTTACTTAGATCTTCAGACCCCCTTCCTGAAAATAGTGGCTGTGGCATGACATGCCCTACACTTTCCACAGTAATTTCAGAAGCCATCTTTCCATCTTCCTTTAGCAGTCCCTTTATTCCTTGGTTATACAAAGGCCCAACTGCTTCTTTGGCTGGTTTCCTGTTCTGGATAGATTTAAAGAAATGTTTATTGTTTGTTTTGATGCTTTTATCAACCTGCTTCTCAGCTTTTCTTTTTTTGCAGGCCAAATTGTTGACTTAAATTTCTAGGTAGCTGATTCCACTGTCAAACAACTCTTACGGTAAAAAAAATTAAATTCCTAATATCCAGCTGGTACCTTTCCGCCTGCAATTTAAACCCATTATTGCAAGTCCTATCCTCTGCTACCAACAGGAACGGCTCCCTGCCCTCCTCTGACAGACCTTCAAATACTTAAAGAGAGCAATCATATCCCCCCTCAACCTCCTCTTCTCCAGACTCAACATTCCCAAGTCCCTCAGCCTTTCCTCCAAGGACTTGATCTCCAAGCCCCTGATCATCTTCGTTGCTCTCCTCTGAACCCGCTTGATTCTGTCCACATCCTTTTTGAAGTGAGGCCTCCAGAAGTCTTAAGTAGCTTCCAAGCATCCTCTAGTTCAGGGGTGTCAAACATACAGCCTGTGGGCCAGATTCGGCCCCTTGAGAACTTTTATCTGGCCCACGTGCCAGCCAAGACAGCCACCACCACCCCGTCCCAAACTGGTCTGGTGAGTTATGGCCTGGCCCAACCTAGTGACATGTCATATCCGGCCCTCGTAACAAATGAGTTCGACGCCCCTGCTCTAGGGATCTGACTCTCTTGTGTTTCCCTTTCAGCCTCCTTTTAACTATTCCCCTCATTTTCGTAATGTTCCCTCTTTTGAAATCAAATGTTACAGTTTTGGACTTTAGGGGCAACTTTCCATTGACGAGAATGCTGAACTTGTTAGCGTTGTGGTCACTGTTCCCAACTGATGAAGCAACCTCTGCATCTCTCACCAGGTCTTGAGGCCTGCTCAGAACCAAGTCTGAGATCACTACCCCTCTGGCTGGCTCTGGGACCAGCTGTTCCAGTGCACAGTCATTTAGACTTCAGCATCTCGCAACTGTATGCAGGGGCACGGATTCATTCATCCTACTGGGCATGGCCCGCCCTGACCAAGTGACATTTATGTCATATCTGGCCCTCGTAACATTTCAATAAAGGGAACGGGGTTACTACTACTATGTGTTATCTGTTGCTGTATGTTTTTATCTTGCTCTCACAGCATTACATTTCTACTTATGTAATACCCCTTTTTGTATTGTTCAACATCATCTTTAATACTTGTGCCTCATTTCAAATTTCTGCTATCCTAGCCCTATTACATTGTTTGCTTGATGTCTCATCCTACTTATTGTGTGTGTGTGTTAAGTGCTGTCAAGTCACTTCCGACTCATGGCGACCCTATGAATGAAAGTCCTCCAAAATGTCCTATCTTTGACAGCCTTGCTCAGATCTTGCAAATTGAAGGCTGTGGTGTGCATTACGTTATCCGTCTTGAGTGTCCCTGAGAAAGGTGGGCTAAAACATAAATAAAACAAATAATGATGCTCCCATGAACGAAATGGCCGATATATCTGTGGCAGTAACAGGTAAGCATATGCTAGATGGTAGGTCCATAGCGAAATTTTAAAAAATATTTGAACCCAAAGCTGGGATGTATTTTTGATGTAAATTTAGGAATTTTAAAATTTTGTCTGCATCATTGTCCTATTCTGAAATCCTAGTTCTACTGCATGGTTTATTGGAGGTCTTTGTTCTCTGATTGAATTGTCTTTTATATTTTGTAACCCACCTGGAGTCCCAGCCAGAAAATGTTGGATTATGAGGGCTTCATTATGCCCAAATCCTTGTTAAGTTAGCAGAGTGCACCAAGGCTATTGTGTGTAGGAGAAGCCCATCCAAACCTCTCTGTGTGCCAGGAGCAAAAATGGCTAGGAGCCTTTTGTCTATTCAACTAATATACTTCATTTATTGTAGGAAGTCCATTTCTGTATAGGATAGAGTAAAATGTAGTTCCCTGTCTATTCTAACTAAGATGGAGAGAAACCCAAGACTTGCGTCCTTCCCTCATGGTGGCAAGATGGGGAAGAGGTGGCTGTGTATGTGAGGAGGTGAGGAAGAAGCAGGAAGGAAGGAAGTTTTCCCTAAGAGTAGCAAACTACACATCAAAGGGATAGTTCAGAGCAGTACAGAAAGGATGCCCCAGTCCCTTCTGTCTCTCTGACTCACTAGTCTCGTCCCCCTCTGAAGTCTGAGGTTAAGAGACAGCACAAAGTCCTTCACTTCCAACAGATAGGCAGGCTATAAATGAAGTGAAATAAAATTTACAAATAAACACACACACACATTAATGTTACTGTTGATCTATGCCTGATGGCTGAAAGGGTTACATTTCTATAGTGGCTAGTCAGCCAAAATGAACTGTCTGTAATGGTCCCACCTTATGAGAGACAATATTACGAAGCCTTGGTCTACTGCTAAATGTACCTAAGTGTATAATGTATAAACAGATTCATTGGTTTATTCCTGCTGTCTAATAAGAAAAGCACGTAATGCACATAATGCAAAAGAAAACCAAACTTTAAGCGAATTCTTTTTAGTACCCAGACTTACAAATATTGATAATGACGAGAACCATCATGGAAGAGGGATTTTCACTTTTTTCCCCTACCAGAGAGAATGCTTCTTGTAATTCTTACTTTAGCAAAGAAAAAAATTATTCAGACACAGATGCACACAGATTTACACCAGGACGATGGTTTGGAGCGGTGGACTCTGATCTGGAGAACAGGGTTTGATTCCCCACTCCTCCACATGAGCAGTAGACGCTAATCTGGTGAACTGGATTTATTTCCCCACTCCTACACATGAAGCCAGCTGGGTGACCTTGGGCTAGTCACAGCTCTCTTAGAGCTCTCTCAGCCCCACCTACCTCACAGGGTGTCTGTTGAGGGGAAGGGAAGGTGATTGTAAGCTGGTTTGATTCTTCCTTAAGTGGTAGAGAAAGTCGGCATATAAAAACCAACTCTTCTTCTTTTGCCTTTTGGCTTTCTGGACAGTCTGTGAACCTCGCTATTTTGGAGAGCTTTTTGCTGACTGCCACAAGACCAAGGAATTTTAAAGAATTGAAATACTGTTAAGAATTTAAAAATTTTAAAACGTTGATTTATAAAACTATAGATAGTGGACTGATAGTGGTAAATATTCTTTTGTTTTCATTCCCTGTTGTTAGTCACTCCAGAAGGACAGGATATAAATATTTAAAAGAAATAAAATAAATACATATTTAATCAGTTAAAACTGAATCAGGTAGTGTTTGTTCAGTTCAGTAATGGCTCTAGTTAAAAGCTTTGGCTGACTGGTTAAATTTGCTGGGGAAGGAACATTAGTAGATGGAGAACGAAGAAAAAACTGAGTATGCCATCATACCAAAATGACCTAAATAAATACAAGCAATATGAAATACGAGCAGTTCCATGAAAAATGGACACTTTCATATATGTCGAGACTTAAAACTAACAAAAACAGAATAACAAAGACGCTAATAAACGCTAATAATATTTAACCTAATTTTATATCTAGAGAATAATCCTAATCGCTGAGATAAAACAGCAGAGAATTGTAAATAAACAATCCTGATGGTAGAGTTATAATAGATATTCAAAATGTTTAATAGCTCACAAAATGATCATCTTTAGATTATATTATACGCTTAAATACCTTTTTCATTTTATAATAAGTGTGAATATTTGAATACAAAATGGTGTAGAACTGCAGGACAACGTAGTCTGCCTGACTTACCTTTGTATTCAATTCTTTTGTAATGGTGTATTGGACATCCCCTTTTTTCCCTTGCCCCCTTTTTCCTTTTGTACCCTTCCTTTATACAATAATAAAACTTAAAAAAATTTTTTTAAATAGGTGGAGAACTGAGCTCACTTTTTTTTTGTTCTACCATATTACTCTCTAAAGAAGGATGACTCATAAGAGGGCATCTTTTTCCTTCAATACAAAATGGCTTTTTATCATTAGGCTTCCAGTTCTTTTCACAACTGCTTTAATTAACTCCACCATAGAAGTGAGAAACATGCACATTTGTTTAATTTTTTTTAACTTTTCTGATATTTTTATTTCCAATCTATTTTTTATTTTAAACCCTGTAAAACAAAGAAGCCATCATGAATTGAAAATATTGATGCCCAATGAATCAGATGATTCAGTTAATCCAGAAGTTCCTAACCTCATGTCTCTGGCTGCCTTGTAGGGCTGCCAACCTCCAGGTGGTGGCTGGAGATCTCCCACTATTACAATTGATCTCCAGCTGATAGAGATTAGTTCCCCAGGAGAAAATGGCCGCTTTGGCAATTGGACTCTATGGCATTGATGTCCCTCGCCCCTCAACCCGACCCTCTTCATACTCCACCCCCAAAACCTCCAGGTATTTCCCAATCCGGAGTTGGCAATCCTAATGCCAGGACACCCTCCAACACCTTTCGTGGCACTTGCCAAGTGTTTTTAGTAAGTAGGTGGGGCTTTTGCCCAGCAGGGCTTCTGACTGGCCATTGGAAATCTGATAGGCTGTACATATGTTTTACAGAATTGCTTTGGAAAACAGCTGCCACCACTAAGAATCATAGAATCATAGAGTTGGAAGGGATCACCAGGGTTATCTAGTCCAACCCCCTGCACAGTGCAGGAAATGCACTGGATCAGAGGAGCATGCCTGTTATCTTAGGTGCTGTGGAACACAGGCAGGATGGTGCTGCTGCAGTTGTATTGTTTGTGGGCTTCCTAGAGGCACCTGGTTGGCCACTGTGTGCACAGACTGCTGGACTTGATGGGCCTTGGTCTGATCCAGCAGGGCTTTTCTTATGTTCTTATGCACTACTACCTCCCCAACACACCCCCACTGACCCCTACATGCCCAGAAGATGGCCAAAATGCCCTTCCTCTCATGAGCTGCCTAACTTCTTCACTGCGTGGTTGAAGGTAAGCAAGGAAATATTCATTTTAAAGGCATCCTGTTAAGCAGAGCTTTTGCCTGAAATGTCCAAGAGTTACTAGTAGAATTATGCATCAACTCCCTCCTTTACATTTTGTGGTTGCCCCCGCCTCCTATGGCTGCCATTTTCTGGTTAGCTCCACCTCTTGTGGCAGCCATTTTGTGATTGCAACCTTCTCCCACTGAGTTCGGAGTGCATCTTCATCAGCGGGTTTTGTCGTTCCTATGCTCAGGGAGGCAGGATCCAAAAAACCTTTGCTTCCTGTCACATGTGCTAGGACCACCCTCTGATATCCAGTTCTCTTAGAGGGAGAAGCAGCATTTGTTGTTAGCTCTGTAGCAAACCTTCTTTCCTAGCCTTTGCACTTCAATAATTATTCCTGTCTAACTTTATTTCTGTGTTTTTCCTTAGTCCTAATCTTGGTCTGTGTGCACCCAGCAGCCTTTTCCTCTTGTATCTACTGTTTTCCCTCGTCTTTGCCTCTGTCTCCCCCTCCCCCCTCCTCCGTTTACAATATGTCTAAGAGTGGAGATAGGGCTTCAGAGGAATTAATGTCAGGAAACGAGGAGCAAGTTGAAGGATTCCTCCCCCCCCCCCGACAGCTTTCCCTAGCGGCGTCCAAGAGCCGCGAAGGGGAAAAACGGGCAAATTAGCTCGATTTGCAGGCGGCAGCACAAAAACGGAGCCTCCAGCCGGGAGATGTTCAAAATGGCGCGAAAAAGATGCGCACGGACAAGTTGGCCGCCACAACTCCCCGTTCGGCCTCTAGAGGTTACGAGGGCGAACTTGATCCCAGCGATGCCAGCTCCTCTGGAGTTCATGCGTCTGGGACTACCCCGGGTAATGTTGAAAATGTTCATTTTTTAATTGCGGAAGGTGGGGAGGGCAACTTAAGTCTGATAAATTTAATGCGGCAGGCATTGAGAGAGGAGTTTGCCCAAATTAGCGACGATTCTTGTGGGGACGTCACAAGATCCAGAGCCTCATCCCCGGGTTCCAGGGCTTCCATCCACTCTGAGTCAGAATGTGGGGAATGCTCCAGCGACACATGCCATGCCTGGCCAACTAAGGCAGCAAGGCAGGCACCATTGTCCTCTTCCAGCAAGAACAGGTCCCCTTCTCCCTCTTCTAGCGATAGAGAAGAGGGCGAGTTCTCCTCAGGAGAAGACAAGAAGGGGGGGGGAGACTCAAAATCAGGAACAACAATCCCGGTTATTTGCCGGGGAAGATTATCAGGCGTTCCTGAGCAAGGTATTGGCAGCCTTAGATCTTCATGAGGATGAGGACTCAGAGGCTTCCAAAAGTAAGGCTACGTTTAGGGGCATGAAGGAATTCTTCACCAGACTGAGGACCCATACCCGGGCTGTGCCTTTTCCTGAATACTTTGAGGACCTTCTCAAAAATGAATGGGAGAAGCCTCTCTCTAACAGACAACTCCCCACTGCTGTTAGAAGAATGTATAATCTAGAGTCCCAAGCTTCTAACCTCCTTCAGGTTCCCTTAGTTGAAGCACCAGTCGCCGCTCTGCAATCCACCAGCTTACTTTCTGAGGATGAGGCTGGCAACATCAGGGACCCTCTAGATAGAAAAGCTGGTTATGCTATCAAAAAGGCCCATGAGGCTTCGGCTGTATCCATACAAGTATCGGCTATGGCAGCATTGGTGGCTTGGGCATCCATCATGTGGATCAGAAAAATAATTGACCTGACTCCACAAGACAATAAAAGGGTTCTGAGTGGTCTTAACAGAGTTCTGAAAGTAGTAAATTTTATGGCGGACGCCACTCTTGATTCCATGACTATGTCAGCCAGGGTACTGGCAGTTTCCTAGGAGGGTACTTTGGCTTTGGTCATGGTCAGCTGACTTCGGTTCCAAATCCATCCTGTTGGGATACCCATTCAAGGGTGATCGGCTCTTCGGCTCTAAACTAGAGGACATACTAGTTGAGACGAAAGACAAGAAAAAGGTCTGGCCAAAATACATAAGGAAAGAAGGTAAGACCTCTTACTCTTCTTCCTTTCATCCTTTCCGAACCTCTCACACCCTGGCAAGGGGCAGAGCGGACAACAGAAGGAACAACTGGAATTCTGGAAGGGGATCCTTTCACAAGGGCCCCAGGTTTAACAAGGGATTCCAGCCACAACAACACTTGGACAAGTCCAACAGATTTAGTGAAAAACCCGGGAAACAATGACTGCTGGGACAGTCCAGTGGGGGGAAGACTCCAGCTTTCTGCCAATACCTGGGACTCCCTTCGCCCAGACACTTGGGGGCAGAAGATTATTCACGAGGGATACAGCCTAAAACTACGCAAATCCCCCCCAAACCGCTTCTTTCTCTCTCCATTCTTTCTTTTCCAAACCGGACAAGATATCCCGCAATCAAGCAGCCATAGACCACCTGCTTCAAATCAGGGCAATCGAACCAGTCCTCAGACAGAACGGTGCACCGGGGTATACTCTATTTTCTGTACCGTTCCGAAGAGAAACGGAGATTGGCACGCAATCCTAAATCTAAAGCACGTCAACAAATTTATCCGGATTAAACGTTTCAGGATGGAGACACTCAGGTCCATCATAGAGGCACTCCGTCCCCAAGCGT
Organism: Euleptes europaea; assembly: GCF_029931775.1. Lineage (NCBI taxonomy): Eukaryota > Metazoa > Chordata > Lepidosauria > Squamata > Sphaerodactylidae > Euleptes > Euleptes europaea. The sequence goes on along the minus strand of NC_079313.1, from coordinate 13,387,882 downwards.
TTCTGACGTCGACAGACCTGACGGAAGCATATTTACACATCCCCATCTACCCCGAGCACCGAAGGTTTCTCCGCTTTGCGTACAACCTCGATCACTATCAGTTTTGGTCCCTCCCGATTGGTCTCTCATCGGCCCCGAGGGTCTTTACCAAGGTCCTGGTGACGTTGGTGGCTCACCTGAGAGAGGTAGGGATCCACGTCTTCCCATATTTAGACGATATCCTGGAGAGTGCTCCTTCAGAACAACTGTCCTTAAAGCACACAGAGACCGTCCTCCGGGCTCTAGAACTCCAGTTTCCTGGTAAACCGGATCAAGAGCACCCTCTCTCCGTCCCAGTTCATCCATCACCTGGGGGTATTCATAGACACAAACCAGAATGTAGTCTTCCTTCCGCCAGACAAGATTTCCTCCAATGTCAAGTTGACAAGGATAGTGATTCTTTCCAAATCTTCCGGCCTGTTGTCCTTAGTCAGACTGCAGGGGGGAAAGGTGGCATGCATAGGGATTGTGCCATGGGCTCGCCTCCACATGAGGGACCTGCAATGGTTTCTCAAACCATTTCAACTGCAGATAACTCAAAAGAACCCACGCCTCACTATCCCGAGACAAGTGAAGGACAGCTTAAGGTGTCCCACAACCTAGCCAAGGGACAGAACTATCTCCCAATCTCCATGATCCAGATTTTCACTGATGCCAGCTTGGAAGGCTGGGGGGCGATTATGCAGCAACAAGTAGCACAGGGTCATTGGATGCCAGAAGAGAGTCACCTCCACATAAATCGGCTGGAGTTACGGGTAATCCGGAAAGCCTTGATAGAGTTTCGGCCAAGAATCAAGAACAGTCACATCCTGCTGAGAACAGACAATGTCTCAGCAAAAGCTTACATAAACAAGCAAGACAGGTCTCGTTCCTCCTCCCTTCACGCAGAAGCCATAACAATTCTGAATTGGGCAGAGGCTCACTTGGCGTCCATCAGGGCAGAGCACATAAAAGGAGTACTAAACGAGCAGGCAGATTGGCTCAGCCGACAGCAGGTGGATGAGGGGGAGTGGTCCTTGAAGAGAGAGACCGTCCTTCAAATAACGGAGAAATTCAGAAGACCCATCATGGACCTCTTCGCAATAGGCGAAAATCACAGGTGCCCAAGGTTCCTGTCAAGATTTATGCATCCAAGGGCAGAGGGAATAGACACACTGTTGTCCCCATGGCCATGGGATCTCCTTTATGCATTTCCACCTCTATCAGTGATCTCCAAAGCTCTACAAAAAATCAGACAAGAGAGGGCCCTGGTAATCTTCATAGCCCCTCGATAACTCTGACGACCTTGGTTCGCGACATTGAGAGAGCTATCAGTCCAGGAGCCATGGTCCCTACCTCCAGTCCAGAACCTTCTCCAACAGGGCCCCTTAGTACACCCAGATCCAGCCTGGTTAAAGCTAACCGCCTGGCTCTTGAACGGTCAAGATTGCTAGAGACACCATGTTGGAAGCCAGGAAACAATCCACCAGGCGCATATACGATTTTTCCTGGAAGGCCTTCGCTAGATGGTGCGGGAGAAAACATACCAATCCAGTGACCATTTCCACTGGCAACTAGCTTGACTTTCTCCAGGAGGGATTAGCTCAAGGGCTGAAGGCATCTACTCTCAAACGACAGGTGACAGCGATCGCGACTGTTGTTCCCCAACTGGATAGCTACCCAACGTCAAGGCATCCCCACATAGTCACTTTCTTGAAAGGAGCCTCGGCCATCTCTCCTCCGACAATTCATAGATTTCCAACTTGGAGACTTCACGTGGTACTTCAGGCTCTGACTCGACACCCATTTGAGCCCTTACGGGAGGCTTCCCTGGGTCACCTTAGGATGAAAGTTCTCTTCCTCACGGCTGTTACATCAGCTAGAAGGGTGTCGGAACTGGCGGCTTTGTCATCTAGAAAAAGCCTCTGCATCTTCCACGCAGATAAAGTAGTACTACGTCTAGATCCGGCCTTTATCCCGAAGGTAAATTCTAAGTTCCAAAGACAACAGGAACTCCATCTTCCATCCTTTTGCCCTCACCCTTCTCATCCAAAGGAGAAGAACTGGCTCACTCTTAATCAATATTGACCATTGCTCTCTGACGAAGCCCCTCTTTTTTTGAGTAACCAAGAGTTTATATTTCTTCTTATACAGCCTCACAGAATTTAATGCATCTTCTTTTAAGGGCTCCGGAGCTTCCAGGAAGACCCTATATATCACCTCCAAAGCTTTCTTAGCTGCTAAGCACTCCTTATCAAACCACAGTTTCGATATTATTTATTTTTTGTCACTATTTTTAGGTTGACAAAATAAAATAGACCTTAAATTATAAACCAAATTTTCACATAAAGGCATTGGGGAGTGCTCTAGTGAGGGGTTGACAAAAGCTTCACAGATCGATTGGTGGTCCTGCCTCTCTAAAAATTCTTTAAGCCTCTCAAAAAGCTGGATTGACCATTTTGCCCTGAACTCGGTATGATTGCCAGGAGTTAAATTTACTGGGATCCCTGGCTTAAAATGTATATGTTTTGCTGAGATACATAAGTGCAAGAAAAGGGGAAGATGATCTCCCTCTAAGTAAGGAAGGATTTTAAATTCTTTTACCCCCCCTAATAGACGGGTACAGACAAGAATATAATCGATGGTGCTAGCTTTTGAACCTGCCATAAATGTAAATTCTCCTGGATGGTCATCTGGCCAGGAACCATTTAGAATATGAAGACTAAATTTTAGGGCCAGTTTGGCCAGACAGAGACCCGCTATAGTGGATGTTTGATCTTTAAAAATTCTTAATTTAGGATAGAAACTTAATTCGGCCTCAGGGTCATGTATTTGAATTTTAAATTTCTTTTCTAAACTGGCATCGTCTGGCCCCAACCAGGCATTAAAATCACCCATTAATAAGACTGTAGCTTCCAGATGTTCTAAGGACAGGGATAGTATATACCTTTCTAATTCTTGCCAGTTACCCTCTACTTTTGCTTTACACTTCTCCGAAGGGAGATAAACATTTATAACTAGCATCCCGCAGGTTTTCCATTCTATAAGTACAGCCACAGCTAACTTTTTAAGCGGACTCACTCTTGGCATTTAACATCCATGGCAGTAGAGATCATAATACCCAATCCTCCCTTCAATCTCCCTGGCCCTTTCCCCAAAGAGGCACCTAAACTAAATATATGGTATCCGTTCAGGAAGAACGAAGCATCCGTCCATGTCTCCTGCAAGGCGATAATGTCATATTTTTTACGATAGAAAGGGATGTCTGAGCTATCAGAGAGGCATCGAAACCAACCAGCTACATTCCAGGAGAGCACATTTAAAGTTCCGTCTGGCAGACCCTCTCTGGAAGAATGCTGATTTAGTCATATTGCTGGATTGGAGGCCTGAGAACTTCTGAAGGTCTCCTCTTTTCTCTCCTTCACAATTCCTCTTGGAGAAATAGATGGTGCCGCAGTCTCTCCCGATTCAGAAATCTCAGAGATGGAATTGGGAATTACTGAGGGCATCTCCTTCAGGGGGGAGGAAGGCTCCACTTGCCAACCAGCTTCATCTCTAGAAGGAACCTTGACAGGACTTGGGCCTATAGCTGTTATGTAACGTTCCTCTTGGAGTTCTTGCGCCCACGATTTCTGAGCTGGATTCTCAAGAAGATCTTTTTTAGAATAAATGTCAAATAAAATGATGGGATCAAGGTCACTATCCACTCTTGCAGCCATCTGAGCTGAGGTTGACTCCATAAGGCCTGACATACTTTTCTCATGTATATCGGCAATCCTTGAAGCCATGCCACCATCCCGGGCTCTGCCTGAATTTTCATTGCTTCCTTCAGTGGACGTAGCCGAGGATTCAGGTAAAGGTGATGGTAGTGCTGGTTGTGACCTGAATGAGGATTAAAGAGAAGGCATGGAGGTGAAGGTGGATCTGAGACACTCCTGGGAGTCTTTTACTAAATCAATTTAGTCTCTCCTGCTCACACGTAAAGAGTCCCTTCTTTGTAGAGTAAGTAACGGTGGGGAGACTAAAACACTCTTTTTCTCTTTTAGTTCCTCTGACGCTACTCTTGCAACCCTTGACCTCTTAAAATGTTCTGGGGATAATTCGTTTCTATATTTAAAACTCCCTTTTGCTTTTACACTTGCTTTTTCCCTCGACTATGTAATTTTCCATTGGGGATCACCAGCGTCACTTGCTGAGCAGTGTGGTTTTTTAAATTGAGGCGAGTAGTTCCAAAGTGGATGACATATCAGGTCTTCAAACACTCTGGTTGGATAAATAGAGTATCTCTTTAAAAGGTCCTTCTTATTCAACAGTAGGGAGGGAATTCTACTTTGTCGGAACGTTAGAACTAATCTTTTACGATAATTCTTAGAAGGAAGCCAAAATAAACTTTCTAAATCCACCTTTGCCTTTTCCCATTGAAATAATTGGGACAGAGACTTCACTACATCTCTCTGGTTATCCCATTTGTGGTAGTTAATTCTGGAATCCCCAATAAACAGGGCCACCTTTTTTCCCTGTAGAAAGCGATTTTTCTTAATATTGTTCGGGTGAGGAAGGATTTTCACTGCAGAGCCATCGCTCCTATACCTTACTTCTTCCATGAAGTTATCAGTAGCTGATATACCAAAGGTCGTTTTGAATTGTTTGTTGTTGCTTTTGTTTTTGGGGCTTCTGGGACTTAAAACTTCCGGCCCACACTCTGCTTTGCTTCTCATGTTGTTTCTCCGCCAACGGGTTTATTGCATTCTTCAGTTCATCTAATTTGATGTTTATTTGGTCAAGCTTCACATATAAGTTCATCAAAGTTTCCCTTATGAGGAGAGTATGCTTTGCTAACAGCTCCAATTCATTTGTCTCTCTCCCTGGGCTTTGAAGCTCATTTAGTGGGGGGGGGGGATTCCTCCCTAATTCTTTACTAGGCATAGGTAGTGAACTTTCCTCTCCTTCAGTTTCCAAAGCTTGGAATCTGTTAGATAACAGCACAGGGTCTCCATCCGGCTCTGTTTCACCTGCTTGCAAAAAGTTATCGATTTTAAGTTGTTTACCTGCTTTGAAGGACATCTGCTCTTCTGATGCCGAGTGTCTCCGTTTCTTATTCCCCATTAGCAGAGTTTATTGCTGCAAGCTCAGTTCTTTGATTTCCAAACTTTAGTCTTTGAACTTCCAAAGTTCTAAACAGCCAAAAGTTGCTCCCGCGGCTTTACAGGAGAAATCAGAAGGAATTAAAAAGATAAAAGCAAAGTTGTGGGAGAGACTCAGAACTTTGCTGCTGCTCCGTCCGCCATCTTCCTCCGGCGGCCAGGGTGAAGAATGGATTAAGATGAAGAATGTCAAGTGTCCAGATAAAGCTGAATTAAAAAAAAAAATTAAAAATGGGAAAATACGTTATATATAGGAATAATAAATAAGGGGAATTAGAATAAAGTATTTTCATGTTCTACTTGATACTAATTCTTGGTTTTAAGCTGTGTTTTTTGCAGTGGCTGCTCCTTGTTCTTTTGGGTGCACATCTGACTTTGTTTTTAAAAATTCTTCTATGGAAGTCCTCGAACTGGATATCAGAGGGCGGTCCTAGCACACGTGACAGGAAGCAAAGGGGTTTTTTGGGATCCTGCCTCCCTGAGCATAGGAACGACAAAAACCCCTGATGAAGATGTACTCCTCCCTCAGTGTAGAAGGAACCTTCACAGGTAAGCCAAGGTTCCGATCATCCTTTGCCAGAATTCCAAAGGTGCCCACTAGTTCAAAAGGGCTTGGGACCCCTGAGTTAAAGGATTAATGCTTAGTTGTTCAAAACTGCAACGTCCAATGAACTGGTCAGTTGACGGTGCAATAATCCATCGGTTATTAAAGGGCTAGAAAGGGAACGAGCCCGTTAAGGCAGCTCATTGTGGCTCTGAAAGATGGATTCATTAAGGGGTTATGCAATTGGGCAGATCTTAATAGGTTTGGTCAGCCAACCAAATTGGTCAGTTCAATTATCTAGAGGAAGAAATTAATGATTAGCTGAATGGGACTGCAAAGTAAAGGTGAACAGTTAATGCTGAATATACAATTAAGGTGGAAACCCTTAATTGAACAGTTTATTACACAATTGCCTGGGTCGTTTTGCGCCTTAAAAAATGCCAGGCAGTTAATTCCCAGGTTTGAGATTCAATTAATTGGCCTGTCCCAAATGAGTCGGTAATTTATTCCATAAACGCAGATTATCTTAATTGGTCATCTGCTTTAAGAACTGACCGATTAATTATAACTGGAACGAATTAATCTTTTTTTATGAAGGGCCAGTTAATTGACTTAATGTATTGTTCTGTTAATCATTCAGCTAATTAGGCATCCCTTATTGAAGCCGACGTTTTAAGGAGGGAAAATCATTAAAGCTCTATGTTTTTTTGTTTTTAATAAATAATGGCACACACGCTATTAACAGCCTCCGCCGCCAGAAGCTAACCCGGCTCCGCCCACCCAGCCATACGAGCGAGGCGAGTTGCCCGGCCGGCCGAGCCGACCTCGAATGCCACTGCACATGCGCCAAGAGTAAAGGGGGGGGCGTCGAGGACGCCATAAACCGCCCCTCCCTTTTCTTCCCTCCCTCCACCAATGCGCGGACCCACAAGCCCGCGCGCCTCCTCCTTGACGGGCGCGGCTCCCTTCCAATGGCCGCCCGGGGCGACGAGGGACGCGGCCAATGGGCGGCGGCGGGCGGGCGCACCGAAAGGGCGGGCCCAAGTCTGCGCCTCAGCCCTCCTCCCCTCTGCTGCTGTTGCTTGAGGGAGCGGAGCGGCTCGTTTGTGCGGGCGGACGGCGGAGCACCGATTCCTTCTTCCCCTCCCGGCCGGCCACCCCCCGTCCCTCCCCACCCGCCTTCCTCCTTCTCCCTCCCCCCCCTCCGTGACGGAGCGCCCAGCCTATCGCCAGGTGAGGCCGCGAGGCGAGGCCGTTGGACTAGGGCCGCTAACAGCCCAGAGCCACAAGAGGCGGCCTGCGGCCTGCCGGGGCCTGTGACGCAGAGGGTGGTGGGTGTGGCCGGAGCGGGCCGCGCGCGCGCCGAGGGGAGGGGCCCCGCGTGGGGGCTCCAAAGGTGGGTGGGCCCAAAGCCTTTGTTGGCCGTGGTTGGGGGGGGGGATGGGTAGGAGAGAGTACGATGCGTCAACGGCGAGGGTGGGGAGGAGAAGACGGAGGGAGGAGATGAATGGGAGCCATTGATGTGAATGAACGCTCCCTGCCCCGGGATGTAGTTGATGGCGGCCGACTTGGAAGGGCTTTAGGAGGGGAGAGGACATGTCCCTGGAGGAGAGGGCTACCCGTGGCCACTAGTTCAAAATGGATGCAAGTCATGATGCACGCCTGTTCTCTCCAGGATCACAATAGCATGCCTATTATTTTAGGTGCTTTGCATCACAAGCAGGATAATGCCGCTGCAGTCGTCTTGCTTGTGGGCTTCCCTGAGGCACCTGGTTGGCCACTGTGTGAACAGACTGCTGGAGCTGGTGGACCTTGGTCTGATCTAGCGTGGCCTTTCGTATGTTCTTATGCTTATTATATTAGGTGCTTGGGAACACAGGCAGAATAATGCTAATGCAGTTGTCTTGCTTGTGGGCTTCCTAGAGACACCTAGTTGGCCACTGTGTGAACAGACTGCTGGACTTGATGGACCTTGGTCTGATCCAGCCGGGCCTTTCTTATGTTCTTATGCCTATTATATGAGGTGCTTTGGAACACAGGCAGGAAAATGCTGCTGCAGCCGTCTTGCTTGTGGGCTTCCTAGAGGCCCCTGGTTGGCCACCGTGTGAATGGACTGATGGACCTTGGTCTGATCCAGCATGGCTTTTTTAATGTTCTTATGGAAGATGGGGCTATCCATGGCTGCTAGTCAAAATGGATACTAGTCATGATGCATACCTACTCTCTCCAGGATCAGAGGAGCATGCCTGTTAGATTAGGTGCCATGGAACACAGGCAAGATAATGCTGCTGCAGTCGTCTTGCTTGTGGGCTTCCTAGAGGCGCCTGGTTGGCCACTGTGTGAACAAACGGCCCTTCTTAACACTCACCTGATCCTTATGGAGCCTTGGAGTGGGGGAGTCAAAAGGTTTGACCAACAGCCCTCCAAGGGGGGGGCAGATGTTCCTCTTCCTAATCGATGGGGGAAAGACAGACACGTCGGCCTAAGAGTGTCTGACTCATCATCATAATGTTTAAATAATTGAATTTGTCAATTTTTCTGAGCTGTTTCCGAGTGGCTCAGAAGGGTTATGCATTTACTGGGCAACAGATCACACGTCTTTTAGGACGTTCGATGTATATCACGTGTATGCTGAGGCTATCATATTGAGGTGGGTCACGCTTTCCATAGATGAAGCAGAGGCAGGAGCAGTTACCTGGCTCTTTATTACTGTTGCCTGTAGCATTTGTTTTGAGGGTTCAAAGCGCATCCCATGTGCATTATCTAAAAAGTGGTCCAGTGTTGTATGCTGATATGATCTGTGAGGTAAGGGGAGGGGCTGTGGCTCAGTTTGTAGAGCATCAGTGTGGCACGCAGAAGGTCCCAGGTTCAATTCCCGCCATCTCCAGTTAAAGGGACTAGGCAAGTAGGTAATGTGAAAGACCTTTGCCTGAGACCCTGGAGAACCGCTGCCTGTCTGAGTAGACAGTACTGACTTTGATGGACTGAGGGTCTGATTCACTATAAGGCCGCTTCATGTGCTCAAGCCAGGCCTGTTTTTTCTGTAGGTAGAAGATAGGGAAAAATCCTGACACTTAAGTGGCTTTTACCACTACTGCTACCAGTACTTGACATTCATGTCACTTTACTGGAGGGTTTAGCTGTCATATATATTCTCTTGTAGTCTTTAGAACAGCAGGACCTGTTGCCTTTTTATGTCTGGGAAAGAGGGAAGTGCCCTATTGACAAAGGCTTCCATGCTGTCACTGCTAATAATAATTAGCTTTTACATAGTTCTCATAGAATGTTCAAAGATGGGCATTGTAGCATGGTAAAGGTGAAGTGGGTGCTGGGTCATATAAATGCCTGCCACAGTAAAGCAGTTGTGCTTAAAAGGCTTAGCAGACTTCCATGTTTTGGTAGCAACAGACTTAAGATCTCTAGCAGCGTTATCTCTCTGGTCCTTATAAGAGCCCTGTAAGGTAGGCCAGTGTTCTTACATCAGGGAAAGGGTGACATCTTGCATAAAGCTACATTGGTCATTGTGTGAGCCCTTGGCCTAAATCAGAACCAAAACAAACCACATCGAGACAGCCAGGTCCAAAAGAAGCTGGTTTTTACTTGGTCTAAATAGGAGTACAGAGCATGAAGAAAAGCTGACAGCAATGAGCTCGCTGTCTAACACTCAGCAGTATAAAGGCTGAGTGTTAGACAGTATAAAGTATATTTGCAAGTGATTACAGAACACAAACATAACTGCTGTTCACAGGACTTCAAACAGGCTTCGGTATGCAGGCTTGTCCTTGAGCTTAGTCAGTAGTCAGGTCAGCGATAGAAACGAAAGCAAAACAAAGTAACTGAGATACAGGCCTGACATCCTGCTCCCCTTAAGGCCCCCTTCCTCCTGGCAAGGGGGATGGCTTGTCCGGGTAGGTGGTGTGAAAGGCGTTTACTAAGCGGGGGGCGGAGACATTTTGTGCACGCACCCATTCGTCATAGGCAGGGGGGAAGTGTTTCCAGCGAATTAGGTATTGCAGAGATCCATGGTGTATACGTGAATCCAGGATCTTGGACACCTCGAAATGTTCCTCCCCTCCCACCATCACTGGTTGTTCGGGAGGCGGCTCTGGATGCCAGTCCGAGGAGGCGACATGGGGTTTCAGGAGACTGACATGGAAGACGGGGTGGATACGCCTTAAGGTTTTGGGGAGAGTCAATTCCACGGCGACAGGGTTAATGATTCGGGCGATGGGAAATGGGCCAATGTACTTGGCACTGAGTTTGTGACAAGGACGGGTGGAGCGCAGATTTCTGGTGGAAAGATATACTAAGTCCCCGACTTGAAAGTCCTTACTGGGGGAGCGATGCTTATCAGCTTGCGCTTTGTACTTGCGTTTGGCTCGGTCCAGGTTGCTAATCAGCCAGGGCCAAGTAGTACGGAGGGCATGCGCCCATGAGGCGACATCAGGATCCCCCTCCCCCTCAGACCCTTCTACAGGGGCAATAGCACCGAAGTCCTGACCATACACAGCATAGAAAGGGCTGAAGCCAGTAGATTGATGCACAGCATTATTGTAAGCATATTCTGCAAAAGGCAACAGTTCTATCCAGTCATCTTGGTGGTAATTGACATAACAACGCAAATAGCATTCCAGTACAGCATTGACACGTTCAGTTTGCCCATCCGTTTGAGGATGGTAAGCACTAGACAACCCTTGCTCCACCCCCACTAATTTGAAGAAAGCTTTCCAAAATTTAGCAATAAAACTACTTCCGCGGTCGCAGATTATCTTGCGCGGAAACGAATGTAGCCGGAAGACATGTGACAGGAAGAGCCGGGCCAACTTGGGGGCGGAGGGAATACCCGCTAAGGGAACCAAATGTACCTGTTTGGAAAATAAGTCAGTAACAACCCATAGTACAGTTTTGCCCCCGCTAAGGGGGAGATCCGTCATGAAATCCATGGCAATCACTTCCCAGGGTTTACTGGGGATTTCCAGCGGCTGCAGTAGTCCTGGGGGTTTGCCTTGAGAACGTTTGACTGTGGCACAGATAGGGCAGCTGCGAACGAAGGAGTCCACATCAGAACGCATCCCCCCCCCACCAAAACTGTCTGCGCAATAGGTGAAGAGTTTTCAGGAACCCAAAGTGTCCCGCTGTCTTAGCTCCATGGGCTAACTGTAGAACTTCTCTTCGAAGTATTTTAGGCACGTATAATTTTGAGTCTTTGTACCAACAACCACCTTGCTCGAGTACACCTTGGGGCAAGGTTTGGGCAGTGCGTTCGGCTAGGCACTGAGCCCGAAGGGAGTCCAGGAAGGTATTGGAGATGATCACCCCCTCTCCGTTTGTGGGAGAGGGAGAAGCAGGAGTTGATGGTGGTGGAGGGGGAGGAGAGGCTGGTTGCTGTGGAGCGCTGGATACAGTTGGCGCAAGGGGGACAGGCGAGGGAGCCTGCTGGTTAGGGATGGATACCTTGTCAGCTACGGTATGGTTCCCCTGCTGGAGCCGGGTTTGGGCCCGGGTTTGCACGACCAGTAGGGGTAGGGCTTCCCTTTGCGCCGGAGTAAACAACGAGTCTGTCGGCCGATCCCGTTTTACTGGGTATTGAGGCAACCGGGATAGGGCATTTGCAAGCACGTTCTGTTTCCCAGGTGCATGTTTGAGAACAAAACGGAATTGAGCAAAGAAGTCCGCCCAACGCTGTTGTTTTGCGGACAATTTATGGGTCCCCGTGAGGGCAGCTAGATTTTTGTGATCGGTCCAAACTTCAAAGGGGATCCCGGACCCCTCCAGGAATTGCCTTCACAGCATAAGGGCATGATGGACGGCTGAAGCTTCCTTTTCCCAAATGGGCCAGTTTAATTGGGAAGGTGTAAACTTCTTCGAGAAGTAGGCACAGGGGTGAAGGAGACCGTCCGGTCCTCTCTGGAGTAGGGCCCCCCCCATGGCTACGTCAGACGCATCGACCTGTACAATAAACATTTGGTTCGAATTTGGGTGCTGAAGGACCGGTTCAGAAGTGAAAAGCCGTTTGAGGGGTACAAAGGCGGATTGGCATTGATCAGTCCATAGTATTTTGGCAGAGGGCAACGTTGCAGAAACCCCTTTACCCTTTGTTTTCAGGAGGTCAGTGATTGGCAACGCCACTTGAGCGAAGTTGGGAATGAAACCGCGGTAGAAATTAGCAAAGCCCAGAAATTGCTGCACTTGCTTGCGGGTGGAGGGCGGAGTCCAGTCAAGTACCGATTGGACTTTAGCGGGCCACGATGAGAGATTATGTATCCCAAGAAAGTTATCTGCTTTCGGTGAAATTCGCACTTGGACAGTTTTGCATAGAGCTGGTGGTTACGGAGTCGTTGTAAAACTTCTCTGACCAGAGCAACATGTTCCTCCATGGTTTTCGAATAAATAAGGATGTCATCCAAATAAACCACCACCCCGCGGTACAGCAAATCATGTAGTATTTCGTTGATGAGCTGCATGAAGACCCCCGGGGCCCCTTTTAGCCCGAAGGGCATCACGAGGAATTCAAACATTCCAAAACAGCTGGAGAAGGCAGTGAGGGGTTCGTCCCCCTCGCGGATACGGACGCGGTAGTAAGCTTCTACTAGGTCCAATTTGGAGAATATACATCCCTCTTGTAACTGTCCCAAAATATCCGAAATCAATGGTATGGGGTTGGCGTTGGCTTGGGTGACTGCGTTGAGCTTTCGAAAGTCAATGCATAGACGCAGGTTGCCCTCCTTTTTTCGGACAAAGAACGCAGGAGCAGAGTTAGGAGCATTTGATGGTCGGATGAACCCTCGAGCAAGATTTTTATCCAAAAAGTCCCGAAGCACAGTGCGCTCGGAAGCGCTCATAGGGTAAATCTTGCTTTTGGTCAGTGTGCAGTCCTTTACTACTTCAATTGCACAGTCTGTGGCACGATGGGGTGGTAAGGCATCGCATTCTTTAATGTCAAAGACATCGGCAAGGTCTTGGTATACATCGGGCAGGGACGGTGGCGATGGGATATCAGAGGTCAATGCCGGAGCGGGTGGAGCCAGCAGCGCGACGTGCTGCCGGTGCTGTTCGCATTTGGAACTGGTAAAGGAGATAGTGTCCGTCTCCCAATCTATATAGGGATTATGACCCTTAATCCAATTAATTCCTAGGACCACCTCGAATCGGATAGGGGCTATGGTAAAGTCTATTTGCTCCCAATGAGAGCCAATACCCATCGCCACCCCTTTAGTGCGATGATCAACTGGCCCCCCCTTGAAATGGCTTCCATCCATCTGGGCAAATTGGACGGGAGCTGGTAGCGCCTCGGACTTGACTTTGAGAGCTGCGAATGTGGTTTCACTAATTAAAGTGCGACCGCAGCTGGAGTCAATAAGTGCCCTGACAGGCAGTTGGGGACCCCCTTTATAGCGTTGTAACACTGCGTCCACATACATCGTATTTTCTACTTCTTTCACCTTCGTCGGTTTCGTAGGTTGTACAGGAGAAACTGCGGGGGTCTGCGGGGACGTTCCATTCACCGCAGGCTGTGACCGGTAATTTGACAGGTCAAGAGGCGAGTCCAGGTTTAGCGCTGGGGTATCCCGGAGGTGATCTCCGTCCGAAGATGGAGAATTGTCTGGGGCACTTGTAATCCGAGAGGGTGTGGGCCGTCCCGGTGCTGTACTGCGGGTGGCCGCGGTGCCTCTGCGTTGAAGTATTACGGGTGCTGGTGTAGATCCAAGGAACGGGGCCCCTGGCCTTCCTGGCAGTGGCAGGACAGGAGCTCCGGAGTCTCCTGGCGCCACAGGCACTGCTGGAGTTACTGGCAACATGGGCGCTCCGCCCAGAGGTGCCGCAGGTTGCTGCGGTTGAGCCTGATCAGGAGACCCTGGTTGTGGAGCTGGGGCCGAGTCATCCGGTTCGGCTTGTATCTGCTGCAAGCAGTCGTTGTCGTGAAGCCAAAAGTTCATCTGATCCTGCAAGCGGGCCACTCGGTCTACGTGTACCCGCTTGTGCTTTTGGAGCAAAAACATATCCTCGCCCGCATCACCTAAGCGACGGGGCTGGCTGATTCGGAGGTTTGCAGCCCAGAGAGTGTCCTCATAGTGCAAGTCCTCTTTGACCCCCTTACGATCCGCCAAAACTTGGTCTGCTTCGAGTTTGGTGGTCAGGGCCATGGTAACCAGTGGCAGAGCCTCCTGCTCCCATGCCGGAATAGGTCCGGTTTGAACCGGAAGATCCAGTCACGACTGGATCCGAACCTCTATGGTTGCTGCTCTGACACCAGAGGCGGGGGTTGACAGCTTATCAATCCCGGCCATTGAAGTGGTGGTCGAGGTCATTCTGTGGAAGAGTGCAACCATCCGTTACGCCAGTGTTTTTGGCCCGGCTCCGCACACCCGGGCCAGTCGAGCATCCTCCACTGGACAATTTGACGCCAGGAGGTCGTGGCGGGCGCTGGCCTCCGTGCTGCGCCCATACAAGTCCAGTCAGGCGGCTACGTTCCACTTCTGCCCGTTGAACGTTGTCTAGGGCGTCCTAAAAGGAAGGTATCAGGGATGAGACCCTTCCAGGGCTCCGGCGAGGAACCCGCTGCCCGGGGAACAGATCCACCGGGACCAGGGGTGAACCACACGGGGCTCCAGCCACTGCAAACTCACTCGGAGAGCTCTGTCTTAGCTCCCATCCGAGTGGCAGGCGAACCCTCCTGGGCTCCAGCCTGACTGATAAAAAGGGTGATGAACGATTGCTGTCAGAATGTGAGCCCTTGGCCTAAATCAGAACCAAAACAAACCACATCGAGACAGCCAGGTCCAAAAGAAGCTGGTTTTTACTTGGTCTAAATAGGAGTACAGAGCATGAAGAAAAGCTGACAGCAATGAGCTCGCTGTCTAACACTCAGCAGTATAAAGGCTATGATATTTGCAAGTGATTACAGAACACAAACATAGCTGCTGTTCCCAGGACTTCAAACAGGCTTCGGTATGCAGGCTTGTCCTTGAGCTTAGTCAGTAGTCAGGTCAGCGATAGAAACGAAAGCAAAACAAAGTAACTGAGATACAGGCCTGACACATTGCTACTATTATGTATTAGCAAATTATTATTCATGCATTTTCCACCTTTCCTTTAAGGAGCTTCAACTGACATGGTTTTCTTCCCCTCTATTTTATTCTCACAACCGCCAGCGTGGTGTAGTGGTTAAGCGTGGTGATTTGGAGTGGTGGACTCTAATCTGGAGAACCGAGTTTGATTCCCCACTCCTCCACATGAAGCCAGCTGGGCTAGTCACAGCTCGCTTAGAGCTCTCTCAGCCCCACCTACCTCACAGAGGGTGTCTGTTGTGGGGAGGGGAAGGGTAGGTGATTGTAAGCCGGTTTGAGCCTCTCTTATGTGGTAGAGAAAGTCGGCATATAAAAACCAATGCTGCTTCTTCCTCTGAGGTAGATTTTGCTAAGAAGGTTTGATTGGTCCATGATCATAAGCAGACTCAATTAATTTTGAGTGGTGTAACTTTTTTTACAGTGAGCTGCTTGCATGGTCCTCATGTGACGTACTGACCACTGACTGACTCTCAGGTTAATTACTATTAGGTATCTATATACGTACCATTATCTCTGATTGGTACTGAACCATTAACGTCTCTATCAGCAGGTCAATGAACCAATATAGACCAAGTCGGGTTTTCTGTGATCTTTGGGGTTCTCCCAGGTATGTAATAAAATCAACTTTGTAAGCTTAAAAAAAAAACACCACAAAATGAAAATGGTCCTTTGAGAAGTGAGCATTTTTTGACTACTCAAAAATGATTTTGGCCAGTCGACCCATTGCATGGAGATATAAAGTGTTTTTATTTGTTTAGAACAACCCAGATAATTTGTTTAGAACAACCCAAGTCATCAACCAGCTTGATGTAATGCTTGGAATAATTAGAAAAATAACTACTTGTGATGGTGCAACAATGAAGTTAGGTTTGCATGTAATTAGGATTACTGTAACTTGTAACAATCTTAGGTAAGGCACCAACTCTTGTTCTCAAGCTCCAGGATCAGCCTTCAGCTATAGTTTGTTTTTAAAAAAGCAATTAAAGCAGCAGTAAAACAAAGTAAAAATATTACAAAAAAAGGTCATGTTTAAAGGCTCAGGAACAGGAAGGCAGTAGGAGAAGCTTTGCTCTGCTGAGATAGCTCCCCCTCACTGCTCCAGAGCCCTGGGGGCAAGCAGCCCTTGCCAAGAGTGAAATAAAAAGTAGGAGCTGCTCCCTAACACGGTGCCTTCTTGCTTTCGTGGAGTATTTAACCACCGTTCAGTGCCAACTGGTCAGAGGATTCACACTGTTCCCCCCCACCTCGGGGCACAGAACACTCTAAAACTTGAACATATGAAAATACCTTACACTGAATCAGACTCTTGGTCCATCAAAGTCAGTCTACTCAGACCGGCAGCAGCTCTCCAGGGTCTCAGGCAAAGGTCTTTCACATCACCTACTTGCCTAGTCCCTTTAACTGGAGATGCCGGGGATTGAACCTGGGACCTTCTGCATGCCAAGCAGAGGCTCTACCTCTGAGCTTTCTACTGAATCAGACCCTTGGTCCATCAAAGTCAGCATTATCTACTCAGACCGGCAGCAGCTCTCCCGGGTCTCAGGTAGAAATTAGGTTTCCATGTAATCAGGTATATTCTATCTGTCCTGTTTTAGCTGAAGGAAGCTTGCAGCATGATCCTTAACAGAGCTGTCAGGCCCCTTTTCAAATTTTGGTTTTGTTTTTATAAGGAGGGGCGTACTTGAGCTCCTAATCTTGAATGGAGGGGATGTGGTTCTGGGGGGACCTTGCCCAAGTATCTGTCTCTCTCTCCCCCTTCCCTGTGATTGCTCATAGGTCCTCAGCTAGTTCATTATCAGGGTTTCAGCGAAGAGAGCTGTCAAAGCGGAAATCCCAAGCCCAGTAGGGGCGCCAATTAAAATCCAGTACAAAATGTTGCTTGCTGAGTGGTTTGTCAGCTGGATCTGGATCCAGGCACAGTGGAGGGGTGCCTGGCTTCCTCATTGATAGAAGGGGGGAGGGAGAGGAATTCTCAGCTGGGGCCAGATTCAGCCACAACAGAAGGATGCCTGGCTACTTTCTGCCCACCCCCATCAAGGGCAGCTGAGAGCCCCTTCCCTCCAGCTTCCATCTGGAGCGGGATTCCAGCAGGGTCAAAGAGAACACATGAAGCTGCCTTACACTGAATCAGACTCTTGGTCCATCAAAGTCAGTATTGTCTACTCAGACCAGCAGCGGCTCTCCAGGGTCTCAGGCAGAGGTCTTTCACATCACCTGCTTGCCTAGTCCCTTTAACTGGAGATGCCAGGGATTGAACCTGGGACCTTCTGCATGCAAAGCAGATGCTCTACCACTGAGCCACAGCCTCTCAAGAGCCTCTTTAGAGAGTTCAAAGCATGTCATGTGTACAGACTATCCATCCATTCAGTTTTCTCCAGCCTTTCCTCAGAGGGGTTCGGGGCAGCATACATGGTTTTCTCTGCCACATATTCTCCTTCCCCGTCTTTGCAACAACCCTGTGAAGTGGTTAGGCTGACTAGCCAGCAGTCATCCAGGCTTCGCGATTGAATGGAGATTTAAACCCGGGTCTCCCAAGGTCACAGATCAGTGGGTTATAGATCAAATCAAGCCTGAACTGACCCTAGAAGCTAAAATGACTAAACTAAGGCTGTCGTACTTTGGTCACATGATAAGACAAGAGTCACTAGAAAAGATAATCATGCTAGGAAAAGTTGAAGGCAGCAGGAAAAGAGGAATACCCAACAAGAAATGGATTGACTATAAAGGAATCCACTGCCCTCAATTTGCAAGACCTGAGCAATGCTGTTAAAGATAGGACATTTTGGAGGACATTGATTCATAGGGTCTCCATGAGTCTGAAGCTACTTGACGGCACTTACCATATATACTTGGGTATAAGCTGACCCGAGTATAAGCCGAGGTGCCTAATTTCACCCCCAAAATGGTGAAAAATTAGGCACCCACATATAAGCCAAGGGAGAAATGCACCCCTCCCCCCCCCGCAGGCTTACCTGACCGGGCTCCAGGTGTGCAGGCAGGCGGCGGCCCCCTCCCTGCGCGCAGGAGGCCCCGCAGGGTCAGCTGGCGAGCGGGAGGGCCGGGTGAGGTGGGTGGGGGGAGAAACCACCGCCGCCCAGCAGAAGGTGGGGTGGGGGGGGTGAAGAAACCGCCGCCACCGCGCAAAAGGCACGAGCGGGTGGGGTGGCAGGGAGAAGGCGGGACAGCCCGCCCATCAGCTGGCCGGCAGGAGCACGCTGGGAGAGGGCCCGGCAGGCAAATTACCGTATTGACCCGAGTATAAGCCGAGGTGAGTTTTTTAAGCCAAGAATCATGGCTAAAAAACTCGGCTTATACTCGAGTATATACGGTCACACACACACACACTCCTAGGTCCTAATCCAGTACTCTAATCACTACCCTACACTGGCTCTCTTGTACTAATCTTTACTGCAGCTGCCCTCTAAAGGACGTGATTATTACTCATCCTGTGCATGGAGAATGGTCAGGGAAAATGCTGACTTATGAGCCATCATCATGGCATTTAGCTTTTTGAAGTATTTATTCAGGCTGCGATAAAAGAAATAAGCGGTGTGTGTATAAACCATCTCTTGATATGGCCCCTTTCAGTGTTCCCATGATTGCAGATAGCAGACGACTACCAGGGTTGTTCCCCCTCAGTTTGGAAGGTCATACTGAGCATGTCAGTCCAGGTTTCCAGACTTCTCAGCTGACAGTATTAACAGAACATTTGAGTTCGATGACAGAAGCATAATGGATAAATCTTGCATTTTTAAGTATGCCAAACATTGGGACAATTCAGGGTGTGCAGAAGGTACTCTGCGGCCAAGGGCCAGAATCCAGCCTGGAGTAATTATGTGCTGGTTGTGTGTTAAACAGCGTCAAGTCACTTCCGACTCAGGGTGACGCAGTGAATCACTGTCCTCCAAAACGTCCTATCGTTAACAGCCTTGTAAACTGAGGGCCGTGGCTTCCTTTAGGCAGCGGTTCCCAAACTGCTCCACGGAGCACTTGGTGCTCCGCAAAACATCTCCTAGTGCTCCATGAAGAGGATGGAAAGAAAAATACTACTGTCGTTCGGTTTAGTATATAGGTGCTAGGTTAAAATTAGTGCTCTAGGACTAATTTCTCCTGAAAAGTGCTCCATGGCTCAAAATGTTTGGGAACCGCTGCTTTATAGAGTCACTCCATCTCATGTTGGGTCTTCCTCTTTTCCTGCTGCCTTCATCTTTTCCTGGCATTTACTGTCTTTTCCAGTGACTCTTGTCTTCTCATAATGTGACCAAAGAACGATAGCCTCAGTTTAGTCATTTTAGCTTCTAGGGAGAGTTCAGGCTTGATTTGATCTAGAACCCATCTGTGCTGGTTGGGTGGCACATTTTTAAGGGGCAGCCTTTAGTTTTAAATCCACTCTGGGGGGGCATAATCTGAAAGACCCCTAAAAGCAGTGGTCCGTTCCGCGGAGGTTTGTTCAGCTGCCAAAACAGATATCTTCCAGCACAAGCCTTTTGCGCATCCATTTATTGCAGGTGTTTACTGGAGTGGAGCCCAGAAGCCAGGTGGATTGGGCACCTTAAAGCCTGCAAGGTGCACACCCACCTGTTTAAAACTCTTCCCATGCCCCAGCCTGGATGGAAGCCGAACTCTTTTTCACCAAGATTGATATCTGAGGCTGTAGTTTTCTTGGTCTCGAGGTGTGCTGGTGAACGTTTTGTGTTGATGGATTGGTGACTTTGGAGCCAGTGAGGACCTCTTTGAAGCAGCCAGCCGTCTCACAGTGCAGAGAATCCCTGTGGGTTTGGGAGTGTGCATTGTGTGTTTGT
This sequence comes from Euleptes europaea, assembly GCF_029931775.1. Taxonomy (NCBI): domain Eukaryota; kingdom Metazoa; phylum Chordata; class Lepidosauria; order Squamata; family Sphaerodactylidae; genus Euleptes; species Euleptes europaea. Next base: position 13,368,306 of record NC_079313.1, on the reverse strand, counting down.
ATGGGATGTGCAGAACACTCAAGAGCTCAGAACGTATCTTCTTGTGGATAGTATGTTATCTAAGAGAGCAAACGCTATTAGAAGAAGAAGATTTGGTTTTTATATGCCGACTTTCTCTACCACTTAAGGGAGACTCAGACTGGCTTACAATCACCTCCCCTCCCCACAACAGACACCTTGTGTGGTAGGTGGGGCTGAGAGAGAGAGTGACTTGCCCAAGGTCACCCAGCTGGCTTCATGTGGAGGAGTGGGGAAACCAACCTGGTTCACCAGATCAGCGTCCGCTGCTCATGTGGAGGAGTGGGGAATCAAACCCAGTTCTCCAGATCAGAGTCCACCACTCCAAAGCACCACTCTTAACCAATACACCACGCTGGCTCTCAACGTTAAATGTTAAAATTGTTTACTAGAATGGGCCAGGTTTTCAGTTTAAGCCTTCTGGGGGCAGTGGAAGCCATTCATCTTAGTAAACCTTTTTGTTTGTAAAAGGGATATTGCACCTAATGTTTACCCCCCACCTGTGCCTTTTCCCCTTTTACTCTCAAATTGGTCATCAATCCTTTGTTTTGTAAAGAGAAGGGATGTTAGATTATGTGGCAGCACATAATTCAGTTCCCATTGCTGTTAAGTTTGCAAAGGGGAAAAAAAGGTTCACTCCAAATGTTTCTTCTAGCAGTTCCATTATTTCAGATTGCCTTTGTGCTTCCATGAGCCGGTATGCTGGTTGCCCTTCCCATACGTCTGGAAAACTATTTTCAGGTTTTGATAGCCAGCATAGAATTTTATTGATTTGTGTAGGGTGGTGGTTACCGAAGGAAGGAGTTTCCCAGCAAGGAAAGGCATCTCTCTCCCCACCCCATCCCCATCCTTCCATAACAGTGTGTAATCATGCCGATTTATTATTTACATAGAACATTTTTAGGCTGCCTTCCAGAAAAGCTGCCCAAGGCAGCTTGCAAAATACAATAAAAAATATTTAAAATGTTAATTAAAACCCAGCATTAAAAACCTGGCCAGGAGCACGAAAACACTGAGCAGCTTAAAATCAACAGTTCTTCGTCTAAAAAACACACTATAAAAACGGTGTTAAAATATCAAGTCCTTTATTGAAAGCCAGAGTGAACGGAAATATTTTGGACCGGTGCCTAAAAGAGCGTGGCATAGGCTCCAGGCCAGCCTCAAGGGAAGGGCGTTCCTTCGGTGAGGTGCCGCCTACGGAAAAAACCCCATCTCCGATTGCCACCTACCTCACTTCTGAAGGGGGGAATGACGAGCGCAGCTCAGGAGGCTGACCTTAACTGGCAGGGTGGACAGTGTGGAGCTCAGAGTAGAGTACATGATCCCCCTCCCCCCAAAAAAACCCTAATTTTCAAACTTTACTGCAAGGTAGGTTAGGCTAAGAAACACTGACTGACACAGGGAAACCTAGTTTTGTGGAAGAGTGTGGTGCAGTGGTTACAGTATTAGATTAGGACTGGGGCCTGGGTTCAAATTTCCTGTGCCACGAAGTTTACCAAATGTAGTCCAGAGCGATGTTTGCCTAGGAAATAAAATAATTGCTCCCGTGAATAGATGGGTATCTTTGATGTGTTTTGTTCAGGCAACTAAGGTCTTTTTATGGGTTCAGCAGAGCTTTGCATCATCTCTGGGGACGGGCCATGGCTCAGTTTGTAGAGCATACGCTTGGCAAGTGGAAGGTCTCCGGTTCAATCCCTGGCATCTCCAGTTAAAGGGACTGGGCAAGTAGGTGATGGGAAAGACCTCTGCCTGAGACCCTGGAGAGCCGCTGCCGGTCTGAGTAGACAATACTGACTGTGATGGACCCAGGGTCTGATTCAGTATAAGGCAGCTTCTTGTGTTCATGTGTGTTCATTGAGGTGTCAGCCTCAACCCTCCTGCATGTTGAGCTGTCTTTGTCCCAAGAGTGCCTGTTTGTTCTCCTCTGAGGCTCCAGGCATCTTGAGCAATGGGTTATTTTCCTTGATCCATCCGGGGAAGGCAGGACTAAAATCAAACTTCCTGTCTTCCTGGCGGGAAAATAGCCTGGAGCAGCCCAGTTCCTCCTGCCTTCGTATGGGGAAAGTAGGTTTCTGGCGCAGCTCTGTGCTCAGTCAGTGTAGGTTAGCCTTAGTTCCTTTCCTTCCTGTCCTAAAACGTCTACTCCTATCTAAGTCCCCTGTATTTCTCTACCCTCCCATCCTTCCCCGTGCTTGTCTCTAACCTTCGGCTGAGTGTTATTCTGTTAGCAGAGGGGATCGGGAGGACGATCCAAGATGGCGGACGCCATTAATCCTCGCGAGGACGATTTGCTATCGGTCGAAGATTACCAGCTAGGACTTGTACAATCGACCAAAAACCTCCCTAATTCTCCCAACGGCCGCAATAGCGAGCCCTTAGGGAACGAAATAGATGACGAGCTGGAAAGCGCGGAGACTGAGCCGTAGCAGGCAGCTCCAAAAAAAGCGCGAAAGACCGCGCTGGTAAGACATGGAACCGGAAGGAAGAAGCTCGGTTCTAAGTCTGCAGGCACTTCAAAAGCGAACGGCCACAAAGTGAAAGGGGGGGGGGAAGCTTCATACTTCCCCCGCAACCGCAGCTGAGAGAGCACCCGCGACTAGTCAAGCGGCTGTCTCCGCGTTTCCAGTGGACGCTTTCTCCCGGCCTGGAGTTGGTAACGTACCCCCCCTCTCTTGAAGAGGCGGGAATCCACCATTTTACTCAGCAGGAAACCGATGACATGATAAATTATGCACTGCAAAGACAATGGCAAGCCTTCCAGGCTTACCAATGCAGGATCCCTCCCTTTCCATGGGCGGGTCCCCCCCTCCCCCCCATGGACTCCCCTTCCAAGTCTTTCTCTCAATGTTCTAGAGACAATTCAGGGGGAGAACCTGAACTAGAGGAGGGCGAATTTGACTCCGATGATGAGTCCTCACATTCAGATGAACAGCCCAATAGGCTCTTCAATGGGGAAGACTACCAGGCCTTATTAGCCAAAGCAATCCTGGCCTTAGAATTAAATGAAGAGGACATTCCCCCTGAGGAAAACGTTTCTAAATTAAAACAAGGGGTTAAGGAATGTTTTCCACGAAATAAAGCCTCAAACAATGTAGTCCCTTTTCCCGACCTGTTTTCCAGAACGGTCAGGGAGGAATGGGACAACCCTTCAGCCGCTAAACAAGTGCCTCCGGCAATTAAAAAGCTATACTCCTTGGTACCACATGCCATGTCATTACTTAAAGTACCGCTCGTGGACGCTCCAGTAGCTGATTTACAAAATCCAGGTCTAGTTCCAGAGGATGGTATGGGTACGCTGAGGGACCAGCTTGACAGAAAGTCTGACTCCCTAGCCAGAAAAGCCCATGAGGCTGCTGCCTTATCTATTCAGGCAAATGCTACCATATCTATATTTGCTAGGGCCTCCTTCCTGTGGGTCAGGAAATTAATCCAATTGGTTCCAGATGACAATATCAGGGTTATTGGTGGCTTAGAGAGAGTCCTAAGCGCAGTCAGTCTTATGGCTGATGCCTCATTAGATTCTATTTCCTTCACGTCCCGCTCCATGGCCTCAGTTACTTCTATCAGACAGGCCCTCTGGTTAAGAGCGTGGCCAGCGGATTTTAGGGCCAAAACCACCCTTATGGCATATCCTATTCAAGGGGAAAAGCTCTTCGGAGAAAAGTTAGAGAAAATTCTAATTGAGACAAAAGATAAAAAACATGTCATGCCCTGGCAATTACGTAAGGAACAGAGATCCGTTAGTTACCAGCCCTTTCATTCCTTTCGCCCCTTTAACAGGGGCAGGCCAGAATATAGGAGAGGATCATGGAACACTAACTTTCGATCCTTCTGCAGAGGTGGCAGGTTCCAAAGACCTCAAAGCAATAGCAGAGCCAACAAAGGAGACAAGTTCTCCAAAACCAACACCCAGTGACGCCCAGTTCACGGGTATAGGGGGGAGGCTTCAATTCTTCAAGAATGTGTGGTTGGCCTCCAATCCCGACAACTGGGTTTCCAGAATAATAACGGAGGGTTACCTTCTGGAATTCTCAACCAAACCACGAGACCAATTCATCTCCTGCCCAATTTCCCTCAAGAGGGAGAAACGAGACAGGACATTCAGGGCCATCCAACACCTCCAACATATCAGGGCCATAAAGCAAGTACCCATGCAGGAGAGACATCAAGGAGTCTACTCCATATTTTTCACCGTTCCGAAGAAAAACGGGGACTGGAGAGCCATTTTGGATCTCAAGTATGTAAACAGGAGAATCATACGCAAACATTTCAGAATGGAGACGCTCTGCTCTATAGTGGAATCCCTCCGCCAAACACTTTTATGACAGCAGTAGATTTAACAGAAGCGTACCTGCATGTACCTATCCATCCACATCACAGGCGCTTCCTCAGGTTTGCAATTGGTCAGCTCCATTTTCAATTCAGAGCCCTCCCGTTTGGTTTGGCTTCGGCCCCGAGGGTCTTTACGAAGATCCTTGTCACCATCGTAGCGGCCATCAGACAGGATGGAATCTAGGTACATCCGTACCTGGACGACATCCTGATCTGTGCCCAATCCAGACCTCAGTCTCTCCAACATACATCCATTGTAATGCAATCACTCCAACAGCTTGTACCAATGGGTACTTGATCAATTTCAAAAAGAGCTCTCTCACACCCTCTCGCTCCCTGATTCACTTAGGGGTCCAAATAGACTCTCAGGCAAATACCTTATCACTTCCCCCAGAACGAATTTCAAAGGTCATCACTTTGACATCAGCAATCATAAAAGCGAGGTCAGCACGTCTAAGGCGGCTGGCGAGACTACTGGGGCTAATGATCTCCTGTATAGCAGTGGTCCCATGGGCACGCTTTCATTCAAGACCTCTACAATGGCTACTGGGGCCCTTCCAGAAAGACATAGCCAGGAAAAGGGACAAGCTTGTCCCTCTTACCCAGAAAACAAAACAGGGATTGCTCTGGTGGACACACAAGTAAAATCTTCAGAGAGCCAGTCAGTACATCCACGACGAGCCATTGCAGGTGTTCACAGACGCCAGTCTGGAGGGATGGGGTGCCACCCTCAACAGACGCATAGCCCAGGGGCGCTGGTCTCCACACGAGACAAAACTCCACATCAATATTCTGGAGCTGAGAGCAGTCAGACTAGCCCTGATGGAATTCTCCGATTCCCTGCGAGGTCATCATGTCCTCGTGAGGACCGACAACACCACTACAAAGGCACACATTAACAAACAGGGAGGGACGAGATCATCCTCCCTACATCTGGAAGCAGTGGCACTGTTCACTTGGGCAAAAACACACCTACATTCGATCAGAGCAGAACACATAAAGGGAGCCCTCAATATCCAGGCGGACTGGCTCAGCCACCAAACCGTAGACGAGGGAGAGTGGTCTCTAGAGCTAGATGCCTTTCAGCTCGTTACTTCCAAGTTTGGTGTCCCACAGGTAGGTTTAGTCGCCTCAGGCAAAAACAACAGGCTACCAAGATTTTTCACCCGCTGCTTCCATCAGAAGGCGGAAGGGACAGACGCCCTCACCAGCCCATGGCCCCCAGGCCTGATGTATGCCTTTCCCCCTCTACCAATAATACCAAAAGTGCTGAGAAAGATTCAGAAAGAAAGAGCCAATGTCATATTCATTGCTCCCTTTTGGCCCCACAGACCTTGGTTTGCAACACTTCTACAGATGTCTGTACAGGAACCCTGGAAAATCCCAACGCAATGGGGATCACTTCGGCAGGGGCCCTTAGTACACCCAGACCCCACGTGGTTTTGTTTAACCGCATGGTTATTGAACGGGGACTCCTGTTAGACAAAGGTTATTCACAGGAGGTCGTAGATACTATTATGGAGGCGCGACGCCCAAGCACTCTACGCATATACAATATTTCTTGGAAAGCGTACGTACGCTGGGCAAGGAGAAAAAAGATCGACCCCTTGAACCCAGGCGTACAAGGGGTTCTTGAATTCCTCCAAAAGGGAGTGCAGCTAAAACTATCAGCCTCTACCTTGAGAAGACAAATAGCCGCAATTGCCACAGTAATCCCCACCTTAGAAGGGTTCTCCACTTCCAGACACAAGCATATAGTGGCCTTCCTGAGAGGGGTGTCACAAACCCAACCACCGGTCTCACACAGATTTCCATCATGGAGCCTTAATCTAGTTCTTAATGCACTAACATCTGCCCCGTTTGAACCTTTACATTCAGTACCCTTAAAATACCTGCGTATGAAGGTCCTATTTTTGGTAGCCATCACCTCTGCTAGAAGGGTTTCAGAAATTAGGGCTTTGTCGATTAGGGAGGGTCTCTGTGTGTTTCACAGAGACAAAGTGGTCTTAAGGCCGAATCCGACTTTTTGCCCGAAAGTAAATTCTTCCTTCCACTCCTCTCAAGAAATCAATTTGCCCTCATTTTGTCCTAAGCCCTCCTGCGCCAAAGAACACGCCTGGCATTCCCTAGATCTTAGGAGAACGCTTAAAATTTTTATCCATAGGACAGCAGAATTCAGGGAATCGGATTATTTGTTCATAGGCATTTCCAACCCCACTAAAGGCAAACGCATGTCAGCAGCGGCAATCAGCTACACTCTCAGACTCTGCATCGTTGAGGCCTATAAGGCCACTGGCACTCCTGTTCCGGAGGGCATAACCGCTCACTCCCTTCGTAGCGCAGCAACCACGGCCGCCTTTAACAAACAGGCTCCACTAGGAGAGATTTGTAGGGCAGCAACCTGGTCCACGATCTCAACCTTTATTAAGCATTACAAGATCAATACATGGTCTTCCACACAAGCATCCTTCGGCCGAAGGGTGTTACAACAGGTTGTCTAGGAAGTTTCTTATCCCACCCTTTTGGGAGCTCTTGAAGGTGCCATTGCTCAAGATGCCTGGAGCCTCAGAGGAGAACTGAGCCTTGGATACTTATCGTGAAGGCTCCTTCTCTCCTGAGGTGAAGGGCGTCTTGCCCACCCGTAGAACTAAATGGTCGTTAAGGGAAACTTCATTCAACATAGGGTTGTACATTCCAAAAGAAGTAACAGTAACACCTATACTAACTAGGATTGTTAGGTTTATATATTCTCTTTGCGGGATGGCGGGTCTCTTCGCCTTTCTATCCCTCGTATACTATTGTCGTTATCTGTACGTTCTGTTCAGGTTGATTATGTTATCAGTTTTCGGTTATAATTCCTGTCCAATGAGCTAGGTTAGTCGGGGGCTGGGCTGCTCCAGGCTATTTTCCCGCCAGGAAGACAGGAAGTTTGATTTTAGTCCTGCCTTCCCCGGATGGATCAAGGAAAATAACCCATTGCTCAAGACGCCCTTCGCCTCAGGAGAGAAGGAGCCTTCACGGTAAGCCTCCGTTTTCCCTCCTTCCTTTTTAGGCCACAAATTATTAACACTGTGGCTCACTAGAAGAGTATCTGACGTCCCAGGTTCAATCCCCAGAATCTCCAGGTGAAAGGCTCAGGAAGTAGGTGACATGAAAGACCTGAGACCCTAAGGAGTCACTGCAGGTCTGATTAGACAGCGCTAACCTAGGTGGAACAGTGGTCTAATTCTGTATAAGGCAGCTTCGTGTGTCAATGCAGGTATATGAGAGCAGGTTGGTGACAGGTACGTGAACCAGTATCTATATGACACTAATTTGCGAAATTGCTTAGGTGGCTCTTCATAAAGATAGTAGTTGGGGAGAATCTCACATGAAGCTGCCTTATACTGAATTAGACCCTTAGTCCATCAAAGTCAGTACTGTCTACTCAGACCAGCAGCAGCGCTTCAGGGTCTCAGGTTGAGGTCTTTCACATCACCTTCTTGCTTAGTCCCTTTAACTGAAGATGCCGGGGATTGAACCTGGGACCTTCTGCATGCCAAGCAGAGGCTCTACCACTGAGCCACAACCCCTCCCCAAGTATGATCTCCAGGGTCATACTCTTCCCCCTCACCCCCAGCATCTCTTTAGCTATCCAACTACTGAGATTCCAGCTAGGGGCTGCTTTCTGTCTGACCCAGGTGAGAAGACCCACATGTTTGAGAACGAGCTTCTAATGTTCTTCGAGAGCCAGCTTTTTAACCAGTTGACCTCCATGTCAACCTCTGCAGAGGAAAATTGCCCCACACTGAAAGTGGAGTATAAATTTTAAATAATGGAAAGCATATCCGTTCTAACTCAAGATACACCCCAAGAATCCTTTCACTTTGTGAGAGGTTTGATTCTCTGCCTGTTTTATTCAGAAGTAAATCAAAGATCCGCCCTGACCTGGATGGCCCAGGCTAGCCTGATCTCGTCAGATCTCAGAAGCTAAGCAGGGGCAGCCCTGGTTAGTATTTGGATGGGAGACCACCAAGGAAGTCCAGGGTTGCTCTACAGAAGAAGGCACTGGCAAACCACCTCTGTTAGTCTCTTGCCTTGAAAACCCCATAAGGGGTCGCCATAAGTCGGCTGCGACTTGACGGCACTTTACACACAAATCAAAGATCCAGGGTGCCTGTTCTCCAGTAAGTAGCTCGCAGCCAAAGGTAGATGGTTGGGACTGAATTGCTAGGTTGGCTTTCCACAATCATTAATGCTCAGTAGCTGATAAATAAGATGGTAGGAATATTTTTCTCATGCTGGGTCCTGTTGGAACACTTCCAGCTAATTCTATGTTTGTCCCATGATTAGTTAGAACAATAAACATATTCATCAGGATATGCATTCTTTTATAGTCTTCTTTCCCCCTTTTCTTGTTTTGTTTTTCCTCTTGTTGAATGTGGTTGCAACAAACCTAACTCCCCTCCCCCTTTGGAAAATACTCCGAAGTCTTAGGAATCCATTAGAATCCCAAATTCTTGCTTCCGTTGTAATTTTACAGGGAAAGAGCGGGAATGCACAAGCAGCCGACTCAGCGTTGCTGGACTGTAGAATCCAGTGTTTGTAACGTTTTATCGTTTTTTCCCCTCGTGAAAGACCTCTTCTGTTTTAACTTAGCAATGCATTTCTGTCCCTCTGCAGCTCTAGTGAAATTCACTTCCTCCTTCTCTCCTTGGAGCATGAAATGAGCTTTTGTATATGGAAAGATTGATGTCAATTAGGGCTGGTTCTGTATTGTCTGTGCGATGAATGGAGCAGGACAGCCAGTGATACGACTCCTTGGAAGGAAACCTTCACGCTGGGGCCGTCCGTTCTTGACGGTAAACCCAGTTAGACTGAAACTCGGGTGACCTGGTCTTCTCACCCTCGTCTCCTTGAAGGAACCAGGGAACGTGAATGCTGTGATGACAGAGGCAACAGGGTACCTGCTCCCGCGCTTTCTTGGCACGCTCTGAGAGTTGCCCCTGGCAACTAGGCAAGTCTGCATTGAGGCATCAAACAAAAGGGGCCGCGTTGCTTCCGACTGTCAAATTACCCTGGTTGGCCCCAGGCTGAGCTGAAGATTGTCTCCTCAGTGGGTTCCAGATGGGTAGCAATGTTTGTGTGTTGGTAACGGTGAAGGCTTGCCCTGTCCTGTATGGCCCAGGCTAGCCTGATCTTATCAGATCTCAGAAGCTAAGCAGGGTTAGCTCTGGTTAGTATTTGGATGGGAGACCACCAAGGAATACCAGGGTTGCTGTGCAGAGGAAGGCACTGGCAAGCCACCTCTGTTAGTCTCTTGCCATGAAAACCCCAAAAGGGGTCGCCATAAGTCAGCTTCCACTTGAAGGCACTTTACACACACACAACCGTGAAGGTTACTGAGTTTTTATTCTAGCAGGAGCTTTCATGGACTAGACCTGCTCGGTCAGATGCATGTGGGCGGGCCATCACTAGGCTGGCAGAAACACACGCGCACTCTTGTATAAATTGTGACAAAAATTATAAGCAGGCTCAAAGAGCCATGCAATCTAGGATCAGTTGTGGGAAGTGATCTTGTAACTTTCAGATTTAATCAGGAAAGGTACAGAGGCCCGTCCCCCATTCACAACAACCCCAGCATTCCCACTCCGTGGGTATCTGGTGTGGGAGATGCATTTCCACCCTTCTCAGCATCAAGCCCAGGTTAGGGAACCAGCTGAAAAGTAGAGGTCTCCCATGTGGACTATGGGGTGGAGTTGTGGTACAGCGAAAGAGGCCTGGTCTAGAATCCTGATTCCTAGGACGCTTCTGTTGAAAGAAGAGTTGGTTTTTATATGCCGACTTTCTCTACCTCTTAAGGAAGACTCAAACTGGCTTACAATCACCTTCCTTTCCCGTCCCCACAACAGACCCCCTGGGAGGAAGGTGGGGCTGAGAGAGGTGTGACTAGCCCAAAATCACCCAGCTGGCTTCATGTGTAGGAATGGGGAAACCAACCTGGTTCACCATATTAGCCTCCGCCACTCGTGGAGGAGTGGGGAATCAAACCCGATTCTCCAGGTCAGAGTCCACCGTTCCAAACCGCCTCTCTTAACCACTACGCCACGCTGGCTCTCATGTATTTCAGGTATTTGCTGGATTTTGTAGTATTTATTGTGTTGGACCAGAATTTGGGAGCCTCAGGTTCAAGTCTTCAATCTGCTGTGAAGCTCGCAGGGTGACCTTTGAGCAGACTAAATAGCCTTGTGGGGTTATAAATAGCCTTGTGGGGTTACAGCGAGGATAAAACGAGGAAGGAACAACCACATATGCCACTCTATAGGAAGGGGAGGCAAAAACACAGTGAACAGATAGAAATTGGGATTGTAATCCTGTTTGGACCAACCTGTTGCCATGGCTCCAGCATCCTCTTAGATGTGCATATAAAAACCAGCTCTTCTTCTTTCCTGCTGAAGTAGTCTTGGAAAAAAACTACTGCCATTCTGAGGATGGGAAGGGGCTTGGTTGGAGTCAGGGGTTAACTTAAGGATAATATTTGTTTAGGAAGGGTGTTCATTATGTTGCCAGAAGCTGTAATATTCAGGTTTCTTATCATTTCTGGCGCTTGGACACTAAAATAGAGAGCCGCTTAGGCTTGGCGAGAAAACGATTGTACTTTCTGTGGGCTACAAGGAAGTGGCTGGGTTTTCTGTTTGTTCCCAGCCTTGCTAAGACCCTTTATCCAGAAATGCCTGGGATGAGCCCTTGGACCTACTCCAGTCTGAGCCCAGGGCCGTGTCCCTTTTGTTATACAGAGAGCCCGTTCTGCCATCAGGAGCATACCACGAGTAGGCGAGGCAGGGAACCTTGGAGTATATTGGGCTGGTTGGAAAGGCCGCAGCCAGCAAGGAAAGTAACTTCAACGCATGGGTGGATGTTCACACCCTATTTTGCATAGTTGTCCTAATGATAAATGTTTTTGCGTCTCAAGTGGCGACCCACATGTTCATTGTGTCATGTGGTGACAGACCTTTTTCTTTTCACCCAAGGGAGGAAAATGGGTATAAAAATAGAGTTCTCATTGCCATTTTTACAGGTGGGGGGGGTTGCTTTTTTTTACACACTTATGGCTTTTTCTGCCAACCTTTTCATCTGCTAACAGTACGCTGTACATAGTGTTTAAACATGTGATATGGAAGACCTGCATCTCTTCCAGCAACCGCTTCCATCTTGTGTGTCCATCTTAGTAACTACAAAACAGCCACTTTATGCTGACACGTGTATTAGTTTAAGTTTTGAATCTGTTGAATGGAATTTCTGTGTGTGTATGTGTGCGTGTGTTTGCTTTCCCACCTCAAGGAAAAGTGAAACCGGCTAAATTTTATGAGATTAGGATCCTTCAGTCGAGACCTTAAGAAGACAGAATATCTCAGGATTACTTTCGAGTGTAACGTGCACAATAGTTCTGTATTTGTGGACCTCGGTCATTGTAAATTCCTTGTAATTCTGTTTTTAAGCCTTACATAATGAATCTTGTGAGCTGTTTTCGGGCAAAATCGATAACGGGCATGGCCAACCTGACAGTTGCAGGACAATTTCTTATCGTGTGAGTTGAACATACTTGCTGCAGCCTAAGTTCATAGGAAAGAGAACCTGTTAACTGCAGGAACATGCAAACAAATTCATGTTTGTCTTTTTGTCCAGTAGACCTTTATTTCTGTCGTTCAGCTCTGAAGTGAGTAGCACATTGTTCAACCAAGCTGTCGTACCTCAGCAGGCACATTATTGGGAACTGTTTGTTCTGTAACTTGTTTTCGGCTGATTTAAACTGTATTTTTTTAATTTGGTAAAATAAAGATCCCGGAACTTACGAGGGCTCCTTCTTTTTTCTGTCTCCCGGCAGGCTTCTTTCCAAAATAAAATGTCTAATGGTTATGAAGATCACATGGCTGAAGATTGCAGGGACGATATCGGGAGGACAAACTTAATTGTTAACTACCTCCCTCAGAACATGACCCAGGATGAGTTACGGAGCCTGTTCAGCAGCATCGGAGAAGTTGAATCTGCAAAGCTGATACGTGACAAAGTTGCAGGTAAATTATGTGTGTCTTCTTCTCTTTAAAAAAAAAAACCCCAAAAACCAAAGGGTAATGTTGCATCGCAAGAGATTTGACTGCATTTTTGTTTTAACAACAAACTGCGGCAGAAGAACAAACGTATGTGTGGGTTGGATCCTGTGGATCTGTTACAGTAGCAGCTGGGCTTCCCTCTTGTGCCAGGAGCCTTCCCTCAGTGCAAGGGCCTCATGCACCAAGGTGCCACCGCTAGTGGAAGAGATCTGTGGGATGCAGCCACTTGGGTAGAGCCTGTACGCAGGTGTTAATGTTGCCAAGTTTTAATGTGACAATAAAAATATTTGTAAATCTTTTATTTTATTTTTACTGAGGTTGAGGTATGAGGCGTGCCTACTTAGAATCATAGAGTTGGAAGGGGCCACCAGGGTCATCTAGTCCAACCCCCTGCACAATGCAGGAAATTCACAACTACCTCCCCCCACACCCCCAGCTACCCCCTACTCCATGCCCAGAAGATGGCAACAAAAACCCTCCAGGATCCCTGGCCAATCTGGCCTGGAAGAAAATTGCTTCCTGACCCCAAAGCAGCGAGCGGCATTTCCCTGGGCATGTAAGAAAGGGCCATGAGAGCCAAGCACTGACGCAACCCTTCCTGCCCTTCTCATGATCTGCCTAAGCTCACACAGCTTTACTTTATGGTACACGCAATCATAATAGGGGCAGGTGGATCAATATACCTCAGCCTTGAATGCATGGCCTACAGTCCTTGGAAGAAGAAACCTAGGAACCAAATGGGGCATTCCTGACTCTTGTTACTACACAGCCGTTCCATACAACTTTGGGAGAGAGGTTTAGCTCATACACAATTTGGCCAGCACTGGAAGATCAAGACCATCTGAGGCCAGCAGGTGTTTGTGAAGGCACCATCTGGATGAACAGGTGATTCATACAGATGGCCACTTTACCGCAATGTTTGAATGATGACCACTTATGCAAATCAGCCCCAGGTTTCATTCAGACAGACTCTTTTAACGTTCAGCCCTATGTTTGAGAGGTAGTTGATTTGCCAGTGGTTTCTTGTGGACCTTTGCCCGCTTTTATGTTAAGTAAGGAGTAGAGGCAAATGTTATTATCCCCTAGAACTATAACAGCCTTCCTGGATGACAAAAACCCCATCTAGTCCAGCATTCTGTCTCCAGTCTCCTGCTCTGGGAAAACTGTAGGTAAGGCATAAAGGGGTTTCCCTTGTGGTTGATCTCTAGCAGTTGAAGAGAACTGCCTCTGAGCATGAAAGTGAGGTTTAACTATTGTAGTTAATAGCCATTGATTGAATTTGCATGAATTTGCCTGATTCTCTCCCCGCCCTTTAAAGCCATCTATGCCAGTGGCTGTTTTCTAGTTGCACTTTTCATAAATTCATCATTTGTTATGTGCAAAGGACTTCTGAAAATCCTGAACCTACTGCCCGTCAATTTAATAAACAACCGCCCGGCTTTTTAATACTATGTATCTCTTTGAATTCTGTCTTTCTAGTTTGATACACTTTATTTATTGCTGCAAGGGGTAATGGAGTGGGACATGTTCATGGAGGATAGGGCTATTCATGGCTTCTAGTAAAATGGATACTAGTCATGATGCATACCTATTCTCTCCAGGATCAGAGGAGCATACCTATTGTATTAGGTCCTGTGAAACATAGGCAGGACAGTGCTGCCGCAGTCGTCTTGCTTGTGGGCTTCCTGGAGGCACCTGATTGGCCACTGTGTGAACAGACTGCTTGACATGGTCTGATCCAGCATGGCTTTTCTTATGTTCTTAATGGAGGGGATCCTAGTTCAATTACTGTGCTACACTGGCTGTCTCCCGAGCCAACTGTCCTCTGGCCAGGTTTGCTCAGGCCTTTGCCAGAATTTCTTATCCGGGGAGAGGGGGGATGCCTCTTGGCTGTCCCAAACGGAAGCTGTTGTGCTGCATGTGGTCGAGGTGACTTGAAGTTCCCTGACTTTGCCCAGTCACCATCTTGCAGGAAAGCGGCTGGCATGGTTTGGAACAGCAGCACAAAAGTATGGTTCTCCCCACCACCACCACCTCTGTTCTACATTTTAAGCAGGCCTCTTACATGGCCTCTCCAAAGTTCCTGAATTAACCTGACCATTGTCCACTTTGTAGACATTTGTCAGCCTTGTAGATCACAGAGGTTTGTAACACGCGAAGAATTGTGTGAACACATGAAGCTGCCTTATACTGAATCAGACCCTTGGTCCATCAATGTCAGTATTGTCTACTCAGACCGGCAGCAGCTCTCCAAGGTCTCAGGCAGGGGTCTTTCACCTACCTGCCTAGTCCCTTTGACTGGATATGCCGGGGATTGAACCTGGGACCTTGTTCATGCCAAGCGGATGCTCTACCACTGAGCCACAGCCCCTTCCCAAAGGTTTGGGACACAAAGGATTGTGCGCCTCTAAGAATTCTCCCCCCCCCCCACAGGACACAGCTTGGGCTACGGTTTTGTGAACTATGTGACAGCAAAGGATGCTGAGAGAGCGATAAACACACTGAACGGCTTGAGGCTGCAGTCCAAGACCATCAAGGTAAGGGCGCGTGGATGTGACTTGGTTGGCCAATCCCAGCAGGAGTCGCCATCCCTCCGGTGTTTCTGTGCGTCCTGCCTCTCCGAAGCTTTCTAGACCTCTTTGTTTCTTGGCAGCTGGGTGGTAAGCAGCCTCAAAACCTCTCCCCTTCCAGTGCTACCTCCAAACCTGTTCTTTCTGCATGGTGTTGCAGCTTCATGGCTTTATTCCTTGCAAAGAATCCTGCCTTTCTGCCCCCAGGGAGCCAAAGTTGGTATGTGGCTGGAGGGTGGGGGGTCCACAAGGGGTCTCATCCAGGCTCACACGTAGGCCCATACTTGCTTAGTTTTAGCAATGCTTTACTCTCCAGTCATACCTGCAGGACCACCTCTCCTGGTATGCCTCCCAAAGAGCTTTAGGCTCTACCAATAATTGAGGAGCCCCTTGGCGCAGAGTGGTAAGCTGCAGTACTGCAGTCCAAACTGCTCACGACCTGAGTTCGATCCCAACGGAAGTTGTTTTCAGGTAGGTGGCTCAAGGTTGACTCAGCCTTCCATCCTTCCGAGGTCGGTAAAATGAGTGCCCAGCTTGCTGGGGGTAAAGGGAAGATGACTGGGGAAGGCACTGGCAAACCACCCCATAAACAAAAGTCTGCCTAGTAAACGTCGGGGTGTAATGTCACCCCATGGGTCAGGTGCTTGCACAGGGGAACCTTTTTAATAATCATTTGCTGGTGGTCCCTGGCCCGAAGAATGTGTGGCTGTCCTCAACAAGGGCCAGGGCTTTTTTGGCCCTGGCTCCAGCCTGGTGGGACTAGTCTTCCTGGTGGCATCAGGGCCCTGCGGGACCTTAAGGTAAAACGGAATTATTCCGCCAGACCTATAACTGAGGACAAGCGCGAGTTGATCTATCGTTACTGGCCTCCCCATCCCTCCCCCCCCCGCTCCTGACATTGGTGGAGGGGTTACCTGCTGAAATCCTGTTGCATGGTAGCATCTGGGAAATTTTAAGGCCACCTGTTTACAGTTGTATTATAATGTTTTATGGATGATAACGTTTTATCGACGATTGAAGTTTTTATGTATTTTAAAGGTTGTTACCCCTCCCTGAGCCTGGCTTGCCGGGAATGAAGGCGGCCTATAAATCTGAATAAATAAAGACAGCACTACTTTTCGTGCTTCCGTGTTTTTTCATCTCAGTTTTTTGGAATACCACCATCACGCGGTTTGCCTGCTTATACTTACTATTTGACGACTCCTCGTCTTTCTAGAGCCTTCTGTTTAGCTAGACTAAATGCTATCCCCTCTATGGTTATGCAAGGCAGAATTTTGAATATACCATTTCCAGAAAGGCTTTTCCCTGCTCTTCTAACTCTATTGATTCATTAGCTTTTGGAATGCTGCTGTTATAAGGATCTTAGAGCACATTATACCTTTCCCCTTTTAAGATATAAATCGAATGCCTCTGTGTCCGATATAATGCCTTTTTTATTAAGTGACAGAGATCCCAAGGCTGCATTGTCAGTGGCAAGATTTATTTCAGTCCTTATATCCCTCAAACACTAGATTTAAAATTGCGCTGCTCAAGATCAATTGGATCAAGGAGTTTCTAAGGGATAAAGGAAAGTAAATAAATACCATAGCCATGGTGGGTGTACGATGCAAGCAGGGATGGGGCAGGCCCAGGCGCCTAGGAAGAAAGGCTGTGTGTGCATGCAGACCATCTAGGAATGCGTGTGCCTACATGGAAGGTTCCTCTGCATCCTCCCCCCTTTGCAGGTGTCGTATGCCCGCCCGAGCTCTGAGGTTATCAAAGACGCAAACCTGTACATCAGCGGGCTGCCGAGGACGATGACGCAGAAAGACGTAGAAGACATGTTCTCACGGTTTGGCCGCATTATCAACTCTCGCGTGCTGGTTGACCAGACCACAGGTGTGTGCATGGCAGCACCTCTGCTGGAGGTTGGGCGACGGTCCCCTGGCTCAGCTGGCTCCTGTTTACGCAAGGCAGCCAGTCAGGTTGTCCTTCTTTCTGTGTTCCCCAGGCTCTGCCCCAGGACAGCAGGATGACCTGGGAAAGGAGGTGTGGCTTCCCTGAATTGGCATGGGCGAGGAACCCTTTCCCTGTCCGGAATTTTAGCATGCAGAAAAAGAGGCTTGTGGGGTTTGTCCCTGCTGATCCTGAAACCAAAAAATAAAAATGGGCCCAGTAGTTGAAATGGCTTGTGGAACACGCCCAAACACTTTTGAAGTTACCTTCAGTCTGTAAGAGGGTAGCAGTAATGATCTGAAGTATGGTACCCTTGAGGCAATGTGCATAGATTTGGGGCTCTGGTATGATAAGGCTGACAACTGGAAAGAGTTCTTAGTTATCCCCATAAACATTTTTAAAAAAAAAGCCTTGGGCCACTTTGGAGGCATCTGACAAGCGTCAGTAATTGTTGAAACATGTACATTGTCCTCCGCACTGCTCCCCCCCCCCCACACACACACATTTTATCCTGAAAAACATCCTCCGGATTAGCTAAGAGATGGTGATTGACCCCAGAGCACTGAGTAGCTTCATGTATGAGCAAGGAGTTGAATGTAGATGTCCGGGTTGATGGACATGGCATATATTGAGGTAGGAACTTGCCCAGAGGGGACTGTCTAGGAATCCACTAAAGCACTTGCTATGATTTCCAGGCAAGCAAATGAGGTAAATGGTTTTTGGACTCCTAGCAAGAAATCTAGCTGTTGTGGGAGCCCTAGCCTGAGATTTATGCTATTGGTCTGGACCAACAGGCGTCTTGCTGGTTACTTCCTTGCTCTCCCATGAGAGCCAGCTCGGTATATTGGTTAAGAGTGGTGGTTTGGAGCGGGTGGACCGGGTTTGATTCCCCACTCCTCCACATGAGTGGCGGACGCTAATCTGGTGAACTGGATTTATTTCCTTACTCCTCATGTGAAGCCAGCTAGGTGACCTTGGGCTAGTCACAGTTCCCTTACAGCTCTCTCAGCCCCACCTACCTCACAGGGTGTCTGTGGTGGGGAGGGGAAGGTGATCGTAAGCCTGTTTGATTCTTCCTTAAGTGGTAGAGAAAGTCGTCATTTAAAAATCAAATCTTCTTCATGAAAGTGAGATAGGTGGACAACGTGTTTCTCACCCCCCCCCCCCAGCAACCTGGGCACTGGGAATCGTGTACCCCGACTTCCTTTTCTCTCGGCCCTGTGCTCTGAACTTTTGCCCGCTGAAATCTTTGGGCCTAAGCAGTGCGTCACACTAAGAAGAAGAAGAGTTGGTTTTCATATGCTGACTTTCTCTACCACAAGGGAGACTCAAACCGGCTTACAATCGCCTTCCCTTCCCCTCCCCACAACAGACACCCTGTGAGGTAGGTGGGGCTGAGAGAGCTCTAAGAGATCTGTGACTAGCCCAAGGTCACCCAGCTGGCTTCATGTGTAGGAGTGGGGAAACAAACCCAGTTTAACCGATTAGCCACCGTCGCTCATGTGGAGGAGAGGGGAATCAAACCCAGTTCTCCAGATCAGACTCCACTACTCCAAGCCACCGCTCTTAAACCACTACACCACGTTGGCTCTAGTTAGGTTTTTGTTTCGCCAAGTTTTTGTTTGTTCTCTTCTTAGCTGTTTATAAAGTGCCTCTCTACAGCCCAGTCGAGGTGGGAAGGGGGGGAGGAAAAATGGCTTATTCCGTCTTTCTTCTTACTGGTTTCAAGGTCTTTCCAGAGGGGTTGCCTTCATCCGGTTTGACAAGCGGTCCGAGGCTGAAGAGGCCATCACAAACTTCAACGGCCACAAGCCTCCCGGTTCCTCCGAGCCGATCACCGTGAAGTTTGCCGCCAACCCCAACCAGAACAAAAACGTGGCGCTGCTCTCGCAGCTGTACCACTCACCGGCAAGACGATTTGGGGGGCCTGTCCACCACCAGGCCCAGAGATTCAGGTAGGTTAGGAAGGACGAAAATGGTCAGAGCTCTGTGCCGTGTGTGTGTCTCTCTCTTTCTCTACCTCTCTCGCCTCTTTTTTTATTTTTAAATCATTACCACCCATCATCAGACATCTCCCCCCCAATTTAAAAAAAAGCCCCTTCCAGTAGTTAGATAAAAGGGAGAGAAGGAAACGATAGCCAAGTAACATTCTACATGTCCAAATATTAGGATTAACATTCTGTGAGCCTCTTACATTCCCAGCCATTCAGGGAATCGAGACTGCTTTTCTTTGGTCGATTTCCCATCATTGTCTCCCCTCATTCAGCCTAACCATGTGTGTGAATTTGAACAATGGCTAGGGTCTTCCATCCCCTCTAAAGCCATGCATCGGTCACAAGTGCCATCCTTGTTAAATATCCCCCAAAAGCTCGCGCTAGGATTCAATGTAAGTTTTGTATCCAGTGATTTCCGGTATTCCTTTAACCACTTTTTCCCCATGTTTCTCGACAGCTCACGTGGAAACCATCACCTCGGCCCCAATTGCACCTCCAACATCTTCCATTAGATTTCTTTCTTTTTTTTTCTTTTTAAGTGCATTTTTTTTGTGTCATTCTAGAGGTGCCGTCTATAACTAGCTTTTGAGATAATTTTTTTTCTTTCCAGTTTAATTGCCGTTTTGAGTTACTATTATCACCCAAATGAAAATGTATCCCCCCAGCTGTGTCAGTAATCATTGTTGATGTCCATTTCTGTTCTGTTCCATGAGCTTTTCTCTCCTTCCCCCCCACCTGTCTTGCCACCCCCTCCCCCAGTAGAGGATAAAAAAATCCTTCAGAGACCACCTTTCCTCCCATTAATAAAGACTGAAACATTTGTCTGTGTGATGCTTCATAACAAAGGGTGGATTCTGCAGATCTGTTCCACTGGTGGCGGTACTTTTTAAAGCCTCTTGCACCCGAGGAGGCCCTGTCACTAGTGGAATGGATCCATGGACTCCAGCCCCTAGTCCCATCCAACGACAATGTCATCTTAAGATTACTGGTGGAATGGGTGTCTGGCTTTCATTCTGAGGGATGGCATGATTCCAGGATGGTTAAAACAGCCGCCTTCATCGTAGAAGTAACTTGTGTTTATCTTTAAACCTGCTTTTCATATTGGAAACTGCTCGCAAGCAGCTTGCAGAAATGCAAACATTCAAATTTGTAACACTACTCCCCACCCCTGAAAGAGACAAGCGGCACAAAGGCAGCAATGGAAGTTAAAGCTTTTTAAAAAGTTATTTAATGCCTTTTCTATTTATTGTAAGTGGTTTTAAACCTGCTTTTCTTGTTAAGGGATTCTTAAACCAAACGAGAGACCAATGTAAGCAAAAGCAATCCTGGTCCAAAATCTAAAAGGCCGGCCAGTTTAAAAAAAGCCCCGCCTGTCTGCTGCTAACATCCATGGTTTTAAATTCCCTGGAGTGCAAATAACATAATTGCTGTTGCAGCTCTAAGCACCCTGAATACGGTTTATAAAACCGCACTTGTGATTTTTTCTCTAATCAGCTGCGTCTCTTTTCTCTCTCTCTCTCGCCCTGTTGCTGTCCCTTTTTGTTTAACATCTGGTCTGAAGAAGACCTCTGTGGTAGCTTGGTGTCTTAGTAGATCCAGCTAAATGGCCCTATTGTTGCCCACTACTCTTTAGGTGTACCTTCCATATTGGCTGATTTTTTTAAAAAAGCTGTTGGGTAACACGAAGAAAAATCATGTCCTCTTCCTGTGCTCTGTACGTCCATTATGCATTCTGTTGATCCTCCTTCAGCGGAATCGTAGCCTTTTTTCAGTTGACCGTTTTGGAGTCTTTAGCAGCCCCATTCTTGGCTGCACATGCTGCCGCCGCCCCTTCACAGGCTCCCTCTGTGGCAGGTCACGAGGTTAGCGGATGTGGAATCCTGTTGCAAAACCATCTCGAGGATTAACTCATTCCTCCAGTGGGGCCTTTGCTGATTCCTCACGCAAGCTTGCCTCCAAAGGGAGTGTTTAGTAACGGTGGACGTGCGAACACATGAAGCTGCCTCCTACCAAATCAGTCCCTTGGTCTGTCTAGCCTGGCATGGTCTATTTTCACTTGTCAGCAGCTCTCCAATGTCACAGGTATTAAAGAGGTTATCCTCATCCTTTAGTTGGAGATGCTTAGGGATTGAACCTGCAGGCCTATTCTTGCCAAGTATGCGCTGTGCCATTGTCCCAGTCCTTTGAGGTGAAGCTCTGCCGCCATCACTAATCATGAGGGACACTGGCAATCTTCAGGGAACATCAGGGTTCCCGAGAACGTAGTTTGAAAACCAGTTTTCCCAATCGAAAGCATTACTCGAAAGCTTATTCAAAATAGTGCCGATTTATCTACGGCTAATCATTTTGCATTAATCAATAAATAGTAAACACTAAAGCAATGTTTGTGCTTTTTCTGTTAGTTTGCTGCCAGAATGACTGCAGTATAATAACAATAATCCTGATAAAGCAATCATTGGGTAGCTATTTCTAAGCATAGTGAAACTGGCTAGTGGAATCTCTAAGCACAGTGAAACTGGCTAGCGGAATCTCTCAACTCGCGCTCTGTCTCTCCAGTTAGTTTGCAGTCTACTAGTAACCAGTTGACTTTTCATCGACTAAAGTATTAATAACCAAACTATAAGTAATCATTCAGCAGCTTAATTAGCAATTTGTTTTTGAGGTGGCCACTCCGTTAATCCATAGCAGTTTGGGGGTCAGCGTTCAAGATGTTTACTCGGCAGTTCTTGCTTAGGAACAACCAGAACAGGACCAGCATAGTTGGGGTATAGCAGTTTTCCCCCGGAAGCTTGATGTTATGCTTTGCTGTTTATCCCATGTGGACAGCTGCTGGCATGGTTTAGATGTAAGGCATTGTAACATAGGGGGACCTCAGGCTGACTGGCTCCTTCCCCACCATCAAGCCACTGTTTGGAGTTTTGGTATTGGCAGCGGGGTGGTGGAGCAAGCCACCGTTTGCTGGTTCAGATGTACTTCTGCCATTTCTGGCTTGCTGCAGCAGTAGTTAGTTGTCCAAATGCAGCTGAGCAGAGGCGGGGACGCAGCTACCCACCTTCCCCCACCCACCCACTCCTTCACAAAGTGGGAAACCGTGGTTTGCTGTGGTGTCTGAACCAGGCCATTTGAGAATCTAAATTCACTGTGTCCACATCTGAAAATTTGAGCCCCGTCTTTGCAAGGTAGCCCTCTTCTGACTTCCTGTTTCTCTGGTTTTGGGCTTCTTATTTCATTGGCTTGTGTCTTTTCCCCCCCCTTCCCCTCCCCCTTTCAAGTCCTTGCTCATTTTCACATAACGCTTGTTGTAAATCCCTTCTAATAGTTACCTCTTCAGTGGAAACCCTTGCATGTTTTTTTTTTAATTTTTCATTCTTCAGAAGTGTAGAGTCAGATGGGTATTTTCAGAATTCTTGTCCTAGAATTCTTGTTACATGTTAAATAAATACATGTTCTTCTATCTGCCTGTACTCAGCCTCTTCCATGTAGATGGTTTTCCCCACTGTGTTACATTACTGAAAGTATTTTGCCCCCAAATGTTGAATTTTAATGGGGTCAGGGTTGGAGTTAATGGCTCGCTTCAGATGGCCCTCCAAACCATCACTCGGAGGATTGTGAACGAGCCACAGAGTCGGCTTCCCTTTCCTGTCTGTTGGTTCGCTGCGACGTCTGAATCAGCAAGCTGTGGTTAGCGCTCGCCCTCCAAACCTGAATTGGAAACTACGGTTTGAAGTGAAGATCCAGTTGGTGACTGGAGGCTAACCGCTTCCTTATTCAGACAGCGCAGCAAACCGCGGTCAGGTCTAAATAGGAAACAGAAACCGCTCACAGGAGGTGAAGAAGGGAGTACAGTTCCGGTGGCTTGCCCATGATTCCCCAAACAAAGGTCTGGAGGATCATTTGAACTACAAAGGTTGATCTGGTTATATAATTCGCCTGGTTCCCCCTTGTACGACATTTGGTTAAACAATTCAGTATGCTGATCTTCCTGGTTGAGAGAACACTCTCTAGCAATGCCCTGACAAGCTGGTGAGTCAGCCATTCAGCTTTTGGCCCCTCTGGTTCCATTTGGTAGAGAGATTATTTCGTCTGTTTAAAGGACTGGCCTTAGTTCGCCTGTTTTTTAAGTGCACACTAATGAGCCTCTTGCCTGCCCCTGGCAGAAGGTCATCTGCATCTTCCCAAATGTGGCAGTCCAAGCACAAACGTTTTGTCGCATTGCCGTGTGTTAGAGCAGAGGCCCGGTTGGAAAGGCCAAACCCAGTGGGAAGCTTTACGGGGAACCGGGAGGACAGGACAGCGGATGTTGCTAAGGAAGAAATGCCTACACTTGTTGAGATAACAGTTCCCGGGGACATTTTGAACTGAGAGTCCACCCAGCCCTGAAAGCAGGCCTAGGTTACAGAATCTGGGAAGGACCCCCCCTCCCAAAAGTCATCTAAAGCTCTCCCCAAAGTTAGAGGAACAAAGGAGGCAGGGCCCCATGGTTCTGAAAGGAATGGGGTGTGAAGATGTGTTAGAATCGGGGCTTCCCTGGTCCTGCTGCTGTATGCCTTGTTCAGGTAGCAAGGCGGTCTGCTGGCAACTTCTACACATGCGACAGATTGGCATGGATAGGAGCAGCATATGCCCTGTGTTTGCTCTTACTCAATCCACCGGGCCTTGTGGAGTAGTCCTTGGTAGACGCTATCAGCTGGACAAATTCCAGAGCTGTAGTCGGGGGTGAGTCACTAGGATAGCAGAGGGACTTAAAGACCAACACATTCCTTCTATCAAACTTTTGTGGGCTTGAGCCCGCTTTGCCAGGTGCGTGACCTGTTGACCCCAAGTTGTCCATCCTAAAAGATCAGCCTAGAGAAGAGGGAGTCAAAAACCTAAATGGTGGGGCCTCGGGGCTATGCCATGTGAGAGGCTGAGCTGAAAATGGACAAGATAACGAGGCACCCACACCCAAGAAGAATCATAGGAGAAAAAAATTCTGCCTTTGTAGCTTTGCTATGCTAATTTGATCAGGGCCATAGGCTTTTCTTCACACAAGTGTTTAGTTAGCCTTGTAGGACTAGAAAGCTCTCTCAGCTGCTGTTGTAAACGGTGAGAGCCTCTTGGACACATTAGAACTTGTCTCGAAACGTTGCATGCTGGAGCTCTTCCATTCTGTTGCCTTTCGGCTCCACTTTTTAAATTCTCTCCCTCTCTCTCTCTCTCTCTCTCTCTCTCTCTCTCCCCCGTACATACATACACGTATTTGCTGGCTGAGGTTGACTCTTCACGCATCTTGCAAAGTGGGCACTTAACCCACAAAAGCTCTTCCTGAAGGTGACCCCCCAATGTTTTGATGGTCGATTCGGCTCACCAGAGGCACACCAATGCCCTTGTTTTCCTCGAACAGATAATTCCCCCCTTCGGTGTTCCCTTAATCTGATTCCGTGTCACGTTTGCTTGATTGAACTGACTCTTTTTTTATTTTGTTGTTTTGTTTACATGAACTATTGTGTGCTTTTTATTTGCTAGGTTCTCTCCTATGGGTGTAGATCACATGAGTGGGCTTTCTGGTGTAAATGTCCCAGGAAACTCCTCTTCGGGCTGGTGTATCTTCATCTACAACCTCGGCCAAGATGCCGATGAGGGAATCCTCTGGCAGATGTTTGGCCCCTTTGGCGCGGTGACTAACGTCAAAGTCATCCGCGACTTCAACACCAACAAGTGTAAAGGCTTTGGCTTTGTGACAATGACAAACTATGAAGAAGCCGCCATGGCCATAGCGAGTCTTAACGGCTACCGCTTGGGGGACAAAATCTTGCAGGTTTCCTTCAAAACCAACAAGTCCCACAAATAACTTCGCTCGTGGCTTTTTTTTTTTTTTGTATGGAATAGATTAATTGAGTGACGGAAAAGTTTGAAACTTTTTTTGTTTTGTTTAGCATATGACTCATTTTTGCGCACCAATTTTCACAAAAAAAGTTGTGTCTTCAGTCCTAAACAAGAAGTGGAAAAGGGTTTTATATTCTGGGATGCCACCAACATGTTCAAATGTTTGTTTTTTTAAAAAAAAGAGTCTTGCAATGTTCTATTGGTTCCAGGTTCCCCCGAAGCGGTTCCTTTCGCAATCTGCTGTTAAGCCCTGAAATCTAAACTGTTGGCCACCAGCTACATCTCTGGGGTAGCTGTGAAACAGAATCCGAGATCCTTTCCCTTAAGAGACCGGTTATTGGTTCTGCTGAAGGGAGCCTGCCAAGGCCCACATTGACTAGAGAATCCCCCCTCTCCAGTAAGATCTAAATTGGTGGTAGCAGCTAGACTTACAGGACATCAGTGGAAATTGGTCTGGCTGAGGCCTGAACCCCTACCAAGCTTCTAAGGCCCAGCAGAGCCTGGAAGTGGAAGCAAACCGCTTCTGTCACCTGACTCCCAAATGACAATTAATTTTGCAGAAAGACAGTCTGAATACAAGCGTGCCAGTGTTTTAAAACACCGTTGACCAAATTGGTTAATCGATGGACAAAATATCAGTCTCTCTTTTTTTCGGGGGGCGGGGGGGGGATCAAAAGCCCAATTCCGGTAACCATGGACCAAAGAGTTTCAGAGAGACTCTGGGGAGATAGCAGAGTAAAGAAAATAATGAAACTCCAAACTAGGTATGAACTTCCTCAGAGTTCTTATCTCCATATAGTACCTCCTGGTGCGTTGCTTTCTGATAACAGAAACGTGGCAAGATTTAACTTCCTTTCAAATATAATTTTTAGTCTGAATTCTCAAGTTTAGGTTTCTTTTATAAAACCTTGTTATGAACATTTGAGCATTGTAACTTTTTTGCATCCCTTCTAAGAAGTGCTAGATTTTTTTTGTTTGTATTTTAATAGGTTTGTTCTGCTTTACATATTGAACATTCTGCAGAAGAGTACAGTAAAACATGGAAGTTAGAGATTTAACAAAGACAAAAATTTTGATTTTTTTGTAGACTTAAGATTTTAATTAATCCCCAAAGTTTTCTGCAGACTGCCTTGAAACTTTGAGTTCTGTTTTCTGTTTAATTTTCTTTTGCTTTTTTGTGTTTTCATTTGTTTTTACTTTTGCATTTAAAAGCCAATTAAATTTGATTTGGTTTTGCTCAAATTTTGTTTTGGTTTGTTATTTTAATTTTTCCCCTCTCTGCTCAATACTGCACAGCATCTGACATTTAAATATACAAATCTCTTCAACGCAGAATGATTTGGTGTTCAAGAAATATGACTTACCTGTGTGTAAAATCTGACTCGGCACGGGTGAGGATTCATGGCTGGCTGTTGCAGCTGGTCCCTGCTTAACAGGCTACGCCTGATTTTGCTGTTTGCATAGGGTTTCAGCAAGGTAGGTCATGAAGTCCACAGTATGCAAACTGTGCAGCAGCATTTTGCTCGAGGAAAACTTATTTCAGCCCAGAAGGAAGATTTTAAAATATGACATCTCACTCTGGAAGCTGCCCTGGGCAGCCTGGTGTCTGAGCCCGTCACACCCCGAGTTCTGCGGGTGTTCATTTACCTGGGGTCATTTCATTTCCTTCCCTTTCTGGAGCCAGCTTTAAAGCTACCTGCTGAGTTGCACAACAGGGTTTCTTGGACCCCACCAGCCTCCAGTTGCTTTTAGCTACCCCCAAATCTCCCCTGCCACATCAGCTCAGCTCAAGCCATTCCCATCCCTCCAAGGTTTACCTGGGCTACTTCTTAAGTAGCCCCATCACACCACCAACAGGAAGGTGCTCAAACGTCCTTCCACCCTGCCGGCTGCTATTTTCATAGAAATTCCAACCACTTCACTGGCTTGAAGTGGTAACCTTTGATAGATGCTGCTCCAGAGTGCTCGCGGTGTGTTTCGGGTAACTGTCACGTAGCGTCTTCTTGAGACCCTCTTGCCTCTGGCACCTTTCTTCAACTTCTGAGGTTTAAAACACAAGCAGAGGTTTTTCTTTACAAAAATCCAGAGCCTGCATCCTTTCAAACAGCAGTGACCATTGCTCTGATATCCGCTCTGCTGTATCGTGTTGCCCTGGTGGTTGCGTTGAAGCACTGATCCAGTAACCAGTCCGGCAAGTAACAGGTTCAGGGTTACATCTTGCATGCACATGTTCTCAGTTCTGCCCTCTGGATTGCTTCGGTAATTGACTAGGAAGCACCTTATGATCAAAGAGAAGGTTACCTTTGGTCCTTTGATTTTCATGAGTCAGTCTATCCAACGGCTTGAAGTTGTCCGTTTCTCTAGTTTGTTCAATCAGTGTGGACTTCTCCGCCTTGTCCCCTGTGGGCCATTTCACTGTTGCTCAATATCAGTGGACCGCAAGCCGCCTTTGTTCAATTCTGCTGCTCTTTTCCCACTGAGAAGCCGGTGGGACCCACGAGAGTGATCTTTCTAGACAAGAACACTCTATCATCTCCATTTCTGTGCTGTACATGTAATGGGACACACTGGAATCTGGAGTCACTGAGTACGCTGCCTTCCCAGATTCTCTTCATCATGGGCACAGATCTCATGAATAACAGGGCCCAACGCCGTGGGACGTTCTCCTGCGGGCACCCCATTAGAGGACCTCGTGAAGAGGTTTTTCTTTGGGTTGTGAGTGTAAATTTTTACGTGGAGTCCTGAGGCCTAGCGCTAAGTCAGATTTTGGGTGGCCATAGTTTTTAACTCACTTCATGTGCTTTCAGTCTCCCTAGAGTTCTTGCATCACATGTGTCCCTAGTAAGACCATTGCAGTCTCTTCGGCATGTCATAAGGAGCTCTTCCTTTGTATACGTAGGCTGGTTTTAACAGTGCCATCTGTAAAACAGAGCGGTTTGTGCTTTTGCTGCTTCCATCTTGCCCGTTTCAAGAATTATGGTTGTTGCTTTATTCTTTTTGCCTGTTCTCATTTGAGAATTGGTTCTTCTCTGCTCTGCCCTGCTGGGTGGTGGTGGTTGTTTTTTGTGTGTGCGGGGGGGTTGCTTTGCCAGATCTGATTTCACCACCCACGTTATAGGAAGCCGGAGTGAGAGTACTCGAAAGCTAGTGAATAAACCAGATTTGCCTCTCCTTGGTAGTTCTGTTTATCACATGCTATTTATTTTTGAACTTTTGTCCAGTCCAGTTTTCTGGGCTTTCGTTTGCCTGATTCTACAGCCCAGGCCTGGATTCATGAACTCTTGGATTCCCATACCATTTTTCTTTTTTTTAGTAACCATGTTGAACTGAATGCTTCCTGTGGCTTATTGGGCTCACCTTGGGCTCTCGCAACAATCTATTGTGGTGCGAGTCTGTTTTGAAAAGTCAAAGGTTCCCAAGGAGTTGTGGCACAGGATTCACAAAACACGTGCTCAGTTTTGCCCTGGGTTGGATTCTTATTTTAATTTTTTTATCAAGATCTAGATTAAAACACACACAAGAAAAAGTAACAGGAATTAGTAATTTTGATAACTTGCAGCATTTTTGAACAGGAAGCCAGTTCAGAGCGGCACAAAAGACAAAGATTCTCTCAGTGTCTCTTTCCTGCCTGGTTTGCTAATTTTCCAGTTAAGGACTGGATTTGCCTGTGCCGGCGGCTGTTCCAAAACAGCCGTTCTTCTCAGTTTCTCAGCGTTGGCTTCACACAGAGCTTATCGCGGTGCTAGAAAGCAGGTATGCGGCTGCATGTCATTACAGGCAATGCAAAAGCCAACGGATGGCCACTTGGCGTTGAGCTGGCAGCAGCGGAAGAGGCTAATTTTGAGCCGTTCTCAATACGAAGGTCTGTCGGTTTTCATTTCTGCTCCCCCTCATCCCCTTCCCAGCAAAAGCTGCTGTTTAACAAGAGTGCAAAGGCATGGTTATTCACCAAGCTCTGGAAGAAAACTGGATTTTTTGAGGGTATGCAACAGGGCTGCGTGAGTCGCTGCATCCCGACAGTACACTATCAAATAGTGTATCAAAATTCATGTGGGTCTCCAGAGCGAGCATGCTGGATGGGAAGTGGGAAGAGCCAGCTGGCTTAAGATAACCGCTCTTGCCTCAATCTCCCCAGTTGATGTAACACCCCCCCACACTTCTTCACCGCACAATGTGAAAGCACCTTGGCACAGTAAGGTCACATTTCTGGAATAAGCTGCATATTTCTGTCAGTTGGCTCGGCGGCGTGGCAGTCCTTTACGTTCTCTAAAGCTGGCAGGCCGTTTAGAACATCTCTTCCCCCCCCCCCTTTCAAAATCTTTTTCAGATCTGCGTGCTGTTCTCTTTTTGTTTTTTAAAAACAAAAGTTGAAACTTTTTTTTTTTTTGGGTAGTAACCTTGAGGTTTGCGGGTCACTGCGATGCTTTGTTGGGGGAGGGGGGGAAGCAGGAGAGCTTATTTGGCCGAAAGGAAAAAGCCAACCCCTTGTTTCTTGAGAACAGGAAAAACCAACATTGGTGGATTAAAAACATAATAAAATTTCAGATGTGTATGTTCTCCCTGCCCGTGTATGAAAAGCTACAATATCCTATCCTTGGGGGGGGGGGGTCACAAGACCAGACTCTGTTGCAAAGCCAACTTGACCTTTGCTGTGTTTATTGGGTTCAGTTGTGACTTGTATCATTGTGTGTGCCATTTCCACCCCCCTAGGGAGGGAGGAGGTTCCCCAAATTACACAAAGGGGGGGGAGGTTGGTTTCTAGAAATTTAAAGTGACGGGCTAGGCACAAATGGCTGCATCCTTTTTGGGAAACGTTTTTCAATAATTTTATATATAGCGTATAATCGAAGAGGGCAATATGGGCAGCCGTTTCCGTACTTCCCGTATATGCGGGTTTCTCTCTCCTGCTTTAATTTTTTAAATAACCTATTAGAAGTGCAACAATTGCATCAAAAGCCCAAAATCAGGGGCACGCATGTTGTTCCTTGTTCCATCTCCCTAATTCTTCCCTCCCCCATGCCTTCCCCCCCACTGATTTAGTCAGAGGAACACCGTTTCTCCCCACCCACCCCTGCCCAGTGGATTACCACATGGGAGGCTGTGTGGATTCATTCCCCCGCTATGAGCTTTACGCTCCTGAAAAACCTCACAGCATTTTGGCATCTTCGGTGCCAGTTTGCAAGGCAGTTGGATCACAGTCAAGAAACAACGGTTTCCATGTATGTGGGATACTTCAAATCTCTCCCCTAAAATTATGAAGATCCATGCCTTATCCCTTTCTTCCTTTTTTTGTTTTGTTCTTAATTAAAATGAAGGTACTTTTGACGTAGTTTATTTTTTTTTTATTTTTTTTACAAATATAGTAACAGCAGCTCATGAGAGCTCTCCCCACCCTTCACCAAAGGGTTGAGTATAAAACTAGGTTACACGGTACTCTTTATCTGTCTTTGATTTTTTTGGGGGGTAGCACTTTACATATATCGAAAGAATCCTCCTTTGGGTTAAATAACCTGTATATTCCTCATAGTGCATGTTTTTTTTTAAATTGCAACACCCAGGCATTGAACCTGCATTACATAGTGTCTGCTTCGCCTTCTGTCACACACATACCGAGCCCTCGCCTCTGTCGTCCACTGTGGCGTCCACCCGTGTTCTGCTCCACGAACGACTACCGTGCACAGGTTTCTTGGAAACTTATTTTTGTTTGTTTCTCTTTATTCGTTCGAGTGGAATGTCTACGTTGTCAGTGAAATTTGTTTTTTTTTTTGTTTTTTTTTTTGCTTTTTGAAAATGGCAAACCAGATGATAATGTAGCGGCCTCTTTCCCGCGCCCCCTATATCTTGAAACCTTGCTTCTTTACGTTCGAATTATATATTTTTTTCGGTTCGGTTTAATCTGTTGCGACATTTTGCAGCTTCTGTCGCTAGGTCATCTTTAAGAAGGGAAAGGTGTTTGATGTTTTAGAGCCAGACTTTTAATTTTACCCCTTGACATTAAGTAGCACTTGTGTGGGTTGGTGGGTGCCAGCCACAACCATCCACGCCAATGCGTCTTTCTTCCCTCCCCCCCCCAGTGGATTTCAATGTGGGCTGTAAACGGCGCCTTTCTGTTCTCACTTGGCTTCCTTTTTTAAAGTGTGTAACTTCCCCTCCCCCAGCCTCCTTTTTTTCTTTTTATAAAGTCTCCTGTCTGTGCAACAGAGGGCTTTTATCGGTTTTCCCCCCTCCATACTGTACAGTATATATGCTTAAAGCCTTTTTTTTGTATATTCAGCGTGTTTTTAAGTTATGAATTTTGTTTTATATCAAAAATAATTTATTTTTCAGGTACCACGTTTTTTCATTTTAAACTTTGTTTTTACATGGGTTTACTTTTAAATAAAGTATGACGCTGCTATCCAGATGTCTAAACCACAGTTGAATCGCCTTGTGTTTGTGAGTGCCTATTTTCCAGAAACGTGGCCGTGGGGCCCTTTTAAAGCAATGGGGGCCCCCCTGTTGATTGGATGTCAGTTCATACCACTGAATGTGTAAGTTGGGGTGCTAGGTACGCTTCCTCAAGGGGCACGTCTTGGGCAGCGGAATGGGAGACAGGCCTTGATTTTTGGGGCAGACTGCACCAGGGAGCTTCCTATACCTATTGGAGGGTGCAGGATTGTACCAACAGCTCTGGGTCCTGATGCCTGGTAACCTAAATTCAGGCTAAATCGCAAACTCTCTATTGACTGGCTGACTTGGGCCAAATTTGCATTTCCCCAGGTTCGCTGGGGAGTAGTCAGATCACTGAAGCTGCGTCCTCAACCACTTAAACAAAAAGCCCACTTTCTTGGATTTCTTGATTTGTTTCAGCAGGCTTTGCTTGTACCATTTCAGACATTTAAAAAGTTCACTAGAAACTTATTTAATTCCAAAAGGGTAGCCGTGTTTGTCTGCTGCAGGTCATTTAAAACTAATAAAATTTGTTTCCAGCATCACCTTTGGGGAGGGGGGGCAAGAATCGCAGAGGTGGGACTCTGGCTCCACGTTAGGCAGGTTTTCTATATAGGAGGGGAAGTGGGGGGGAAAGCAAGGATGTGGAACTGCAAAATGCAGGAAGTGCAGAGAGAGGTTTAAGGATGCAAATCATAAATGTTCACTTCGCTTTTTCTAGATACCCGTCAACAGAACTTTCTCCTTGCCAGACTATTTCTGCTGGTAACAAATTCATCAGACGAGTTTTCTTATTGGCAAGATGTAATGCCCTAGACTAAGCCGAGACACAAGGGCGATACAATAAAATTACTGCAGAAGAACGAAAATGCCCATTTTGTCCGGATCAAGTAGACTCTCTAGCCCACATTGTTTTAGCATGTCTGCAAAATAATATTGCATGAAATAAATATATCACTCCCTGGATAAAACAGCTAAAAAAGATGCTTTCTGGGAAGCGGATACTGCATTATCTGCTGTCAAATAGATAGGTCAATTGCGTGAGAGATGTGACAACTTTTCTCTTTATAGTGTCAAGAAAATTTCATCTCCCCTTTTTAAAGTGTGAAGTGGTTGATGGATAGCCAGCGGATGTTAAATCTAGGGAAAGGGAGAGGTGAAATTACGTAAAATGTAAGCCTTAATTTTAAAAGACCCATTCGTCAGCTTTGCTTAAAGTTCGTTGTAGCCTACAGAGGGGAGGTTACACCTAATGCTAAGTGGAGCAGATCTGGTTTGTACTGCAGGCGATTGGGCAATGCCAACAGCAGCAATCTCAGGGAGAGAACTGCTTCAATTTCTGCCTGGAGCTGGGAGAGAGGAAATGGGAACTGGGGTGCTGCAGATCCACGGGAGGGATCTGTTCTTTAGGTTGTCAGAAAAGGAAGCACTCCTCTCTTCCCTCCTGCGAGGCTTTGAAATTAAGTCCTTTTTAAAAAAAATAGTACGAAGGAGAGACACCCAAACAAAGACAGCAACACCTGGGATTTTTCACCCATCGCCGTGCTAATTAGCTTAGCGAAACAAATGAACGGTCTCTTGCTTTTAGATCGGAGCTTGACAGAACTTCATTTCGCTCTGTACTTCCTGAGTTTCGTGGCTGCTTGACCCTGACACGTATTTCACTTTTCATCCCTCCTCTATTAAAATACAAAACAAAAATGAAACTTTTCAGTTGTGAAGCCCTGGCCGTGCATCTGCAGAAGTGAGCTCCAGTTCTCAGCATCTTCTGCTTGGGGTAGAATTTCATTGTCTTCAAGGGATTCCCCGGACAAACTGCTTTTTTAAAACGAAAGAAGTTCCTGTGTCCGCAACTAGATGGTGCTAGACCCACGTGGCCCTGATTGT
Source organism: Euleptes europaea (assembly GCF_029931775.1). Classification (NCBI taxonomy): domain Eukaryota; kingdom Metazoa; phylum Chordata; class Lepidosauria; order Squamata; family Sphaerodactylidae; genus Euleptes; species Euleptes europaea. The sequence goes on along the minus strand of NC_079313.1, from coordinate 13,335,186 downwards.
ACCCCATATTGGGTGGCAGTGGGGCGGGGGGCGGTGTTAGCAATTGTGGATTGAATTTCCATTCCAGGACTGGCTGAGTGCATTCCTGCGACGCTGAAGGATTTGGGATCATGACCGAAGAATCTCCTCCAGGGTGTCCGCTAGCATTGCTGAAGCCGAGCGCTCGGGTGTTCTGAGCAGAATCCATTGCTGCCGTCCTGCAGGCCGGTAGCCCGATTGCATGTAGGATTTCCACCGTTTCATAGTTGTGTTTGGGTCAAACAACAGTGACTTCGTTTTACTTAACCCTCATCTGTGTTTTGGTGTATGTTTTTTGAGCAGCCACATAGACCGCAGCTATGTTTCCTTTGTATTACGAACCGTGCTTAAGAAAAGCGACCCCTCTTTTGCCGTTTGTAAGGTGAGCTATGGCCCTGCGCCTATGCCAATCGTTCAATTTGCATAACTTTTCCTAACCTGAAAAATGGGTTTTGGTTTTGATGGGTGGGAGAGGAAGGGGAGGGCCCCAGGGATGTGGCTCGGTGGTGGAGCACCTGATTGCCAATGGAAAAACCCCGCTTAGATGTTTGGCATTTCCAGTTAAAGGCTCTCAAGAATCTGGTGTTAGGAAAGATCGTGTTTTTTTTTTTTGCCCTGAGACATTGGAGTGCAAAGAAACAGAAAAAAGTAATACGATGCAATATATAAATGAATAAATTCAATAAATATATAAATGGATTAATTCAATAAATGCACAAAAACAAAACACTAGCATTTTTTAATATATATAAATCAAAAACAGGAAACAATCGTGCACGTATAATAAAATAACAACACACTGCCAAATACAATAAAGCAGAACGCCGAACGTGTTCTGGCACAACCCCCTCATCAGTAGATTATGGCCATAATTGGCACAATCATATTGAACTCATACCATAAAAGTTGTAGCAGATCACAAGAACCAGCAAGATAGCCAAATTAATTTCTTGGAGTGAATATAACATTATTACATTAAACCAGTCTTCAGATACATCTGGGTATCTCTGCTGCAAATAACATCAATGTATTATGAATATCTTGCCATACCAATACCAAATAAGGTGTAGTAATGTTCGTGCCAAGACTAGATAATATTGTGCTGGCATGGGCCAGCGGCCTGTGACTGTACAGGACAATTTGCTACACCCTCAAGCAACAAACGCTGCGTCTGCTTGTCTGCTTTTGGCCTGAGAAGCCATAGTTTGGGAGTGAAGCAACTGATCTGCCTGCAGAAAGTCCCGGGTTCAGTCTCTGGCATCTTCAATTAAGTCCTGGGAAAGGCTCTTCCCCCCCTCCCCCTTTGCGGGGGCTGCTGCTGCCTTCTTGATTTCAGCCAGATAAGGCAGACCCCTTTCTATGCTTCATCGGAAGTCTTCCTTGTATAACATGCATTGGGCAGTGTGAATTAACACGTAGGTGAGTTTTTACTCTCTTGAGTCTCAAGCGAGAAGCCGGAGGGGTTTGAAGGACTATTTTCAAATTACGAGAGAGATTGCGGATGAGGGGTGATACACCCTGCAACCCCACAGCACTCACCTTGCTGTGTTTTAATATTCCTGTTTTGCTGTACCTCTGCTTCCCCCCCCCCCCCCCACAATCTGTTTCTTGGAAAGTGAAAACCAAACAGTAAGGTGCCAGAATGCTTGTCAGCACCAGAAATAATTTTGTTCAAATTTAGGAGTATATCAGCTGCTTACAAATGTACTCCATTTGGGTTGGATCTTGATCCGTTAAGCTTCCAACGTACCACAGCCGTAGTCTTCCATTTACAATGATGCTGATTCCTAACTGGCGCGGATGGGTTTCTTTAAAGAAATCCCTCTTGCTTAAACCCAGAGCGGCCGAGGTGCTGGCTGTTGGCAGACCCCTGAAGCATGAAAGGGGCGTTTGCTGAGAAACCGAAACATCCAGATATCCGGGAGATCCCCTCAGAAGTTATAGCGATGGAGAAAGGCCAATACCCACCACCCAGGGGGGCCTTCTCACCTGTAATAGTCATCTTTCAGTTGAAAAGGTCAGGACGATGCAGTTGATCCTCGCCACCATCGGGCGTGGAGGGGCTTGAAGCAGCAGCCAGAACATGAATTTCACAACCAACCTGTATGGGCTGAAAAAGCTGTCACCTAATTGGGTGAGTGACCAACTGTGCCCAATTCAACTGGGCATGTAGATGGTGGAGGCCTAGTTTGGGTGAGTAGCCAACTGTTCCCGATTCATAGGGTTGCCAGGTCCCTCTTCGCCACCGGTGGGAGGTTTTTGGGGTGGAACCTGAGGAGGGCAGGGTTTGGGGAGGGACTTCAATGCCATAGAGTCCAGTTGCCAAAGTGGCCATTTTCTCCAGGGGAACTGATCTCTATCGGCTGGAGGTCAGCTGTAATAGCAGGAGATTGCCAGCTAGTACCTGGAGGTTGGCAACCCTACCAATTCAACTGGGCATTTAGATGGCGAGGCCTAGGTCTCAGGCAGCAAGGCCCACACTTCGCAGTTCAGCGCCACATGGAAGGGACAGGTGTATTTCCCCCCCTTCCTTGTTTACTTTATTGGGGGGGGGAGGCTCGCACACTCTGCAGGAGTTTAGCACAAAACAAGTTTTTGCGCAGTTCTGGGGTGGGGAGGGACATAACCTCAACCTTGGAATTTGCCTCACAGGCATACAACCTATGCTTTCCCCTAAGGGGGAAATACCAGCTCACGCTAGGGCTGTCTACCCCATTAGGAAATGGGCGCGATGGGGAGATGAGTCTTCTCCCCCATCCCTAGGGTTGCCAGGTCTGCCACCAGCAGGAGGTTTTGGGGCAGAGCCTGAGGGGGGCGGGGTTTGGGGAGGGGAGGGACTTCGATGCCAGGGTCCAGTCGCCAAAGCGGCTGTTTTCTCCCGGTGAACTGCTCTCTTTCGGCTGGAGATCGGTTGTAATAGCAGGAGATCTCCAGCTAGTACCTGGAGGTTGGAAAAGATCCAAACAGCACTACAAGGTAATATCAACACAAGATAAATTTATAAAGGTGCAGGTAAGTGCAAGGAGTGAACATATGTACAAAAATTAAGGGAAAACAATCAGGTTTTTTTTTAAACAATTAGCATAAATAGTCCAGCAAGATATGCAATATGACAAAAGAAATTGTCCAATGGATCACATAAAAACAATATAGCTGTCCATGAAAGACTTTCCTGTACTTCTTGGTAGCTGGACACAAAATGTCAAAAATGAGGACCACAGCGAGGAGGTGCCAGAAGAGGTGTCCGGACGTGTCGTCTAGATCATGCACACGTTTCGCACATGGCTTCATCAGCTACACACATCAGAAAAGTTTATAACAATCATATCAATTTCAAAGAGGGACCGAGAGGATTTCTATATAGGTCTCCAAAGCATAGGTCTCCAAAGCATAGGTCTCCCCTCCAAAGGGGAGGGACTTCGATGCCAGGGTCCAGTCGCCAAAGCGGCTGTTTTCTCCCGGTGAACTGCTCTCTTTCGGCTGGAGATCGGTGGTAATAGCAGGAGATCTCCAGCTAGTACCTGGAGGTTGGCAGACCTACCCATCCCTCATACACTGAGCCCAGATTGTGTTTGCTCTTGGCTGTTATTTAGCAATCAAAAATCACTCTGGAGGGCTGAGTGAGGATCTTCCAGGGTTTGTTGTGTTTTTTTAACAGATCCTCCCCAATTGGATTTGTGGAGCAATTGTTAGCATTGGTAGTAGAGGGCATGATACAAAGTGTGGGAAGAGCTGCTTCAATCCCAGCCGGCAGAGGGCAGTGGAAGGGTGCGTTTGCTTAACTGGAAGCAGGAGCTTCCCCATAAGAGAGAAAGAGAAAGAAAAATCCTGACCAGGCTGAGCAGAGCCGCCTTCCTGTTTGCAGGCCAGCCTGATTCTTTCAGGCCTCTGCCTTCTCCCTGTTCTGACGCCATTAAAGTCCAAGCTGATATAACTAAGCTGATATAAGCTTTCCCTCTTGCTATTTTGCTCTTCTGCTTTTAGCTCTTGGGGAAGTCTGAGCCTGATGTTCTCATAGCCAGTCCCACCCTCTGCCCCCAAAGGCATGCGCTTCTCAAGACTCATCTTTGAGCTTGCTGTAAAGTGTTATTAGTTTCCCTTTCAATATAGCAAGTCTCAAACTGCGTCCTGGCTTATTAGTGGCTTTGTGTGTATAGTTAATAGACCATCCACAACAGGTTATTTTTAAAAAGTCAACCTTAGAAAGTAACCCTACAGCAGATCTGGTTGTATTATAGGGTTGCCAGTTGGGAAATGCCTGGAGATTTTGAGGACAGGACCTGAGGAGGGCAGGGTTTGGAGAGAGGAGGGACTTCAACGCCATAGAGTCCAATTGGCAAAACGGCCATTTTCTCCAGCGGAACTGTGAAAGGCGGTGTCCTGCATTGACTACTCGTCAGCATGGTGTAGTGGTTAAGAGCAGTGGTTTGGAGCAGTGGACTCTAATCTGGAGAACTGGGTTTGATTCCCCAGTCCTCCACATGAGCGGCAGACACTAATCTGGTGAACTGGGTTGGTTTCCCTACTCTTTCACATGAAGCCAGCTGGGTGACCTTGGGCTAGTCTCAGTTCTCTCACAACTCTCTCAGCCCCACCTACCTCACACATTGTCTTGTGGGGAGGGGAAGGGAAGGTGATTGTAAGCCGGTTTGAGTCTCCCTTAAGTGGTACAGGAAGTCAGCATATAAAAACCAACTCTTTTTCGTGAACATCATTGGATACTTGTGATTTCTAGTATTACGCAAGATAAATTATATTTATCTTGGAAACTTAGTCTGCTGCCTCTCCAGAGGCCTGCATGAGGTGGCTCGCAAAATACAAAGCAACACAGCAATAAAATAAAAACCACTAATCAAATTATCTATATTAAAATAAGCTGTGAACCTACCAGGGCTGTGTACAAAGAACCCGAAAAGGGATGATAGCAGCTTAAAATGGTTTCCAAAGGATAACCCGCTGGCTAGGAGTAGGCTATAAAATATAACGTTAAAAAGTTGGAACCCTTCAAGTACAAGTCTGGGCAAAAAGCAGTGTTTGAAAGGGAAACAGGATCCTTACGCTCGATTCGTTCCCGCTTGAGAATTCACAGAATCATAGGGTTGGAAGGAGCCACCAGGGTCATCTAGTCCAACCCCCTGCACAATGCAAGAAATTCACAGTTACCTCCCCCCACACACACCCAGTGACCTATACTCCATACCCAGAAGATGGCACACACACACAAAAAAACCCCTGCAGGATCCCTGGCCAATCTGGCCTGGGAGAAAATTGCTTCCTGACCCCAAAGTGGCGATTGGCCCTACCCTGGACATGCAAGAAAGGGCCATGAGAACCAAACACTGACACAAACCTTCCTGCCCTCCCTCTCATGATCTGCCTATGGTCATAGTATCAGCATTGCTGACAGATGGCCAGCCTCTGCTTAAAAACCTCTAGGGAAGGAGAGCCCACCACCTCCCGAGGAAGCCTGTTCCACTGAGGAACCGCACTGTTAGGAAGTTCCTCCGAATGAAGAAGCATGGGTGCAGAATTTCTAAGGTCACATGAAACTGCCTCTGATATATCTCAGAAGGCAGCATCGGGTCAATGGATTAGGATGTACAGGTCCCAGAAAATATGGGTCATTGGTTTGAAATCAGACCAGCCATGCATAACTGATAACGTTCTCTTCACCGTGCATCCGCTGTGGTTTCCACAGCACCTGGAGAGCTTAGCAGGCCTCAGCTAGAAGTCAAAACCAGAGGCCACAGAGCCTTCGTGACATGCTTATTTCTCAGGTACTACCTGGCTTAAAGACGAGCTAACCGCAGGAGGTTGACGGCTGCTAAGATTCCTAATACCTGCCTATTTTAGCAAGGTCTAATCTGTTGAGATCTTCTGGCCCCACCAGGCTAATCTAGTTGAACCCTTTTTAAAATATATAGTCAGGTTTGAGAACGGACACCCCTTCCTGCAGCCAGAAAGAAGCATGCTATTTAAGGAGGCGAACAGCAGTTCCGGGTGTCTCTTGAGAACGATTGAGACACCCTCCTTCCCCCCCCCCCAAAAAAAAACCACCTTGAGGAATGGATGGACCCTGGGCCTGTGGAGCACCTGATAGTTTGCAACCAGAAGAGATTGTATTAGATCTGGCACACAAGGGGGGGGGGGTGGCCAGTTTTGAGCATGTTCAAGAATTCGGAGCTAATGAAGAATGCAGTTGTGTCTTCTGTAGGCCCCAAAATGCATCAACGGGAATGCAGGGTATAAATCACCCCCTAACGTGGATTGTCTCCATTGTCTTGCTGTGGTGACAAACCACAATGTTCAGTATCAGGGACAGGCATGTTTTAAGATACGACAAAACTTGGGTTGCTGAATCTCATGATTCAATTTGAAATGTCAGGTGTTGAGCCTCATTCCTAGGCCCTCCAGAGGAAGGAGTCAGAAAGAGAGAGGCCAGAATGCCAAGAGTTTTCTCATAGGTGTGAGAGCTTTTGCTGTTAGCTGTGCCCCCACATGAGAGCCAGCATGGTGTAGTGGTTAAGAGTGGTGGACTCTAATCTGGAGAACCGTGTTTGATTCCCCACTCCTCCACATGAAGTCTGCTGGGTGACCTTGTGCTAGTCACCGTTCTCTCTGAGCCTGACTTGCCTCACAAGGTGCCTGTGATGGGGAGAGGATGAGATTGTGATTGTAAGCCGCTTTGAGACTCCTTACGGTAGTGCAAAGCAGGGTATAAAAACCAACTCTTCTTCATCCATCAACCTGTTTCCTAGTCATGCTCATTCTGCCTAGCCTACCTCGCAGGACTTTGATAAGAATGGAGGGGGAGAACTGTCTATGTCAACCTGAGACCCACCCTGAGAAAGTTATTTTTAAAATAATAAAATGATTTATTGTGTCAGAGGTGCTTGTGAAAATTGGTACACTTGGTGAGCTACGTAAAGTCTTAGATGGCAGCTATAAAGATCCAGTCAAAAAAGCAAGTGATCCCGTCTGAGTGGGAGTGGACCGGTCCTGACAAGTGAAAGAAAAATAGCGCACATAAATCCTCCACACAAGATCAATTCCTTTCTCTGGTTCTTGTAGGTTATCCGGGCTGTGTGACCGTGGTCTTGGTATTTTCTTTCCTGACGTTTCGCCAGCAGCTGTGGCAGGCATCTTCAGAGGAGTAACACTGAAGGACAGTGTCTGAATTCCTTTCTCTGTTAAGCCTGCCACTCCTACTTGCTGTCTAACCCAAGTTTGGTAATCTCAAACGTGCCAACGAATACCAGTTCAGCAACTTCACATTGGAAGCTCCCTCTGAAATGTTGGATCGAGTGGGGATTCAAACGGGGAGCTCTCTGGAAAGCAAACCCTCTAACCGCTGGCTCCCATTAGGGATACGGAGGGGTCTCCGAACGAACCTCATCCCTGATTTCGCATAACACATCTTTCCCATCACGAATCTCTTATGTCTTGTCTGATAAGGGTCTTGCCCTGGGTGGGGGAGACAATAATCTTTTGTTTCCTCAAGGGAGGGGTCCGGTTCTCACATGCCTTGCTCCTCCGCTGCTTTTAGGCACTTCTCCCTTGGGGAACTGGGGAATCAATTGTGCGTCTCCAATCTCAGCAGCGGGCCTTGTCAGCCGCCTGGCCATGCTGTCCCTTTTGCCGACTCTGGTTAAGTGGAAGAGAGAGCGAGAGCTAAGAGTTTTTAGCTGGTGTTAGCGGAAACAGGAGGTAGCATAGGGTTGCCAACCTCCAGGTACTAGCTGGAGATCTCCTGCTGTTACAACTGATCTCCAGCTGACAGATATCAGTTCCCCTGGAGGAAATGGCCACGTTGGCAATTGGACTCTGTGGCATTGAAATCCCTCCCCTCCCCAAACCCCGCCCACCTCAGGCTCTGCCCAAAAAGCCGCCTGCTGGTGGCAAAGAGGGACCTGGCAACCCTAAGGTAGCTTCTTGAGTTGCCTGTTTACAAAAGCTGCCATTGGCAGCTGAGAAGGGTCACCTTGTATGTTACTAACAAAAAGGGAACAAAAAGAAAAACTCAACCTTAACTAGACAAGGAACCTAAAAGTTGAGCTGAAAATTATAACAAAATACTGATATTATTTATTATGCAAGATAAAGGTAAAGGTCTCCTGTGCAAGCACCGGGTCATTCTTGATCCATGGGGTGATGTCACATCCCGACATTTTCTAGGCAGACTTTGTTTACGGGGTGGTTTGCCAGTGCCTTCCCCAGTCGTCTTCCCTTTACCCCCAGTAAGCTGGGTACTCAATTTACCGACCTCGGAAGGATGGAAGGCGGTGTCAACCTTGAGCCGGCTACCTGAAACCAACTTCTGTCGGGATCGAACTCAGGTCATGAGCAAAGCTTTGGACTGCAGTACTGCAGCTTACCACTCTGTGCCACGGGGCTCATTAAATTAAAAACACTGGGTCTTAAGTATACAGGCTGATCAATTAAAAGAATATAGAAAAATAGTTGCTATTTTTCCAACATAGTTGATGATTTAAAAAAATCAATGTAAATGACCAATAAATAACCCAAATGCGTTTCGGCGTATGTGGCCTTCTTCAGTGGTCATATATACATTTACGTATTTAGGAAGCACATCCAGAAATACATATACATATAAAGGTATGCTGTAAAGTAATAACTTTAATAGGAAGGGGGAGGGAAAGAAAAGATTTTTTAAAATTTACTCATCAATTGATACCCAAAATGTTAATTTTTTTAACCTCTGTATTGTGTGGTTCGTTGTCACTGGTTGTAAAACATGGAATTTTCACCATTTAAATTGGCTAAAGAGGTCTAAATTTCAAAAGGTGTCCATAAGCAAGGTTTTAATCACAATCCTAGAAATATAAACATTTCCCCACAGGATTCTTGTCCTCTGTCTCATACAAAGGGTTAGGTATAAGGGCAATCAGCCCTGCAGCGTTGCCCTTGGAACGTCTCCTTGCTTGAGAATGAGAATAGGACTCCTCACGCCGGAGCCGTGATCATTTCAAAGGCTCGAGCCTGTCTGATATTCTTTCCGAGCCCTGCAAAGTAGGCTGATCTCTGGCTGTCCATTTGGATTATGCGTTATCTGTATTTTGGACACATCAGTTGGTCCAGGGTTCCAAAACTCTGGTTTCCTATGTCAACCCAGCCCAACTCGACCTGCTAGATGGTCCTGTAGAAGATGCAGGCATAAGACAACTGTGGTGACCCCACTGGTCAACCCTCTCGGTTCTTCTTCCCCCAGAGACCTCTGCTGTCTTGTAGCACTGCTGACACTTCATTCCCAACCCCCCCCTGCATTTCCAGAGAGAGCTGCAGTCAATTGACTCAATTCTGTTTTCCCCTGTGCTTTCTCCAGAAACAGAGAGGCCCCTGCCCTCTTGGATTGTCTGTTCCGAGTCTCCCCTGACCTCCTTTATCGCTGTCTCTGCCTCTCCCTTCTTCTTCACCAAGGCCCCGAGATTAAGAATCGTAATGAAACAATGAGCTCGATAATAAGGCCCTGATGGGATTCATTACGGAGAATGGAATATTGAACTAAACGAATCACTCCAGCCCATTTCGTACAAAGATCCCAAAAGCAAGTCAGCGGTACATTAATTAATGACCTTAGCCCCGTAATTTGGCCAGAACACAAGCATTGCGAGGGACTGCAAGGGTTCAGATTGCCAAGGGACACGGCTCTCGGAGATACGGCTGGGCAAAGGAGCAGCGTGCCACAGCGTCGGAATGAGGCAGGCACCGGGCAGTCCACGCCATCTTGGCCGAGAAGAGTCAGAATGGCGTACGCCACCTGCGCCTTACAGGCACGTCTTTTTCGGGGTTTTGGCGAAGCCAATCAGGGCACCCGCTCGTCCCTTGGGATTATTTCAGCTGCTAACAGAACTCAGCCAGAAGAGGGTAGGCCTGTGAGGATGCTTGGGGAAGTTAAGCGGGGGAGGGGGTGGTTTGCTGTAATGTTGCATTTTGAGCCGGGATCCCAAATTGGCAATCTCAGGGCTGCTTCTCGCCCAGTCTCCAAGACAGTGCCCCTGGAGGGCTGCAACGCCATGCCGGATCTGGAAAGAGCTGATCTACTGCACGATATCCGCTTACCGCTGGATATAGCAGGGATGACACTTGGGATTGTAATCGAAAGATTCTTTGCAGGACCAAGTGTGCCTATTGGTATGTCTGAATGCGAACACCAGTGTCTGTTGCCATAGTTGTAAATCAGGGGGCTGCCTGGGGCAGCGGCTTCTTCCTGGTGCTCTGACGTAAGATCATCACGACCCTCGATCTACCGTCCACACGTTTTAGTGTTCAGGTCACCATTTGCAACTGCTGCAGTCCAACCAGCAGTGACACTTGTGTTACTTCCAAGATTAAGGTTTGTTGTGGCAGAAGCTTTTGTGAGCCAGGCCCCAACACACACACACATTATAGAGGGAAAGGGTGGAAGGGGATTTCTGATGCCGCCCCATTTAGAATATTGTTTACAGTCCAGATGGCAGCATCTTGTTCGAGCTCAAAAAGATGCAGGGCTGGGCAACCTAGAGGATGGAAGGGTCTCCTACATGGAAAGTCAATGGTGTTTGTGGCTTTTGGTTTAGAGAAAAGATTACTATGGAAGGGACAAGGTAGAGAATGGGGAAATGGATAGGAAAGCACTTTTCCTGTTTCTGTCATGGGAATTTCTTCACCAATTGAATGTCCATGTGTTATGAACATTTGAAAGACGCCTGTCTGGGTTGGGAAGGAGGGGGATTCAAGTGTTTCGACCTCCCTACACTGATTGCTCCTTGACTCTGCAAACCAGTTCTAAGGTTTAAGGAGAATTGCAGAGGATGAGAGAGAGAGCGAGCGAGCAGTTGTATCTGAAAGGCTAGGAAATGTGGAGGGTAGAGGGTCTCGGTGGATCCCCTACTTTGTTCTTTTACAGTTCTAGAATTTGTGACATGCCACTCCTCCTGAATTCTCCCTAAAAGGAGAATTTCAAAAATTAATTCCATAGTTGGTGCCTCTCCTTGTAAGTTGCAGAAGTCAGGTCCTTCAGCTCATTTGTATTTCCCCCATGTTACTGATACGCACGAGCGTTTGTGTGTGCCGTGAAGTCACAGCTGACTTATTGCAACTCCATAGGGTTTTCAAGGCAAGAGACACTCAGAGGTGGTTTGCCATTGCCTGCCTCTTATGCCTCTAGATATAATATGAGGGAAATACGTGATTGCATATAGGATTGAATTGAGATTTGTGTGTGTATGGTGTTTTACTGATGCATGCGTATCGGTGTACATGTAAAACACCACGCAAAAACAATGATAAACCACACACACACACCAGATTGTTGTTTTCTTTGCAATGTTTTATTAGGACACAAGTACAGATCAGTAAAGATGGAAGGACACAAATGAATGGAAGGAGCCAAAGGGTAGGGTGAATAACACATGGTCTTTCTCGAGTTCAGAAATAAAAAAACGGAATAATGGAGGATTCCTAATGCATTGATTTCCCCTTCAGAAACAAGACTTGGAGCTACAAAATTCTGGGAGAAGTTTGGACAAGGAGACTTTTGGAATCCTCCCAGGAAGGCGTGACGGAGCCCTTTTCCCATGATTGCTCCCTTTCTTGCATGCTTTGGGCGCTCTAATCAGCTGCAGAAATTCCACCGTTGAAGGTTTTCCTGGCAAGACAGTGCAGTGTCAGGGGGAAGGTTCACCTGTCAAATTGTTGGCTGACCTGTAGTTGTCAAATAGGTGTATGTCGGGGAGGCTAACCAAATGAAGGAAGGACCCCCGTATCTTCAGGAGCAGCATCACAGCAGGGTTTTGTTTTGTTTTTAAACGCTTTTATGAAAGAATAAGAGATGCTGCACCATATCATTATGGGGAAACCCCTAACTGCCAAGAAGCCTTATCAATGATAATATATTGTTAACATTCAGATTAGTAGTCTGAACACCTGGCAACAGTTTCTCTTCTAGACGAGTATTAAACGTTCAGGAGCCTGTCCTCTTTGGGGTCTGATCCTCCTCCTCATTGCTTGCAGTAATCATACAGGAGCATGCTCCCCTCCTGAGCAGTCATAAACCGCTTTCTCTTCTCTATCGAGTACACCCCTTTTCCGGTGCTCACAGAAGTCGGGCATTATGGGGACAGATCTTCCAGGTCTTCAGCACCCGTCTAGCTATTAATTTTCGAAAACCCACGACTGTGCAGAGGGAGGTTGCAAAGCCCGCCCAATTTCCCTAGGTTGTTTTCCTTTATAAATCATTGCAGATGTTCCCCCTCACCCACCCTCCGGTGCCGCCACCTGTCAGTCCATTACCCTTCCCTGGAATCTTTTGGGTCAGTTCTATCCCCCAACCTTTTGCCCCATCCGACAAAGTCTTCTTAATGAACTAAAAAAGTGCTAAGTCCTTCTAAGAGCTGGTCACATGACACACACACCCTTCACTGGCCTTAGTCTGGTCTTACTCCCCACCACCACCACCAACCCCCCATCCCTGCACCCATCCCAGTAAGCTGACACAGCGTCTCTAAGTGTTAGCAGCTTTGGGTGTCTAATAGGATTAGCCGAGTTTAAAACTGTCATTTGAGTGAACTAAACCCCCTTGATACCCTGCCTTGCACCTTCTTAACCAATTTGCCATCAATTAGGGTAATTGGGAAACTAGCAAAGGAGTATAGAATTAATATTTTAAAGTGATGAAGTGATTATGGTCCCTGGCCTAGGAAGGAAATCAATTTGCCATCCGCGCTCGGAGAGGCAATCATCATCATTTGCCAAATGATCAGCCCCCCCGTCCGCCTCCGCCTCCTTCTCGCACACCATCTCTGACGATGTCTTAAGGAGGTTAGGTGGGGAAACTGGAGGAGGAGCGCCCAGCCGTGGTATGGAAAAATTAAATCCTCATGCCACCAGGGTAGGCAGAGGGCATTTGAGTCTGCCTCTTCCGTCCTTCCTGCGTCTCTCACTCCAGGACACCTAAATTTAGGCTGCTTTCAACTGCAGGAAGTTGGCAACTTTGCCCAGTAGCCAAAACAGGCCCGTTAATCTCGGGCCTGGCCTACCCCTTACCGCCGAAAAAGTGGTAGAATCCTGATTAGATGGCATAATTGCAGGTGATAGTCTGGGGATGTAATTTTTATGTTTTAAAAATAAACCCCCCCCTCTCTCTCTGTCTCTCTCTCTCTCTCTCTCTGTCTCTCTCTCTCTCTCTGTCTCTCTCTCTCTCTCTCTCTCTCTCTCTCTCTCTGTGTGTGTGTGTGTGTGTGTGTGTTTTCCTTGTAGGGAGGGGGGGCATTTCAAAATTTCAGCCCCTACAGGCTGACATGGTACAATCAATTTTACCATTGCAGGACTCTACCACTTTACTTTAATGCATAGGTAGACATAGGTAGGGTTGCCAGGTCCCTTTTCACCACCAGCGGGAGGTTTTTGGGAGCCTGAGGAAGGTGAGGTTTGGGGAGGGGAGGGACTTCAGTGCCATAGAGTCCAATTGCCAAAGCGGCCTTTTCTCCAGGGGAACTGATCTCTATCGACTGAAGATCAGTTGTAATAGCAGGAGATCTCCAGCTAGTACCTGGAAGTTGGCAACCCTAGACATAAGTGTTGGACTTTTCCACTCTCCTATAGGGATGCTTCCAGAATTTTCCTAATCAAAACTTCTCTGGATGTAAACTTTTTTTTTTAATGGTTGTCAAACCGAGATAACAGCCTGACAATGGTACAGGCACTTGCACATGCACAGTGTGCCTCCCCTTAAAGTTCCTAACATCCCTTTTGCTTCTTTTCTCCCCTCTGTTACTGATGCGCATGGGCAGATTGACAAAACGTGGCACAAAAACGGGATTCTTTGATGTGATCGTATGTCTGGTGGTATCAAGATTCCTGGGATATTTTACCCAGGTGGGGTAGCACATGACTGCAACAATAAAACGCTGTTTATAAAATGTCACATGCTATTTTACAAACCATTTGTTTATTTATTTAATATATAAACAAGTGAGAATCTGCAAGGAATTGTGGGGACGTCTCATTTCCCCTTCCCCCACTAGTTCTTCTTTCCCTTCCCCGAGAGCCCCTATAATCTTTCTCCTTTTCCTGCCTCCTGCGCCCAGCGCAGTCTCCAAGTTCCACATGGTACCCCGGAGGCTGCGGCGGTAGAGCTCTATCCCGTCATGGTCTCCAAGTCCCATGTGGAGTCAGGAGACCATGGCAGTAAAGCTGACTAGCAGGTAGTGAGGGGGGAGAGGGTTCTTTAAAAAAAAAAATGGCTTCAGGGCCAAAGCAGCCTGGATCATGCTGAAAAAATCCATGCCGCCCTTTTTTGGTTAAAAAAGGGATTTTCGGTCTGGCTTTGCCGAATGCACACACCTAGCGCATCCTTCCCCCCTTGCTTCTTTCCCTCTTCACGCTTCTCTAACAATCTTAGCCTTCTTTCTCACCTCCTCTTCTTTCAGTCCTCCTCCTCTCTCTTTCTCCCACATTTCCCTCTCTGACAACCTTTCTCCCCCTCCCCTTATCTGTCAACTTACCCCTCTCTCCCTTTTGCCCCCACCCTTCTCCGTCAGTCTATCCCCCTTTCTCTAACCTACCCATATTTCCCCCTTTCTCCCCCTCCTCTTATCTGTCAACCACCACCCCACCATCACCACTACCACCACACAGCTCCCTCATTGCCGGCTCAGCGGGGGGGGGGGAGTGAGGACTCCTATGCCTCCCCACCTAACTCCCTGGGTGACACCTTGGTAGAGGGGGGCACTGAGGACTCAAGCAACCCCCCAATTCCCTTCCAGCAGACAGGCAGGCATGCTGGCTTGGCAGGGGGTGGCGGCGGCAAGGACTCCTGTGCCCCCCACTGGATCCCTTCCTTCTCGGCTCAGTGGGGGAGGCCTTCGAGACTCTCAGGAGGGGGAATCCCATCTCCCCTCCCCTTTCTTGCTGGGCCCAGCATGCCCCCCAAGTTCCACTGCTACTGCTGGGCCCAGCATGGCTCACAGGCTGCGCTGCCACCAGTCCCCGAGCAGCTCCCAGGCTCCTCCAACATCACCAAGGACCACTGGAGGTAAGCACAGATAATGCTCTTTTATTTGTGTGGGGAGGAGGGGGAGGGGGAGGGGGGAATTAAGATTTTTCTGCAAATTTAGGGTATTCCCCAAGTTTGCAGAAACATCTATTTTGGGTAAGCGTGGCCCCAATCTGCAGATTTAGATATCCACAAATGGGGGCCACACCTGAGAAATAGTATAAAGATTATAAATATAAAGGATAGCTTTCTTCTGTACCCCCTCCCTTCTGTTGGATGGGGAAGGAAGGAAAGGAAAGCCTCAGGAAAGCACTGCGACAACAATAATGCACAAACATTTGCAATACAATTTAGAACTCTTACAAGTGTTTGGTAGAATGTGATTTAAAAAAAAAAAAAGCATTTATGTGTCCTGTTTTGGGTTTGCTCTCCAAGTATGATTTGACCATTATCTTCTCATCATTGGTTGTAACCATCTTAGAACCAACTACTGGAGAGGAGAGGATCAGTGGAGAAGAGTCCCTGATATGGTAAAACCACAGACAGAACCATGACTTTAGGTGGCAGGGCAAAACACCACCAGAGCTGCCTAAGATACTGGGATTCAACGGTAGCAGATTCCCTCAAAGGGCATGGGGACAGGGACCTTCAATGAGGGCCCAATTTAAATGGATTTGTGAGACCAAGGATGGAAATGTCAAAATCATCCATGTTCACGCTTCGACCCTGAGAAAGGCTCAAAGAACATTTTGCCTTTACTCTTTTGCTCTGAAAATGTTCACCATCAAATGTTTGGCTCAGCCTCCAGTAGTGAAGAAGAAGCAGAGTTGGTTTTTATATGCCGACTTTCTCTACCACCTAAAGGAGACTCAAACTGGCTTACAATCACCTTCCCTTCCTCTCCCCACAACAGACACCCTGTGTGGCAGGTGGGGCTGAGAGAGCTCTAAGAGCTGTGACTAGCCCAAGGTCACCCAGCTGGCTTCTTTTGTAGGAGTGGAGAAACAAACCCGGTTCACCAGATTAGAGTCCACAGCTCATGGGGAGGAGTGGGGAAACAAACCTGGTTCTCCAGATCAGAGTCCACCGGTCCAAACCACCACTCGTAACCACTACACCACGCTGGAGATCCTAAACCTACATTCTCTTTTTGCATATTTACCACAAGTTGGAGGACCACATAAGATTGAAGTCTGTCTGTCTGTGTCTGTCTGTCTGTCTCTCTCTCTCTCTCTTTCACACACACACACACACACACACACGTTACACCCTAGGAACTGAATCTTCTCTCAAACTGCTTTCGACTTTTGCAAAAGCAATTATCTCTCCAGGGTCCAAGACCAAATGAATTGACATTACTGATCAGAAATGGCGGTGGACAGTGCTGTGAAGTCACAGTCGACTTATGGCCACCCTGTGTGGTGTCCAAGGCAAGAGATGAGCAGAGGTGGTTTGTAATGGCCTGCCTCTGCATAGCAACCCTCGTCTTCCTTTGGTAGTCTCCCATCCAGTTTCTAACCCGGGCCGACCCTTCTTAACTTGCAAGATCTGGCAAGATCATGCTAGACTGGTAGGGTTGCCATGTCCCCTTGACCACCAGCATGGATGTGAGGGCGATCTGGCTGCGACATCTGTCACCCCATTGATCGCCAGGGTTGATTCTGCTGATCTGGCTGGCTAGGCAGGTGTCCCCTACCTCCCTCACCGCTCCATGTGCATCCCTCCCGAAGCTGGAAGAGGAAAACCATCCCAGATTGCAGGAGTGTACCGTTCTTCAGTCAAGGGTATATGATAGCTGTGCTCCCCTGCTAGAGCCTCCCTGACCACCAGCACAGGATGCTGGTTGCCACATCCAGGTTGGGAAACTCCTGGAGATTTGGGGATGGAGCCTGGGGAGGACAGGGACCTCAGTGGGGTACAATGCCATAGAGCCCACCCTCCAAAACAACAATTTTCTCCAGGGGAACTGATCTCTGTCATTCTGGATATGAGCTGTAATTCCAGGGGATCCCCAGGTCCCCCTCCCCCCCCCCCGGAGGCCGGCATCCCTATCCCTGGGCCATCTAGGTCAGAGGCTGCTCAGATTTATTAATTTATTTTTGCCGTCAAGTCACAGCTGACTTATGACGACCCCCTGGTTAGGTTTACAAGGCAAGAGACGTTCACGGGTGGTTTGCCATTGCCTCCCTCCGCATCACAACTCTGGTATTCCTTGGAGGTCTCCCACTCAAAATACTTGCCAGAAGTGACCCTGCTGAACTTCTGAGATCTGACGAGATCAGGCGACCCTGGGCTGTCCAGGTCAAGGCGGCAACCCTGATATCCCTTGATTATGATGGGATTTTTCTCTGCCCCGGCGGGACTCCTCCCTGATTCCCGCTTAAGGCTGAGAATGTCTAAAATAAATTGAGGAATTTTCGAGCATGTTCGATTCCTCGCTGTTCGATGCCTCTCAGTCTTTTCCTCGTTCATGTTCCTGATGTGCAAATGTTCCTTGATCATGGCTCAGAGGCAGAGCATCTGCTTGGCATGCAGAAGGTCCCAGGTTCAATCCCCAGCATCTCCAGTGCAAAGGCAGAGCTTGCACAGAGCTTGCTTTAGGGGAGGGGTTGTGGCTCAGTGGTAGAGCCTCTGCTTGACATGCAGAAGGTCCCTGGTTCAATCCCCGGCATCTCCAGTTAAAGGGACTAGGCAAGTAGGGGATGTGAAAGACCTCAGCTTGAGACCCTGGAGAGCCGCTGCCGGTCTGAGTAGACAATACTGATTTTGATGGACCAAGGGTCTGATTCAGTATAAGGCCGCTTCATGTAGGCTGCCAGAAGAACAGTTTTGGTGAGATCCTAACAGATGAGTGCTTTGAGATTCTTTTTCCACGGTGTTTTACTGACGTGCACGTGTGCGTGGGTCAAAACACTGGGCAGAAGGACTCTTGAGATATTCTTTGAATGACACAGATTTCCCCCCTGCTGAGGTTTGATCAACGCATCTTTGTCAGCACACCAACCTACCCTTTACACCCATTTAGCATCTGTGCTGCCAGTAGGAAACCATCCCCCTTCCCCCCTTTCCCAAGGAGGGGCTTATTCCTAAATTGTTAATTTAATGGGCGGGTAATTGAATTAATTAAATGAATTTAAATGGAACCCTAGCCCTCAATGTGGCTCCTGGCAGATGGTGGAAGTTCCTGAGTAGTGGCGAAATCTCCTGTTTGAAAGGATGCCAGCAGCACGGCTCTGCGAGGAAGTTGCCGGTTCATTCTGGAGGTTCATCGTGCCTAGAAATATACACTCTGCCTACGCTCAGAAGTACCGTTTTCAGCCACCTTAAGGCTGAGAGTTTTAATGCCTATAGAAAAATCAGGATATAGGACAGCAAGAGACTGGATTTGTAGTCAGACACATTCACGACATTTCAGTGCTGAACCTCCATGTTCACAAGCAGCATACCTATTTTTATTGCACTGAAGCTTGATACTCATTGGGGTTATAATCTGCTGTGGAATTTTGCTGCCCTGTGATTTCGTAAGGATTATTGTCTTTTAAAAATACAATTTGAATCTTGGTTTGGGGTTAATTCTTTTATTCGGATGGATGCTGTATTTCCGTTTACTGTTTGCCATCCTTTGCATTTTGGAAAAAACAGGGTATACATTTCTGATATTATCTGAACGTTTCATGCGCCTCCTGTGAGCTTCTTAGAACCATCTGGTTGTTCGCTGTTGGAAACAGGATGCTGGACCAGATGGATCTTTGGTCTGATCCTGCAGGACTTCTCCTTATTAAATAGGGACGAGATAATCTTGTAGAGGTGAGGTCCAATAATGGTGGTTAGCCATCATGGCTAAATAGAACCTCCAGGTTCAGAGGCAGTCTATCTCTGAATTTGAAATTGGGGGACCAATGGGGAAGGTGCCCTCATGCCCTGCTTGTGGTCTTTGTAGGGGTATCAGCCTGGCCACTGTGGGAAACAGGATTCCGCATCGGAGGGACCGTTTGCCTGATCCAGACCCAGGGTTCTTCTTATATGGAGAAGTTTATCAGTGACCATTTGCCATGATAGCTCAATGGAACCTTCATGTTCAGAGGCAGTCTACCTCTGAGTACCAGATGCTGGGGAGCGAAAACAGGAGAAGGTAGCTTTCATGCTTTGCTTAGGGGCTTCCTGAAGGCCACAGTGGAAAACAAGATGTTGATGTACCTTTGGGTCTGATCTGGCAAGGCTCCTTGGATGTTTTTGCAGAGAAGCCGATAAAAGGCTTTTAGCCAAATATAAATAGAAACCTGAAAGTGAAACCTCCAAACACAGAGGCAGACTATCCCTGAATACCAGAGAGTGAGGACATTCAATCAGCTTCATGCTCTTCTTGCGGGCTTCCTTGAAGGCATTTTGCTGGCCATTATAGGAAAGACGATGCTGGATACATTTGGACCAGATGGGTCTGATCCAAGAAGGTTCTACTACATGTGTTTTTAAGTTTGATCATTTTATTACATAGGGTACTTCATATGTTTATGGGACTCTCCATAGGTAAGAGCCCCTGCTTTGCATGCAGAAAGTATCCAGTTCAATCCCCAGTTCCATTTCGGAGAGGACTTTGCACAAGACCCTGGAGAACTGTTGCCCGTCAGAGAAGACAATGCTAAGCTAGGTGAACTCAAGGGCCATTTTTTGCATGGTCAATTTTGATGCTCGCTCAAAGCTTTCTAAAAATGTGACTTTAAAAATGCCTTTACACAGTCCCGACGCAAAAGGAGAAGTTCCACTCCCCCCACTCTCCTGCTCCTTTGTTTCTGTTTGCATAGCTATTAGCATATGCACAGCTAACACGCCTCTGTTGTTTTGCATTGTTCCTTGAGGGTGATTCTTTGTGGCAAACACCAAAGGTCGGGTTAAATGGGCTCTTTGGTAACGCAAAGCAGGTAAGCACCGGCTTCGCAGTCACTTCCGGTATGACGGTTCAGTGTGCAAAATTTAAAAAAAATATATGCGGGGCAATTCAGCCTGGAACGGGCTGCTAAATACCATGCAAAAATGGCCAAGGTCTGGCTCCATATAAGGGAGCTTCATATATTCAAGGGGCAGCCCCCAACTCAATGGTAGAGCACCTACCTTGCATGTCAAAATGTCTGGTTAAAAAGACTGAAGAGGCATATGGCTGGGGGAGTGGATCCCCATCTTCCCAACACTGTAGAGGCCCTCTGAAAGTTAGAGTAGACACAAAGGAGGAGGAGGACAAGGAGAAGGAAAAGAAGAAGAATTGTTATTTATACCCCACTTTACCTTTAAGGCGTCTCCAATCCAATCACCTTCCCTTCCTCTCACCACAACAGACACCTTGTGAGGTAGGTGGGGCTGAGAGAGTTTGGAAAGATCTCTGACTAGCCAAGGTCACTCAGCAGGCTTCATGTGGAGGAGTTAAGGTTGCCAACCTCCAGATAATAGCTGGAGATCTTCTGCTATGACAACTGATCTCCAGCCGATAGCGATCAGTTCACCTGGAGAAAATGGCCACTTTGGCAATGGGACTCTATGGCACTGAAGTCCCTCCCCTCCCCAAACCCCGCCCTCCTCAGGCTCCGCCCCAAAACCCTCATGCCAGTGGTGAAGAGGGACCTGGCAACCCTAGGAGCAGTGGGGAAACCAACCCGGTTCACCAGATTCGAGTCTGCCACTCATGTGGAGGAGTGGGGAATCAAACCTGGTTCTTCAGATTAGATTCCTCCGCTTTTAACCACGACACCATGGTGGCTCTCAGTAACAGATGGACCATGCTTTGCAAGTCCATGAATAAATCTACAGCTATATATTTGGACTTTTTGCTAGAAAGATCAGTGACAGAGCACACAGGTTTCTGCATGCAGAAGGTGCCAGGTTCAGTCCCTGGTATCTGCAGTTAGAGGATACCATATAGTAGGTGTTGGGAACACCCTTTCTGGGCTCAAGACCCTTGCCTGTGGGAGTAAATATTTCTGGAGTACATGGTCTATGGCAGGGGTGTCAAACATAAGGCCTGCGGGCCGGATCCGGCCCCTTGAGAGGTCTTATCCGGCCCGTGAGCCAGCCGAGGCAGCCCCCCCACACACACACACTCACTCTTGATCTGGGGTGGTGAGACACGGCCCAGCCCGACCAAGTGATATTTATGTCATATCCAGCCCTCGTAACAAATGAATTTGACACCCCTGGTCTATGGGTCAGACTTGGTATGTAGCAACGTGCGCTTGGATTGTGGGGATCAGCTATAGCTCAACGTCTTTCCTGCAGAAGGTCCCAGAATCAGTTCCAGCCTAAAAGGATCTCAGGTTGCAGGCACTGGTAAAGGCCTCTCTCTACTTGAGATCCTGGCTGCCGATCAGAGCAGACAATTCTCTGGGCTAGAAGGCCCCAATGGTGTGACTCGGCAGCTTCTTATGTTCCTGTGTCGGGGGGCACACAAAAGGATAACCATTTTGTTATCGCAAAAGGAAAACTTCCCTCGAGGGGGACATGCACCGCCTTGAATTTTTACCCATGACACCCAAAATGTCCCAGGCCCAACTCAGTCAGGGTCTTCTATCCCGTACTATGGCAATACATGCCAATTCCATGAGATTTCCAGCTCTGAGCAGAGGCTAGTAGTCCATGTGCCTCTGGGTCCCACCAACTTTTCCTGCTGTCCCTTCAGCCTTGTGCAGAAGACAAAAGCCATTGTGTTGCTTTGGACCCCCCCCCCCAGTGCTGTCCGGGCTGTTCCTCTCTCGTCCTCCCTACCCTCTCTCTCTTTCTAATTCTTTCCCTCTCCTGTAATGAGGGGATTACAAAGAAAAACTACAGCAGGATTCTTTTGTGTGGGAGACAATCATAGTGTGTGGGGGGAATCTTGCTTGGCCCATCATTAGAGAGCCTTTCCACCCCCCACCCCCATTCCCAACCCCACCCCACTCCGGTCCTTCTGCTGGGTGGACACTTAGAGCAATTACTTCTCTGGAGAGTGACTGTCAATCATTCTTAAAGGGGGAGGCCACCAATTAATAACCTCGTCTTAATCCCGTGGACTCATTTCCAATCTGCAGGGCCCGTAGACATCTGCATCTGATTCTAAATAAAGAATCTCTCAGGCTTTAAGCAAAGTTGGGTCCGTGAGAAATAAGGCAACTGCTGAGAACTTTGGCAGCCAAGCCGAGAGACTGGCGCCGTGGAACTGCCTGTCGGCCTTCCAGGAGGGACCCTGCACAGAGTTAAATAATCTTCTGCCTGGGGCAATTTGGGTCCGTGCAGGTAACAGAGGCAGATAGATAGATAGATAGATAGATAGATAGATAGATAGATAGATACTGACTTCTTGCATTGATGAATTGTTTCTCCATCACCGATCCAAGTGACATTTATTACCAAGCAGGTAACACAAGTTTTTTTTTCATTGATCATCAATTTCTTAGTTGTAGAATTGCTTCTCCTCCAATAATTGTAATGACTGGGTTGTATTGCTGAATGGAAAATGGGGTGTTTTGTATTTACATAATTTACTAGTCGCGAAAGTGATTTGCTTCTCCACCAACAGTTAAAGCAACTTAAATATATATTACTGAGCAGATAATGTTATATATATGTCATATACTTGTTGCAGTGGTGACTCACTTCACCACCATGAAGTGACTTAAAGACATATATCATTAAACTGGTAATGGGGTTCTGAAAAATAAATATCTTTGTTGTTTTGATGAGTTATTTCAGCCATACACCAAATTAATTCTGCCCAAATTCCAGGTGAGGAATGTGGGCTAGAGGGGCTTTTTTTTCCTAAAAGGGTAGTTCCTTTTTTTAAAAAGATGGAAATGCATACGGGAAGATAAGATGTGATTCTGAAAGGCCAGAAGTAGCAAGCCTTCACTATCAAGTTGCTCTTAGGCATCCTGCCATTTAATGGTGGAACCCTAAGAACATTTTTCTGAGAGTAAGCCCCATTGAATAGACCTGAGTAGGATTCTGAGTAGACCTAGTTAGGATTGCTCTCTAAATAACTTCCGAATTTGCCACCAAAGAGATGCAATGTAAAGGTGGACACCAATGGCCTAGGTTACTATAATCTCTTCTGTTCGGTGGCTGATTCTGACCGGCTGAAGGCAGAAAATCACTCGGTGTTCACCCCGATTGGCCCAATTGTAACCCAGCAAGAATGCAGCCCCCAATAGGACACTATTCTTCAATAAGTACAACTGACCACTCTATACTTCCCCCAGGTTCTTTCTTGTATCTCCTCTTCCCTCCGATATTGAAGATCTTGTGAAATCTACTATCTGCTCGGTCAGTTGATTCTGATGCACCCAGCCTAAGACATGCCTTCCCTTGCTGCATAACAATTTGAAGAAATCAAAAGTGCATTTAAGAAATAAACTTTAAAAAGAAAACAAATCCCCCGAGAAATAGCTTTCCTTTGCGACATCTTTCCTTCCAATCTCTAAGCTTAAGCACTTAAAACCAAAAAAAGAAATTAAAAAAAATTCCAGGGCAGTTGTGGAGTTTAGCCTCCTGAATGAGAACATAACTGGAGGAGGCAGTATGGAAAGAAATGAAATTGATAAACCAGCTGTTTGTGCAGAATGAATTCAGTGAACCCCTTGGTGCTCTACAAAGATCGAGCACGAATTTTGGAATTGTCACTCCCTTCTTAAGCACAATTACTTTGATGTGAACGATGGGGTCAGGAGGCATATCTGTAAAAGGTCAGCTTTGGCTCAGATTTTTTTTTATGGGGCTTTAACTTTCTAATTGGGGAACGATTCCAGAGAGGTGGAATGTGGATTCAGAGTCCTGCTTGTCAACAGAGGTGAAATGCAAAAGAATGCAACCAGCACTTTTACAGAAATGGGAGACAAGCTAGAAAACCACGAACCCTGGAGCTCCTTAAAACAAACAAAATTACTGTGGTGCGAGTTCCCACACTCCACAATCAGAGGTAGATCATGAAGCAAGGTTCATGGTAGACATCTATTAAAACTAGCATCGTGAGAAAGAAATTCATCTGACTTATGGGTAGAGATATGAAACAGAGAGAAATTCTCCCGCGAAAGCTTCCAGCGTGGAGAAAAATGCTAGTTGCCGCAAGTTGAAAAATTCAGCAAGGCGATCGAAAATTCGGCCAACTTGGCTGGTGGGTTTCTTTCTGTCTTCATTGGCCTGGCTGGCACAAGCTTATAAACTGATCGTGGCTTTCCTTTGGATGGTCATAGCGGAAGTCAATCTGGGACTCCCTGATTTAAAAAAAAGGTACTCCCCAAAGCAAAAAAGCCTCTCATGTCGCAACAAATATGTCATGCCAAGATCTAAACAGTTCGTTTAGGAGTGTCCAGTGTCGGCACCGGCCCAATCAGTGTTTGTCTTTTCCTTGGAATGGCAGATCCTCTCTCTCCCCAGGTTGCTTCTTAGAACATGTTTGCAAAAAATAATAGTTTGAAAAACAGTTTGCAGGTTGCGGGGAAACCGGTGTGTGGGAAGTCTGATTTCACTTGTGTCATTCTTTGGAACCTTGTCTTCATCTTGAAGGCCTCAATAGCACTATTGTGGATGTTTAAAATTTGTGTATAGGAAAGAGAGAGACACGTGCATACACCCATGCTGCAGAGTATGGAATCAAGGATCAGGAGGACATAACCGGTCACCGAGGTCCAAAGAAGTTGCTAGAATATTAAGGACAGGCCAAAGAAAATCCTCCATCATAGAATGAATTGTTAACTGGCGGAACTCACAGCCACAGGGCGTAGTGATGGTTGCTAGCTTGAATGGCTTTAAAAAGGGATTAGACAATTCATGGAGAAATGATCTGTCAATTGCTATCAGCCATGATGGCTGAAATGAATGGAACTTCCACGATCAGTACCAATCTGTCTTGGAATACCAGCGGCTGGGTGCCGGGGCAACAACAGAGAAAAGCTTCGGCCAGTTTATCCTGCTTGTAGGCCTCCTTGGAACACCTGGCTGACTATGGTGGAAAAGAGGATGCTAGATGACATGGACCTTAGGTCTGATTCAGCAAGGTTCTGGTTATGTTCTTATGAGAGGTACCCAAGACCAAGCCAGACAATGAAAGCCACAAATGGATGCCTTGAACAGAACAGAGATGCATTTTGAGCGTCACAAGTGAACACACCTGAAGCTGCCTTATACTGAATCAGACTCTTGGTCTATCAAAGTCAGTATTGTCTACTCAGACCGGCAGCGGCTCTCCAGGGTCTCAGGCTGAGGTCTTTCACATCCCCTACTTGCCTAGTCCCTATGCCAAAGATTGAACCTGGGACCTTCTGCATGCCAAGCAGATGCTCTACCTCTGAGCCATGGCCCCTCCTAAATTCCCAGATAAATCACTGTCTTTATTTTTGCCTTTTTGGGTTGCCCTGTCAAATTTTTGTGAGCGTGTATTGTTGGAGTAGTTATTCTTTGCATTTGGTTCTTTTGGTAAGATTTCTGAACAGTGCAATCCTAAAAACACTTTCCTGGGACTAAGCCCCACTGAATAGACCTGAGTAAGATTCTCAGTAAACCAGCTTAGGATCGTTGTCATAATGTGAGTGTGGAATGCATACCTTTCGTCTCTAGTGAGCATTCATAATAATGTACATGCTTGAAAACTAAGCCACTGTGTTATGCGCAGCCTGCATACACCTGCAGCTATGAGGTAGCTTTTGAATTGCTGACATATCAGAGAGCCAGTGTGGTATAGTGGTTAAGAGCGGTGGACTCTAATCTGGAAAACCAGGTTTGATTCCCCCCTCCTCCGCATGAGCGGTGGACTCTAATCCAGAGAAACGGGCTTGATTCCCCACTTCTCCACAAGAAGCATGCTGGGTGATCTTGGGCTAGTCACAGTTTTCTCAGGACTCTCTCAGCCACACCCACCTCACAAGGTGCCTGTAGCGGGGGGCAGGGGGAGACAATTGTAAGCCACTTTGAGACTGACTCCTTAGAGAAAAGCAGGGTATAAAAACGAACTTTTCTTCATCATCATCATCATCATAAGACAATTATATTTTTCAAGTTTATCTCTCAGCAAAAGAAACAGGTCCATTTTGGGCTTTAAATTCAATGGAGTGTCTAAATGTAAATAACAGCTACAATTGAGTCTTTAGCAATTGGAGATCACAACTGGGGGCACTCAGGAAGTGATTTTTGGTATAAGAATTAGGGTGTTACAATAGGGTTGCCACGTCCCTCTTCGCCACCAGCGGGAGGCTTTTTGGGGCGGGGCCTGAGGAGGGTGGGGTTTGGGGAGGGGAGGGACTTCCACGCCATAGAGTCCAGTTGTCAAAGCGGCCATTTTCTCCAGGGGAACAGATCTCTATCGGCTGGAGATCAGTTGTAATAGCAGGAGATCTCCAGCTAGTACCTGGAGGTTATACCAAAAAAATCACTCTACTGTAAAAAGTATTGATGCAAATAAACAGTAGTAGGCGAAAAATGAATCAGACAACGGGCAATAGATAGCAAGCAACAAAACAGCCAAAGCTGTAATTATAATACATAACAATGAAAATATGCAACAAGGCTAAGCAACCGAGGTTACAAAGCTGAGACTAACAACATGAGGAAGAAAAGCAACCAGCTAAAAAAGCTGATGAAGTGCAAAAAAGTTCATGTAAGACATAGAGTCATGTTCTAGTCATTATCAATGTGTCTTTAGGCGACGGAGATGCAGATGGTAACGCGGCTCCTGATGTATTCCAGCGTTTTCGCTACAAAAGTAGCTTCATCATGGAGCTCCCTGACGGGCTGCTAGCTTGATAAGTCGACTTATCAAGCTAGCAGCCCGTCAGGGAGCTCCATATTTATCCTAGGATAAATTATTATATTATTAAGCCTTTTTTGGCTGATGAAGCTACTTTTGTAGCGAAAATGCTGGAATACATCCAGAGCCGCGTTACCATCTGCATCTCCGTCGCCTGAAGACATATTGATAACGACTAGAACATGACTCTATGTCTTACATGAACTTTTTTGCACTTCATCAGCTTTTTTAGCTGGTTGCTTTTCTTCCTCATGTTGTTACGTCTCAACTTTGTAACCTCGGTTGCTTAGCCTTGTTGCATAATATTTTCATTATTATGTATTATAATTACAGCTTTGGCTGTTTTGTTGCTTGCTATCTATTGTCCGTTGTCTGTTTCATTTTTCGCCTACTACTGTTTATTTGCATCAGTACCTGGATGTTGGCAACCCCATGTTATAAACATATCCCTGTTTTCATTGGTGGAATGTTGGAGGGTATGACTCACAGCCAGAAGTGCCTGCAGAGCAAAGCATTCTGGGTAACTTGTGGAAGCAACTCAAAAACTATGGAAAGTGAAAATTAGGGGGGGGTCAAAATAAACCTTGTAAGTTCATTTTGGAAGCACCTTCCTTCCTATCCTCTGATCACAGTGATCATTCAGACCTAAGAAGAAGAAGAAGAGTTTTACTGGGACCTTCCTACTACTTGGGAAGCTAAGGAGTATGAAAGCTTTAGACAGGGCCAGCAGAGGAGGAGGAGGAGTTGTTTTTTACATGCCGACTTTCTCTACCACTTAAGGAAGAATCAAAGCAGCTTACAATCACCTTCCCTTCCCCTCCCCACAACAGACACCCTGTGAGGTAGGTGGGGCTGAGAGAGTGTGACTAGCCCAAGGTCACCAGCTGGCTTCGTGTGTAGGAGTGGGGAAACAAATCCAGTTCACCAGATTAGCGTCTGGGGAATGAAACCCTGTTCTCCAGATCAGACTCCACCTCTCCAAACCACCACTCTTAACCACTACACCACGCTGGTTTCCAATAAGCAATGAACAACGATATAAGCAATGAACAATGATCAATCCATTTCATTCCTGATATAGTTATGCCTGTAGCTAATAAGCTACAATCTCTGCTGGGTAGTGGTGATCCAGCTATCACAGTTCCATTCGTGACATTATTTTGGGTTTATTTGAATTTAAGAGACACAAGGATAATTTAAAGAACATATATACAAGTAAACACTTATATAAAATGGAAAAGAAATTAATAATTCTGCCTAGCAGTTCAGTGTGGTTAGCTCACATCCCATTGGCTAAAAGGTGTACCATTAATAAGGTTGCCAGGTTCCTCTTCGCCACCGGACGGAGGTTTTTGGAGGCGAAGACTGAGGAGGGCGGGGTTTGGGGAGGGGAGGGACCGCAACGCCATAGAGTCCCGATTGCCAAATCGGCCATTTCCTCCAGGTGATCTGATCTCTATCGGCTGGAGATCCGTTGTAATAGCAGGAGATCTCCAGCTAGTACCTGGAGGTTGGCAACCCTAACCATTGAAGGAAGTGGCAGTCTAGCAAATGAGCAGCAGGGGAATCTAAAGGTCAGCGTTGGCCCCTCATTGGGGTGCAGGCATTGGGAGAGATCCCAACAATGCCAACTTCCTCACTCCTACACACGAAGCCAGCTGGGTAACCTTGGGCTAGTCACAGTTCTCTTAGAGCTCTCTCAGTCCCACCTACCCCACAGGGTGCCTGTTGTGGGTAGAGGGAGGGAAGGTGATTGTAAGCTGGTTTGATTCTTCCTTAAGTGGTAGAGAAAGTTGGCATGTAAAAAACAACTCCTCCTCCTCCTCTGCTGGCCCTGTCTAAGGCTTTCATACTCCTTAGCTTCCCAAGTGGTAGGAAGGTCCCAGTAAAACTCTTCTATGAAGTGAGTTCTCTTGTGAGGGGGAGAGTCCCAAAGACTCGCAGCTGCCCTTCATAAGAAGCGATTTAACTCACAAATGTACAGGTTGAGCAGGTAGGAAGCAAGTCTGCACTCAAGGGAAGTTTCTGCCCAGACCATATCAATCCGGCGTCTTTAGAAGCTGCTGTGGTCACAATGATAGCATCACAAAAAAAAAAAGAGAGAGAGGCAAAATACCCAACTAAAAAAGATAGGGTCAACCAAGGAGGCTGTCGTATTTTGGTCACATCATGAGAAGGCAAAGAGTCACTGGAAAAGACAGTCATGCCAGGGAAAAGTTGAGGGCAGCAGGAAAAGAGGAAGACCCAACAAGAGATGGATGGACTCAATAAAGGAAGCCACAGCCTTCAATTTGCAAGATCTGAGCAAGGCTGTCAAAGATAGGACATTTTTGGAGGACGCTGATTCA
The DNA here is from genome assembly GCF_029931775.1 of Euleptes europaea. NCBI lineage: Eukaryota > Metazoa > Chordata > Lepidosauria > Squamata > Sphaerodactylidae > Euleptes > Euleptes europaea. Next base: position 13,306,067 of record NC_079313.1, on the reverse strand, counting down.
TAGGGTCGCCATGACTCGGAAGCGACTTGAGGGCACTTAACACACACACACAAACCAAGGAGGTTGGGAACACAAAAAACAGAAAAAGTATGATGATGCAAATCAACCGATTCAATTAGGTACACAAAAACATAACGCTAATATTTTAATATATGAGCACATCAAAAACAAGAAACAAATATGCCCGTGCAATAAGATAACACACAATGCTAGGTAAAAATAAAGCACATTGCCAAACAAGTTTCTGGAAGGAAGATAACCCAATAAAAAACTTCAAATATATGATAAACCCCTTATGCTCAAGCAGGCTTCAATTATTTCTACACATCTAGTATCTCTGGTCCAGTTAACAGCATCAATATATGTGTGTGAGTCTAATATTTGATATTTGTTTGGCGAGAGAGACACAGAAGGGTATTGATTGTGTTATGAGCCAGCGTGGTGTAGTGGTTAAGAGCGGTGGTTTGGAGCGGTGGAGTCTGATCTGGAGAACCGGGTTTTATTCCCCCACTTCTCCACATGAGCAGCGGAGGCTAATCTGGTGAACCGGGTTGGTTTCCCCACTCCTCCACACGAAGCCAGCTGGGTGACCTTGGGGCAGTCACATTCTCTCAGCCCCACCTACCTCACAGGGTGTCTGTTGTGGGGAGGGGAAGGGAAGGTGATTGTAAGCCTGTTTGAGTCTCCCTTAAGTGGTAGAGAAAGTCGGCATATAAAAAACCAACTCCAACTCCAACTCCTCCTCCTCTTCTTCTATATGACTGTTCTAATTACGGGTATAAGCGACGGGTATAAGCTTTGGGACGAAACGTGTTTGGCAATGGATTTTATTTCAGCTAGCATTTTGTGTCACTTTATTTGATTTGTGTATATATTAAAGTATGGTTCTGTTTTGAGCACAGAATTGAATTGGTTAGTTTGTATATTGGCTCATACTATTTTTTTCCTGGTTTTTTTATTTTTTTATTTTGTGGTCACAATATGACCCTAAACATGTTTATTCCATTGCAAGTCACACTGAGTTTTAGGGTTGCCAGGTCCATCACAGCCCTGGTTTTCCTTGGAGGTCTCCCATCCAAATCCTTGTCAGGGTTGGGGCTGAGAGTGTGTGACTAGTCCAAGGTCACCCAGCAAGCTTCCATGGCAGAGTGGGTCATGTGGAGGAGTGGGGAATCAAACCTAATTCTCCAGATTAGAGTCCACTGCTCTTAACCACTACACCGCGCTGGCTCTCGATCTATCAATAGTCAGACAGACAGATATTCTGTCATGACAGCTGACAGATGTGTTATGCTGTCTGATTGAATGGTTTTCTATATTTTGTAATCTACCTTGAGCCTCAGTCGGAAGGGAGAGCAACAAATGAAGTAATTACAGTAAATCAGTCTGTCTTTGGCACCACAAAACTCTTGTTCCTTTTGGCTGCCACAGACCCCCCCCCCCCCCCGTTCAGTTTACATGCAAGAGGGCAATCATTGGTAAACACATTTAACAAGGAGAAGGGGCAAAAAAACTCCAAAGATTTAAAAAAAAAAAAAAACCTTACCAAAAACTAAACTATACCTTATTGAAATCAGGAATGAACATATTTCCCCTGTTTTTTAAAAAAATATCCACTCTGTGCTGAGTTCCATTCCTCCTGATTTCCAGTTCAGCTAAGAGAATTTCTACAATAAATTCCAGAAGCCGAGCATCCACATTTAGCTGCAGATTTCAGTTTATTTATTTTTTTACTTATTATTTCCCCTTGCTACCCGGCTCTCCCCAGCCGAGAACCAGGCTCCGAGCTGCTTACAAGAATATAGATATCCGATTAAATAAGTAAAAGCATTAAAATGATTTAAATAGCCCTATAAAATCATATGAGCATTATCCTAGTTTGCCTAAGGCGCCTCTAGTGCGCAAAGCACAAAACACAAACTTCAGCTAGGCGAGCAGGTGTAATAAATCCCAGATTGAATAGGGAAAGATTCTGTTGATTTGCAGGGTTGGTCTTTTTTTCCTCTTGAAGATCTCAATTCACCTGTGCATATGGATGCAACATAAGGGGAAAACACCTACTTTTCCAAGTGATTCTCATGCTTCTCAGCATGTTCCTTGCACTGGCAAAAGAGACACAAAAGGAATCCTCACACAGGGCCATGTTGTATACATGGTATACATAGGTATATTGAACATAGGTATCTTGAACATCCCTCCCGCCCAGCACTCCGTACAAAATTCAGAAATAAAAATAGAACGATGGAAAATTCCTCATGCTTCACTTATTCCACTTCGGGAATAAGTAAGGGCAACTCAGAACTCCAAACATTTTGGGGCAAAACTGGATGAGAAGAATTCCACAAGAATCCCTCTTGAATCTCTTTAAGTCCAATTAATATATTGTTAACAGCTAATCTCCAAGCTTCAGAAAATGACTGATACTTAACTGTGGACTTTTAGTAAGCCACTAATTTAATCATGGTTAGCAATGCTTCAATTATTCCTTCGCCACTCAAATATGTTGCATTTGGGATTTCCTCCCCCAAATTATCCTTACCTCAATCAGTATGTATGAAAAAGGGATTCTTGTTTTGAAACTGGAATTATTATTATTTTTTTACAAACAACCAGGCAGAAACATTTGGACACAGACTCCTTTGGAAGCATCTGCCAACTCGATTCAATAAGACGATTGTCCGTATGGAAAATGACAACAGATCAGACAAATCCATGCATTTATTAAAAGATTTCCTAGGCTGCAGCTAAGTGGACTCTTGCAGCAGCTTCGAAACCACACATCCGTAAAGTAGGATGCATCAAAATTATTCGAAGCAACCAACCACAAAGCACTAGATGACGAAAACGATTACAAAATCAAACACCACATCCAAAAGTGTCAGGAAAAAAAGAATCAGGGAAATAATCTTACAATAAAGCTGATTTTGCTATAAATGATGACGTATTCTCCAGGCACTGCAAAACATACAAACAAACAAGACCAAGGCCTGTTTGGTGACCTCCCATTTCCTGTGAGTAGGGTTGCCAACCTCTAGGTTGACTTATCACAGCTACTCTGTTTTACAGCTCTGATTTTACAACCTTGTTTGTATTAGGCACGAGTCTTCAGCCTTCGGGGTAGTTCTGACACTGGGATTCATATGGTTAGGATCACTTGTGGCATTTTGTGGTATAACCCTTGTATTTAAACATTGTACTTGTATGTTGTTGTGTGTGTGTGTTAAGTGCCGTCAAGTAGCTTCCGACTCATGGAGACCCTGTGAATCAACGTCCCCCAGAATGTCCTTTCTTTGACAGCCTTGCTCAGGTCTTGCAAATTGAGGGCTGTGGCTTCCTTTATTGCGTCAGCCCATCTCTTGGGTCGTCCTCTTTTCCTGCTGCCCTCAACTTTTCCTAGCATGACTGTCTTTTCCAGTGATGCTTGTCTTCACATAATGTGACCAAAGTACGATAGCTTCAGTTTAGTCATTTTAGCTTCTAAGGACAGTTCAGGCTTCATTTGATCTATAACCCAATGATTTTTTGTTTTTGTTTTTTTGGCAGTCCACGGTATCCGTAACACTCTCCTCCAATACCACATTTCAAAGGAATCTATTTTCTTCCTTTCTTCACTGTCCAGCTTTCACACCCATACATAGTAATAGGGAATACGATGGCATGAATTAATCTAGTCTTGGTGGCCAGTGACACATCCTTACACTTCAAAATCTTTTCTAGCTCCTTCATGGCTGCCCTTCTTAGTCTCAATCTCCTTGTTATAGACTTTAAGATTTGTATGTTCAAGGTATCTTGCCAGTTACAACGTTATGCTTAATTGGTTATGCTTATAGCATTTAATAACAATAGAGACAGTATATGTTATTATATGTTGCATCTATCTTCATTCATAGTAAGAACAATCTTGAAATAACTAATGAACAATTTGATTAAATAAGCAGATTATTTAGTTAGCCATTAGTGCTGGTAATTTTTTATTCAATCACTTGAATTCAGCACGAGTTCCCTCCTTTTTTCTTGAATTCTAAAACCTCCAGGTAGTAGCTGGAAATCTCCTGCTATTACAACTGATCTCCAGCTGATAGAGATCAGTTCACCTGGAGAAAACGGCCGCTTTGGCAATTGGACTCTATGGCATTGAAGTCCCTCCCCTCCCCCAAACCCCGCCCTCCTCAGGTTCTGCCTCCCAAAATTCCCACCGGTGGTAAAGAGGGACCTGGCAACATTACCTGCGAGAGAGGGGTATCCGGGGAAATAGCAGAGCTAATTGGGACTCAAAAGTAGCACAGTTATTCAACATTAATCAAAGAACAAGTTATAACAATAACTTGGAGTTCCATAGATAGGTATAATGAGGCCGGCAAACGTTTATGTAATAATACCCTCTAGTCTAGAAGCTGAGTTACCTACGAAATGTTTAAAATGCGTAAGGTTTGGCTCCTTAATAAGCCAGGATAGAGCCATATTTCAAAAGTTTTTTTGTGGATCTGATGTGTTCCCATGCATTCAAAATTGGTAGCCATCTATTTATGGACTGTTGATAATTTTGGTGCTGAGAAGAAATTTTGCCCAAATCTTAAAGTATTATTTTTATTGATAATTAGTTATTTTTTAAAGGAGCCTAAGGTGGCTATATTCCATGCTGCGCTCACATATCTGTGCGATGGGGCTGCCGACTCAGGGCGGGGAAATTCCTGGAAATTTGGGGGTGGAGCTTGGCAAGAGGGGTCTTGGGTAGGGCTGCCAACCTCCAGGTACTAGCTGGAGATCTCTTGCTATAACAACTGATCTCCAGCCGAAAGAGATCAGTTTCCCTGGAGAAAATGGCAGCTTTGGCAATTGGGCTCTATGGCATTGAAGTCCCTCCCCTCCCCAAACCCCTCCCTCCTCAGGCTCCGCCCCAAAAACCTCCCGCTGATAGCAAAGGGGGACCTGGCAACCCTAGTCTTGGGGGAGACACCTGTGGGGTATAGTGCCATAGCGCCCACCCTCCAAAGCAGCTATTTCCTCCAGATGAACTGATCTATGTAGTCTGGATATCATTATTTCAGGAGGCCTCCAGGCCCCACCTGGATAGGGTTGCCAGGTCCCTCTTCGCCACCGGCGGGAGGTTTCTGGGGCGGAGCCTGATTAGGGAGGGGTTTGGGGAGTGGAGGGACTTCAATGCCATAGAGCCCCATTGCCAAAGCAGCCATTTTCTCCAGGGGAACTGATCTCTATTAGCTGGAGATCAGTTGCAACAGTGGGAGAGCGCCAGCTGCCACCTGGAGGTTGGCAACCCTACACCTGGAGGCTGGCAACCTTAGTGCAATCACGTGTGAAAGAGGAGCGACAGGTAGTCATTTGGCCAGGGCCCCCATAAACTGGAGCTGACCCAGCCTATTTCCTTGCCCCCTCTCCCAGGAACAGCCATGCGAGGGGGAGAGAGGAAGCGGAGAGTCGTGTTAAAGCAGATGTCCAAGGCCAAGATGATCCAGGGATTGAAACAGGATCACGGCTCTGCGTTGGCCGGCGGCCAGCATCTAGCACATGCGGCGCAGCCGACCTGGGAAGCGGCGGCTGATTTTAGAGCCGCGGATCCCTCTGGAGGGCTTTGTTGGCAACATGTGACGGTGAAAACTAAAGTAAATAAAGCAACCAGTGCTAACACAGCACAACTAAGAGCCAAACCCAGCACTGAAGCCAAGATAACAATGAGGTACAGTACTAGGGTTGCCAACCTCCAGGTGCTAGCTGGAGATCTCCTGCTATTACAACTGATCTCCAGCCGATACAGATCAGTTAACCTGGAGAAAATGGCTGCCTTGGCAATTGGTCTCTATGGCATGGAAGTCCCTCCCCTCTCCAAACCCCGCCCTCCTCAGGCTCCGCCCAAAAAAAACCTCCCACGGGTGGCAAAGGGGGACCTGGCAACCCTAACTATTGATATGCCTGTATTATTGTATCAATTCGCAATGACAATAACACAGTAGGAGGTTGATAGTTCAAAGCAGTCTGTTTATTAGGCCCAATATACACACCGGGTGAAAATTGCCCAAATGCGCAGGACAATTCACACAAACATCAAAGGAGTGCAAGTACGGATATAATCTTTGGTAATGGGAGGTGCAAAGTCGTAATACCTGGCGTCAATACATACAACCAATAATAGATATTTAAGGATTTGAATACCCTATTAGAGATTTGGAGGCGTTACACAGAAGTGGTGATTTCATTCTCACTAATGAGCAGTGAAGACCCTCATGGTCAGGTGCTTTTCTATTTGATCCTAAATTACTGCAGTTCTTCTTATCTTGGACCCTGGCAGCTGCCAAGGCTAAGGGAGTTTTCCTAGCTGGCCCTTATGAGTGGGGTGGGGGGGGGGGCAGCTTATGAAAACATACTCGGGCCTTCTATGGATTCTCTAATTAGCTTCTAACGAGCAAAGCTGGGCCTCTTATACTCAAGGCCTTTAACATATATATGTGCTTGGTGTGACTTTGATCCTAGATGCCAACTCTTATACACTGAGTATGGCATATTCATAAATGCAGAGTATACTTTATTGATTACAAAGAATATATTTCAAATCAGAGAATACGTTTCCAATACATTTTTAGTAAATGAATACATTTCTTCAGTGAAAGAATACATTTTCAATAACATATAATGATTTCAGGCATTTCACTATTGCCCAGTTTGAGTTGCTGACTGTACTTGGTACATTTTGCAGAAGGCTTTATTTAATAGTGTTTCATTGAGCCATATAACTGGTCGTATTTATATGGTGGTGTGGTTTTTCTATTGATTGTATTGTTATTGTGGTACTGTGTGTCACACATACCTGCCTATATGATGTGGAATAAGTCACTTTATGTAATTATATATTATATATACATAGTGTACCTCACTGTTATCTTGGCATCAGTGCTGGGTTTGGTTGTTAGTTGTAACATGTGACAGTGAACAGATCCGGGCCCCCTCTGGGAGCCCCCGGGCCCTCACCCACACCCTTAACTTGTGGTAGGGTCGGCAAGCTCCAGGCGGCACCTGGAGACCCTCCCGCTATTACAATTGATCTCCAGATGACCAAGATCAGTCCCCCCCCCCCGAAGAAAATGGCTGCTGTGGAGGGTGGGCTGTATAGCAATATAACTCGCTGAGGCTCCTCCCCTCCCCAAACAACACCCTAGGCTCTACCCCCCCAAAAAAAATCTCCAGCTATTTCCCAACCCAGAGTTGGCAACCCAACCTTGTGACCCCATCACGGTTGAAAAAACAAAAGTTAATTTTGAAGGCTCTAGCAATTTTTTGAAAAGACCTTACAAAATCTACATGTGCCAAGATTTCAGCCTCCCCCCCGCCCAATACCATTTTCCCAAACATGAAACGGCTCCAGGAGATGTTGTTTCCCCCGTGGGAGGTTTGCAACTGCCGTATCCAGTGCACATAAGGTTGCCAACCTCCAGGTGGTGGCTGGAGATCTGCTATTGCAACTGATCTCCAGGCGACAAAAATCAGTTCACCTGGAAAAAATGTTTGTTTTTGAAGGTGGGTATGGCATTATGAATTATTGAAGTCCCTTCCCAAACCCCGCCCTTCTCAGGCTCCATTAGGGTTGCCAGCTCCGGGTTGGGAATTACGTGGAGATTTTGGGGGCGGAGCATGAGGAGGGCGGGGTTTGGGGAGGGACTTCAATGCCATAGAGTCCAATTGCCAAAGCGGCCATTTTCACCAGGGGAACTGATCTCTATCGGTTGTAATAGCAGGAGATCTCCAGCTGCTACCTAGAGGTTGGCAACCCTAAGCTCCACCCCCAAAATTTCCAGGTATTTCCCAACTCGGAGCTGGCAACCCTAAGTGCATGTGCAGCCCCCAAAGGGGCAAAGAAGAAGAGTTGGTTTTTATATGCCGACTTTCTCTACCACGTAAGGAAGAATCAAACTGGCTTTCAATCACCTTCCCTTCCCCTCCCCACAACAGACACCCTGTGAGGTAGGTGGTGCTGAGAGAGCTCTAAGAGAACTGTGACTAGCCCAAGGTCACCCAGCTGGCTTCATGCGTAGGAGTGGGGAAACCAACCCGGTTCACCAGATTTGCGTCCGCCGCTCATGTGGACAAGTGGGGAATCAAACCCTGTTCTCCAGATTAGAGTCCACCACTCCTAACCACTGCTCTTAACCACTACACCACACTGGCTCTCTAGCATTATATCCTACTCAGGTAGGGTTGGAAGCTCTGGGTTGGGCAATACCTGGACATTTGGGGGTGGTAGACGCTGGGGAGAGCGGGGTTTGGGGAGGGCAGGGACCTCAGCAGGGTCTAATGCCATAGACTTCACCCTCCTAAGCAGCCATTTTCTCCAGGGGAACTGATCTTGGTTGTCTGGTGATCAACAGTAATGGCAGGAGATCTCCAGGTGCCAGCTGGAGGTTGGCAACCCTAAGCTCAGGTCCTTCCCCTCCCCAAACCCTGCCCTCCCCAGGCTCCACCCTCCAAAATCTCCAGGTATTTCCCAACCTAGAGCTGGTAACCGTACTGAGTCCCTTGCTAAGAAAATCGTTATGCCAGCCAGTGAGTTGGTCACATTTCTTTTTGCAGGAAATCCCAGGGGGTTATGTTTTAATTCTTCTCTCTCTCTCAACCCTCTCTTATATTTTTTTATTTAAAGGTTTCTACTAGATCCCCACAGATTAAAAAAAACCACAATTGTGGGTTGCTGGGTTGTTGTTGTTTTGGGGTTTGTTTGTTTTTTGCTAATCCTGATCAAGCATAGCAGGAAGATTTCAGAGTCTGAGGATAAAAGGCTTAAAGGGAGAATGTTCCGAGGTTTGAAAATGCTTATCACAGCCAGTCTCCTTGGCATCAGGATGAGCAGGGACACACACATGCACATGTACACACATAAACTGCCCCTTTATCACAGCGGTAACAGGGCAGAGTCTTGATCCAGGGAGAAAACATGGCAGATCTGCATGGGCCTTTTACGTAGGGACGGTTCCCCGCGGTCACACCCACCGACTGCTTCGGGGCTTCCTTTTGTTTATGCTAGGGTTGCCAGCCTCCAGGTACTAACTGGAGATTTCATGCTATTACAACTGATCTCCAGCTGATAAGAGAAGTTCCCCTGGAGAAAATGGCCGCTTTGGCCATTGGACTCTATGGCGTTGAAGTCCCTCCCCTCCCAAAATCCCACCCACTTTAGGCTCTGGCCCCAAAACCTCCTGCTGGTGGTGGAGAGGGACCTGGCAACCCTAGTTTATGCATGCCTTTTCCAACAGTCAGAGGTTGCCTCGCTCCCCGTGAGTTTTGCCCGGGTTTTCTGGATGCTGTTTTAGTCTGAATCTGGAAAATGCGGGCAAAACGCACGGGGAGAGCGAGGCGAACTCTGACGGGTGGAAAAGGCATGCATGATCAAAAGGAAGCCCCAAAGCAGTCGGCGGGGTGACTGCGGGGAATTGTCCTTGCATAAAAGGCTTTATGCCTATTACAAATCAAGAAGTATGGTGGTGTAGGAGATTAGGTTGTTGGATGAGGACTTAGGAGATGCCCGTTTAAATCCCCACTTGTGACATGAAGCTTAGCTCCCTTTGGGGGGGGGTGTCTGTTGGGCCAGTCTTCTCTCTCAGCCTAGTCTACCTCACAGGGTTGTTGTGAGAAGAAAACAGAAGAGGGGGGAACTGGGGCCTGAGATTCTCAGAGGAACAGCAGGCTCTCTGCAGCAGCAGTGTGTGAAATAGGCTTGCCAGCTCCGGGTTAGGAAATACCTGGAGATTTTAGGGGCAGAGCCTGAGGAGGGCAGGGTTTGGAGAGGGGAGGGACTTCAGTGCCATAGAGTCCAATTGCCAAAGCAGCCATTTTCTCCAGGGGAACTAATCTCTATCAGCTGGAGATCCGTTGTAATAGCAGGAGATCGCCAGCTGGTATCTGGAGGTTGGCAACCTTATTGCAGGCAGTGCACCGCTACTTATGTCCATCTACCCGCCCACATGAGGTTTCACTTCTAGAGACCTGAAGTCCGAAGAAGGACAGGTCTCGTCATTAAAAGCAGCTCACAAAATTTATAAAAAGTATTCCCCCTCCAAAAAAAAAAGAAAAGAAAAGAAAAGTGAAAGAAAACAGGAAAAGCAATTTACCTGGTATATGGACAACAAAAGGGATAAATCTGGGGTGTAGAATTCATTTGTTAAGAGGGGAGGACATGACATAAATGTAACTTCGTCGGGCCGAGCCATGTGTACCATAAAATTTAATGCCAGGTACCAGAGATACAAACTTTATAGAAGACTCTGGTTTCTCTTCAGATCATATAAATCTTTCGCCTTATTAGAAGACACAGGCCAATTAATGATATCATTTTTTACTTAAAATACAAACATGCTTAACGTAATAACACCCTTACAGTATTTTCTTTTATTTAACAGTCTTTGATCATTGACGCCTCAGGACTGGGAGGGTGGCTGCCTGGGCAAGCTTGCGGGCCGGATAAAAGCTCTCAAGGGGTCAGATCCAGACCCTGGGCCGCATGTTTAAAACCCTTGTAGGGTTGCCAACCTCCAGGTACTAGCTGGAGATCTGCTATTACAACTGATCTCTAGCCGATAGAGACCTGATTCAGTATAAGGCAGCTTCATGAGTGACAGATGCATTGCTAATGCACAGGAGGGAAAGGGCACAAATGAACTGAGAGGTGTGGCTGATCGCACATGCACAAAATTTGGAAATAACAAAATGGAGTGGGGGTGGGGATTCCTAAAAAATCGGTTCCCCTTTGCAAGCATGACTAAGCAATTCGGAACTCGAAAGTCCAGGGAGAAGGAGAACGCCAGGAGCCTCTAACCGATGTCTTCTTGGACCTCCAGAGGCGAAGATGTTCCTCAGTAAGTGCGACGGGGAACTGAGCGAGTTGCGGAAGAGCGTGGACAGCGAGGGCACGACCCCGGAGAACCAGGACGAGGAGCAGCCCAAGAAGAAGCACCGCCGCAACCGCACCACGTTCACCACCTACCAGCTGCATGAACTGGAGAGGGCCTTCGAGAAATCACACTACCCCGACGTCTACAGCCGCGAAGAGCTGGCCATGAAGGTCAACTTGCCAGAGGTCAGAGTTCAGGTGAGAACAAGACATGCGACTGACCAAGGGGGGCTCTCGTCCCCCAAAATTTATGCTAGAGTAAAACCTTTTATGAGCCCCGTGGCACAGAGTGGTAAGCTGCAGTACTGCAGTCCAAGCTCTGCTCACCACCTGAGTTCGATCCCGACGGAAGTTGGTTTCAGGTAGCCGGCTTAAGGTCGACTCAGCCTCCCATCCTTCCGAGGTCGGTCAAATGAGGACCCAGCTTGCTGGGCGTAAAGGGAAGATGACTGAGGAAGGCACTGGCAAACCACCCTGCAAACAAAGTCTGCCTAGGAAACGTCGAGATGTGACCCGGTGGACTGACCCGGTGCTTGCACAGGGGATGACGTTTTGTGAGGAGGTTTTTAAAAGAAGGCTTAGACGCTTTGACTTATCCTTTTGGGAAACAGATTTATCTTTCGGGGGATATATCCATCAATGGAACGATCCTTCAGGAAGCCTGGTCTTCAGACATTCAGCGCACTGCAGGTTAAACAACAACAACAGTGCATTGAATTGTGCTTGGAAATAAATTCATAGCCAATGAAGCAGGTTGAGCTTTGGGGTTGAATTAGTTACCCATCTTGCAGCTGCATTCTGAGGTAATGGTCTTTTATGCATGGCTTATTCACTCGCCCTCGGATGACTTCGGGTCTTCATGCTGATTAAGCATGCTGTTTCCGACCGTCAAAGGTCGCCTCTCTCCACCTGCGTTTTCCTGCGTTTTCACATGTGAGATAAAACAGGTCTCTGAAAACCCGGGCAAAATGCGGGGAAATGCAGGGGGAGAGCGAGGCGACCTCTGACGGTCGGAAACGGCAGGCACAATCAACACAAAGACCCGAAGTCTTGGGGTGTAGCCTGGGGAGGGTGGGGTTTGGGAAGGCAAGGGACCTCAGCAGAGTATAATGCCATAGATCCCACCCTCCAAAGCTGCCATTTTCTTCAGGGGAACTGATCCCCTTTGCAGAAGAACCTACCTGCTGACTAAAGCTCTGTTGGATATAGGGTTTACATTGATTAGGTTAAATTTTTATGGCTAAACCAGAATCAATATACTCTGAATCAATGAAGGCAGTCTCTGGCTGATTGCTTTTTCACTGTTAAATCACATCTGATTTATGGAGACCCCCTGTAGGGTTTCCACGCAAGAGAGGCTCAGAGGTGGCTTGCCGTTGCCTGCCTCACGTTCCTGGTATTCCTCAGAGGCCTCCCATCCAAATACTTACCAGGGTGGAGCCTGCATAGCTCCTGAGGTCTGATGAGATCAGGCTAGCCTGGGCCATCCAGGTCAGGGCGGATAGATTGTCAAACCGAGCTAATTCCAGACCTATCAGTAGCACCACCTGCTGGGCAGTTGTTGACCTGCATGGCATGGCATTCAGCATTTCTCTGCTTCTCAAGGGCCAAGATTCAGCCTCAGCCTCTTGTGCCCTTCAGCAAGTGAGATGGTAATAAAGACTACATTGCTCTGAGCATTTGAGAAGTAATTTCTCCAATCAACCCTAACACAGTGTGCGCCCACATGCTAGGGATGAGAATTTGGTGTAGTGGTTAAGAGCGGTGGTTAGGAGTGGTGAACTCTAATCTGGAGAACTGGGTTTGATTCTCACTGCTCTCCATGAGCGGTGGACTCTAATCTAGTGAACTGGGTTGGTTTCCCCACTCCTCCACAGGAAGCCAGCTGGGTGACCTTGGGCTGGTCACAGCTCTTAGAGATCTCTCAGCCTCACCTACCTCACAGGGTGTCCGTTGTGGGGAAGGTAAGGTAATTTTAACTGGTTTGATTCCTCCTTATGTGGTAGAGAAAATCAGCATATAAAAACCAACTCTTCTTCTTTCATTATTTTGTATTGTCTCTAGAGGGCAAGAACATATGGTCACTTTAGCGTCCTTTATTCCCTGTTTCAGCCAGGATTTAGCCAGGATTGAAAGCATGAGTTTCACCAAACGTGCGTTCTATCCTGGCTGAATCCTGGCTGAAACAGGGAATAAAGGAGGCTAAAGTGACCATGCATTTTCACCCTCTCTCATATTGAGACTATATTTACCAGGGTGTTCTTTACTAAAACATTGCACAAAAAGAAACAAGATGCAGTCACATGTATGATCATAGTCAGATTTTTTTTTTTTGCCATGTTTTATCAGTGTAGTACTGGGCAATGGAAGAAGAAGACATGACTGAAGAAAGGAACAGTGGCAATCTGTGAATATACACACTAACTGGTACAAAATTCAAAAATAAAGATAATAGAGAGAGATACGCTGATGTACCAATTCCATTTTGGAAATGAGACTGGGTAACTCAGAAGTCCAAAATCCAGGGATGAAAATCAGATGAGAATTTGGGAAGTATCTCTGTTGCTAGTATGCTCACAATTGTCTATTCGGATTTAATCATTTAATGGGGTGAAATTATTCTTTTCTGTGTTTAAATCACTGTCAAATAGAGCTTCTAACGCAGAATCTATCTGTGAGCATGTGTTCTCACACATCTGCAATTTTGCAGAAGCTTTGGGCAGTTTTTACTGTCTTGCTCATTTTATAGATTATACCATTTCATTGCATGGCTCTTCAGTTTTGTAGTCATGGTCCAGTTTTTCTAGTGCATTTTCTAATTTTGAAACCCAGTTCTTACTACATTTTACATATGTTGTGCATTATATATATATATATATCACAAAAATCACAAAACCACACAAGGTTGGAAGAGACCACAAGGGCCATCCAGTCCAACCCCCTGCCATGCAGGATCCCACAGTCAAAGCGCTCCCGACAGATGGCCATCCAACCTCTGCTTAAAGACCTCCAAAGACGGGGACTCCCCCCCCACAGGCAGCGCATTCCACCGTCGAACCGCCCTCACCGTCAGAAAGTTCTTCCTAATGTTTAGGTGGAATCGCTTTTCTTTTAGTTTAAATCCATTACTCCGTGTCCTAGTCTCTGAAGCAACAGAGAACAAGCTAGTTCCCTCATTTACACGGCATCCCTTCAGATATTTAAACGTGGCTATCATGTCACCCCTCAACCTTCTCTTCTGCAGACTAAACAAACCCAGCTCCTTAAGTCTCTCCTCATAGGGCATGGATTCCAGACCTTGAACCGTTCTGGTCGCTCTCCTCTGGACACGCTCCAACTTGTCATATATACGCATACACACACACACACACACACATATATACGCATATATACACACACACACACACACAAGGAGCAATATACATATATATATGTATATATGTATGTATACTGGTTCTTTTGTATTGTTTAATAAATTATATTATTTATTTAAAAAATAGAGCTTCTAATGCAGAACTAAGCATAGGTTTGCATCCAGGCTAGATGTTTCCTCCAGTGCAAAAATTTTCAACCACAGAGTGCAATTTCCTCACCTCCTCCCTCCCTCAGCAACCTGACCCCCCCAACCCTTGTACCTGGGGAGAGAGGCCCCCCAAGAACAGAACTGGGGGGCATTTCAGAATGCCACAGGAGGAGGAGGAGGCAGGAAAATTGCCCTTCATGGGCAGAAATCCTTGCATCATCAGAAATAATCTAGATTGGATCTGAGCCATTAATAGGGTTGCCAGCTTTGGGTTGGGAAATACCTAGAGGTTTTTGGGGTGGAGCCTGAGGAGGGCGGGGTTTGGGGAGGGGAGGGACTTCAATGCCATAGAGGCCAATGGCCAAAGCAGCCATTTTCTCCAGATGAACTGATCTCTGTCAGCTGGAGACCAGTTGTAATAGCGGGAGATCTCCAGCTAGTAACTGGAGGTTGGCAACCCTAGCCGTTAATATGTACTCAAGATCAATTAAATTCAGAGTACAAGAGTCTGTATGATCTTACGCAAACTACACTGATGGTTTGAAAAATTATTTCCCAGTTGTTGACAAGACCCCCTATGGGCATGGGTCATTTAATGCCTAATTTCCAATCTGTGAAGGATGACCACCCCCCATGTCTTATGGATAGGGGAAAGAGGCTTAGATGGGGCAGCCGGTGCAGCAGTGTTCAGTTGCCGCCTCTCTCGTTGCAGGTCTGGTTCCAAAACCGGAGGGCCAAGTGGCGGCGGCAGGAGAAAATGGAGGCCAACTCGATGAAGCTTCACGACACCCCCATGCTGTCCTTCAACAGGCCCCCCATGGCTGCTAACGTCGGACCCATTGGCAACTCTCTCCCCCTGGACCCATGGCTCACATCACCTATCTCCAGCGCCACCACAGTGCACAGCATCCCAGGTTTTATGGGCCCCACCCAAGGCCTACAGCCCACCTACGCTGGTCACTCTTTCCTCAACAGCCCACCAGCCATGCCCCAGAGCATGCAACCTATGGCACCCACGCCGTATCAGTGCGCCACACCTTTTGTGGACAAGTACCCTTTGGAAGATGTCGACCAGAGGAGCTCCAGCATTGCTTCCTTGCGCATGAAAGCCAAGGAACACATTCAGACCATTGACAAAACATGGCAACCAATCTGATGGGGGGGGGGAGGGGGTTGATAGGTCAATGCCAAACAACCGAATCTGTGGCTCTCCATAGTAGGTGTCTCTGGGACACAAAGAATACCTCTTTGCCTCTTCTCTTCACGGCACTTGCAAATGGCTACTGTGTGATGTATCGCAGGCTAGAAACTCGCCTTTAAATTTACTTGAAGGCCCAACTAGGTGGGTTTACATCGGTCAGGACGTGGCGTCGGCCTTCTGTGGTTGGACGCCATCTTGAACGGGCACCTGCATTCCACAGTGTTAACTGTAAAACAAACCAAGCAACCATCCCACGAGGGGGCAATGAGGAAGTAGTAGGGGAGAACATTTGCGATGGGTATGTCTCCTCCTAGTGGGTGTTCGTTGTGTCCTCCAGGAGACTCAGGAACTCCATCCCTGTCACAAAATCGTCTTCTGCCTCTGACAGAGGAAAATTGTTACGTTAACCATGGCTGTGATGAAAAGGCAAAGGGCTCCGAGATAATAGGACCAACAGTCATCCCCGTTCTCAGTGTTTAAGTGGCCGGTCCTCACGGTGGGCTGATGGGTTGCCGGCACTGGAGAAGAACATCTGGCGTTACTAATAAGGGGACAATCCGGCTGCCACCTCTACAAACTGGCACCAGCCCTGATAAACCCTTCCAAACCAAATGGACAACCTACGGGGTTGAATGTTTTTACTGACCAAAGGTGGTACCGAACAGACCTCACCACGAATCCCCGTTTATATTGCCGCTCCCCTTTTGATCCTGTTTTGTGCTTCTCCCCCTTTTTCCTTCCCCTGGGTTTACTCCCTTTCAGAGTTTTGTCTCCCGTGGTCATTCTCAGTGTGATTTTTATACTGCAGAGTTCACCAAACAGAATTGATGAAAGAAAGAAAAAAAAAAGAGAGAGATTTAGTTTCTTGGACAATGTCTCAATTTCCTCTTTCCTCCTACAGCATTGTGGAACAGCAACCTTGATTTTTTCCCCAGTGTACACAAAATATTTAGAGTAAAAAATGGGAGACACAATCCAGCCTAAATGAAACACTTTAATTCCAATGGCGATCAAGGTAGACTGGCCCATTAATTTAATGGGAGAGTTCCTGAGGGGCTGCTGCCCAGAATAACCAATCTGACACCCATGGTAGTCTAAGGTTCCCAGCCTCAAGCTTGCAAATGCTAGAAGATTTTGGGGGCTCCACCCTGGGGAAGGTGGAGTTTCAGAAGGATACGCCATCATTCCTGGGTGATGTTCTAGGAATTTCCCCTATTCTCTATGGTAAAGACCAAAGAGATTGGGGAAATTCCTAGAGTGTCACCATCAATGCCTTTTACCTCCCCCATTTTTATTACCACAAATTATTGATGGGATTGAGGGCAGTGGTGGGGAATTGTCAGGGGTCAGCAGGCAAATGGAAAGATTATGGTGGCCGCTGCCAGCTGGAATGGGGGACTGATCGGTAGTCCTAGACTGGCCCTCTAAACTGAAAGTCTTCTTTAACACATCCTTGGGGGTGAGGCTGACGACATATGCTCCCAAAGGAAGGAAAATCCAGGCCGAGGGAGTTGGGAATGTTTAGTCTGGAGGACAGGAGGTTGAGGGGGGGCATAAGGACAGAATCCTTATGGGTGACGATTCCGGGCCCCAAAGGAGACTTAGTACTGGGGACGTTCTATCGGCCCCCTGACCAAATGGCTCAGGGTGATCTTGAGATGGAGAATGAAATTAGGGAAGCATGTGAAGGTAATGAAGTAGTAATAATGGGAGACTTCAACTTCCCTCATATCGATTGGATAAATGTATGCTCCAGTCAAGCCAAAGAGATAAATTTTTTAGATATCCTAAATAACTGTGCCCTCGAACAGTTGGTCATAGACCCAACTAGAGGGGAGGCGATCCTGGATTTAATACTCTGTGATGCTGCCAGTGATTTAGTGCGGGATGTGGATGTAGTTGAGCCAGTTGGCAATAGTGATCACAATGGCATCAAATTTAATTTATATGTAAGTGGTAAAGTGACTGGGAAACCTCACACAATTACCTTTGACTTTAAGAGAGGGAACTTCTCTAAAATGAGAAAACTGGTAAAGAGGAAGTTGAAAGGAACAGTTAGGAGGATTTAATCTCTTGAAAAGGCTTGGGGGTTACTCAAGTCCACATTACTAGAGGCTCAGCTAGCTTGTATACCGCAGGTCAGGAAAGGTAGTAATAAGTCCAAGAGGTCACCACCATGGCTAACATGTAAGGTGAAGGAAGCAATTAGAGAAAAAAAGTCTTCCTTCAGAGGCTGGAAGGTTTGCCCAAACGAGGCGAACATGAGCAAACACAAACTTGCACAAAGGAAATGCAAGCAGATAATTAGAGATGCAAAAACAGATTTTGAGGGGCTTATTGTTAAACACATCAAAACAAACAATAAGAAATTCTTTCAGTATATTAGGAGTAGGAAACCAGCTAGGGAAGCGGTTGGACCATTGGATGACAATGGGAGTAAAGGAACTCTGAGGATAAAGCGATTGCTGAAAAACTAAATGAATTCTTCTCATCTGTCTTCACTGTTGAAGATACAGGGCAGATTCCTTCTCCTGAACAGAGATTTTGGAGAGGGGAAAATGAGGAACTGAGGCAAATAGTGGTAACAAGGCAGGAAGTCACAGGGACCAGACGGTATTCATCCTAGAGTTCTTCAAGAACTCAAATGGGAAATTGCTGAACTTCTAACAAAGATATGTAATATGTCCCTTCGATCAGCCTCTGTACCAGAGGACTGGAGAATGGCCAATGTAACACCCATTTATAAAAAAGGTTCCAGGGGGGACCCAGGAAATTACAGGCCAGTTAGCTTAACGTCTGTTCCGGGTAAATTAGTGGAAAGCATTATTAAAGATAGAATTGTCAAGCATATAGAAGGGCAAGGTCTGCTGGGCAAAACCCAACATGGCTTCTGTAAGGGTAGGTCCTGTCTCACTAACCTTTTAGAGTTTTTTGAAAACATCAATAAGCATGTGGACAGGAATGAGCCTGTGGATATTGTGTATTTGGATTTCCAAAAAGCTTTTGACAAAGTCCCCCACCAAAGACTGCTAAGTAAACTTCATAGTCACGGGATAAGAGGACAAGTCCTCTTATGGATTGAGAGCTGGCTGAAAAATAGGAAGCAGAGAGTAGGAATCAATGGTCAGTTCTCCCAATGGCGGGATGTGAGCAGTGGGGTGCCTCAGGGATCTGTGTTGGGACCGGTGCTTTTCAACCTGTTCATCAATGACCTGGAGTTGGGGTTAAACAGTGAAGTAACCAAGTTTCCTAGGGAGGTGGCGAGCTCCCCCTCACTGGCAGTCTTCAAGCAGAGGCTGGACAAGCACTGGTCAGGGATGCTCTAGGATGATCCTGCATTGAGCAGGGGGTTGGACTAGATAGCCTGCATGGCCCCTTCCAACTCTATGATTCTATAAAATGGGCAATCACCCCAGTTTCTATGGCATTTTATTTCTGCACATGCTCAAAGGCAGTTGATTGTTGTTTCATCTGCGGCAAGGCTCCAACAATATATCGGTTCTGTATGCAGAAAGTCCTGGGGGCACATTAAAGGACCTCGGGTAGCCTGTTCTTGGTAGAACAGCTCCGTGTGGCCACCAAATGTGTTAGAGATAGGGCTGCTGGGTCCTTCTTCGCCACCGGCGGGAGGTTTTGGGGGCGGAGCCTGAGGAGGGCGGGGTTTGGAGAGGGGGGGACTTCAGTGCCATAGAACCCAATGGCCGAAACGGCCATCTTCTCCAGGGGAACAGATCTCTATCAGCTGGAGATCACTTGTAATAGCAGGAGATCTCCAGCTAGTACCTGGGGGTTGGCAACCCTAGTTAGAGATCAGGAGGCTGTTCTCAGGACCTGCAAAAGGCATAATTGACCTGGTTTCGGTTATCCTCATTCTCCATTCTTTGCTTAAGGCTACAAGGAGCTGCTTGCAGAACTGACCAACGGTCCTCACAAGAATCCCAAGCAGCGGCGACAACGAACAGCCCCTGCTCCAGGCTGATATCCAGCCCCCAATTTCTGCCCAGCCGCCCTAGGCCCCCTTTCTTTCTCTCTTTCCCCCGGCCTCTCTGGCCCCGCCGGTGCCCTGCGCCTCGTCTCCTGCCTCTCCGGGTGCGTGTCAAACCCGATTCCGTATTGCACGCATGGCTTCCCCCTGGGACAAAAGGCCCGGCCAAAGCCCCTTTCTCCCAGGCCCCGGCCTGCCCCGGGAAAGACAGGGGGCCTCCACACACCCGTTTTGGCTTGTTATCAGGAATCTGTCCTCCCATCACTCTGGGGGACTTTTGAGGAGGGCGGCGGGGGGGGGGGAACCCTCTCCCCATAACCGCTTCCAAGTCAGACTGCAGACAAGTTGATTCTTGCAATGATACTGTCAGGAGTAGGGCTCGTTCCCAATACAGAGCGTTAAAGAGCGTCACCCTTCCGTTGCCTCAATTTGCCAAGGCAGCCACACACAACCCCTCTCCCCGGTACCACTATTTTGCTCGGGCTGTATCTGCATTGGGGAAGGGCCGTAGCTCCGTGGTAGAGCATCTGCTTGGCATGCAGAAAGTCACAGGTTCGATCCGTGGCATCTCCAGTTTAAAGGGACTAGGCAAGTAGGTGATGTGAAAGACCTCTGCCTGAGACCCTGGAGAGCCGCTGCCAATCTGAGTAGACCAGCGGTTCCCAAAGTTCATGTCCTTATCCACTCATTGCAAACCGAGACAGATACAGCGGGTGGCCCAAGGCAGTTTTGTGAGTCTGTGGCAGAGGAAGGATTTGAACCCAAAGTCTCTGGGCCACTGCACCATGCCTCCTTTCAAGTACACATGTGAGTGTATCGTCCCCTTTTCCTGGAGTCTCTCTGTGCGTTCCCCCTCCCCAGAATTCCAATTTAACTATGGGGATTTCAAAACCAGTTTTAAAACTGAAGCTTATGCCACCTGCTAGATAACGCCTGCCTCTTACCTAGGGTTGCCAACCTCCAGGTACTAGCTGGAGATCTCCTGCTATTACAACTGATCTTCAGCCAATAGAGATCTGTTCCCCTGGAGAAAATGGCTGCTTTGGCAATTGGACTCTATGTAGGGTTGCCAACCTCCAGGTAGTAGCTGGAGATCTCTTGCTATTACAACTGATCTTCAGCTGATATAGATCAAATGGCTGCTTTGGCCATTGGCCTCTATGGCATTGAAGTCCCTTCCCTCTCCAAACCCCACCCTCCTCATGCCCCGCCCCAAAAACCTCCTGCCAGTGGCAAAGAGGGGCCTGGCAACCCTACTCTTACCCCCCATAACAATGTGACGATACGCACAGCCGCATCAAGATATTATTTTGCTGAGGCACAACTGGGCTCTTGAGCATCGGGAAAGCTTTGTGTAAAAAGAATCATGATATGACATACACAATCAGGTCCAATTATTGCTTCGTAGGGTTTTATCAATGTTCACATGTTCAGTATTGTGTTAGCATGGCAGGGGGAATAATAGAAACCATGCACAAGCTCTACACAGAACCGGGGGATTACTAGAACAACTGGTGAATCTTAATAGGATCCAAGTTTTAACATAAGACGGTGTGTCAAGCTCAGAATTTTAGACTGGGGCAAGGACAACGGAGAAGAAGAGTTGGTTCTTATATGCCGACTTTCTCTACCACTTAAGGAAGAATCAAACAGGCTTACAATCACCTTCCCACAACAGACACCCTGGGAGGTAGGTGGGGCTGAGAGAGCTGTGACTAGCCCAAGGTCACCCGGCTGGCTTCCTATGGAGGAGTGGGGAAACAAATCCAGTTCACCATCTTAGTCTCTGCTGCCCATGTGGAGAGAGTGAGACTGGGGGCAAAAACAAACAAACAAAAACACCCTTCTTGAGGGAGCGTGGATTTGAACCCAGGTCGCTCATCATTCCACTGCACTGGCTGTCATTCTGTGGCCGAGGGAAGTGCAGGATACCATCTCCTATTGCATCCCTGAACAAATGTGCAATAGCACGGGGCTCTTTTTCTTTTCATATCTGGAAGGGGGTCGAAGGAAAGAATGCAGCCCATGCTCAGGAGCACGCAGAAGAATGTGGATGCAAACAAACAAAGCAATAATCCTAACTGGTTGGGGGGCTAATAATGAGGCACAAAAAATAAAATAAAGCTCGTCTCTCTGCCCCCAAGCCAATATTGTCCCTTCCATCAGTGCTGTGCAGAGACCTGATGCTCTGATCGCATTAATTTGCAAGCCCGTCCCTCCTGTCAATCAGCTCTTCTCCCCCACCAGTGGTTCAAGCTGGCCCCATTACCCACCCTGACAGGTCACCGGAGCAAGTAAGTGCACGATCCCTTCTCCCCCGCCGGCCCCACGCCGCTCAGGCTGGCCTCCAAATTATCCCTCCCTGCGGGGTAGGCGCTTCGGGGGAAAAGGGACCCGCTGCAGCGGCACTAATAGGGCTTGATCGCCGCCAGCCAACGGGGTCAGGCGGGGCTGTGCTTTCTTCGGCGCTTGGCACAGAGGCCTGGGTGCAGCTGGCGCCAAAGTTGGAAGCCTGGCGAGAAGGCTCAGGGGGGACGGCCACTTCCACAGCTGGTCAGCGGCCCCCAGTCCCCTTTTAATGGGGCATTAATCAGGTCAAGCGGCCAGGCCCAGCCGCTCGGAAAGATGTCCGCCCACGACATGCAGCCTGCCCCCTTACACAAACAACTGAAGCCGCTTTATACCCAGGCAAACGATTGGTCTAACAAAGCCATTGTCTACTCTAACTGGCGGTGGCTCTCCGGGGTCTCAGGTGAAAGCCTTTCCCATCACCTGCTACCTGATCTTTTTAACTGGACATGCTGGGGATTGAACTGGAGACCTCCTGCATGCAAAGCGGACGCTTCACTACTGAGCCACAGACACATCCCACAAAGGTTTGACCTAAGATGGGGATCTCCTCCCTCACCTATAAGGAGGGTTAATCCTTGGTGGACAAACCAAGGACCTTCTGATTGCATAGTGTAGTGGTTAAGAGCGGTGGTCTCTAATCTGGAGGACCAGTTTGATTCCCCACTCCTGCACATGAGCAGCGGAGGCTAATCTGGCGAATCAGGTTGGTTTCTCCACTCCTCCGCATGAAGCCTGCTGGGTGACCTTGGACTAGTCACAGTTGGCCAAACTCTCTCAGCCTCACCTACCTCACAGGGTGTCTGTTGTGGGGAGGGGTAAGGAAGGTGATTGAAAGCCTGTTTGATTCTTCCTTACGTGGTAGAGAAAGTCAGCATATAAAAACCAACTCTTCTTCTTTGCTCCTTTGGGGGCTGCACATGCACTTAGGGTTGCCAGCTCCAAGTTGGGAAATACCTGGAAATTTTGGGGGTGGATCTTAGGGTTGCCAACCTCCAGGTAGCAACTGGAAATCTCCTTCATGTGAAGGAGTGGAGAATCAAACCCGGTTCTCCAGATTAGAGTCCACCGCTCCAAACCACTGCTCTTAAACCACTACACCACACTGGCTCTCAGTCAGTTTCAGCAATGTTCACATGTGCATGATGCCCAGTCTCTCCACCCCCCAGGTAGCCCACTTAGCCCTTCCCCCTTCCTTCTCACCCACTTTTTTCTGTCTCTTCCCCCAGTCTTCAGCTTCATTTCCCTTTCTTCCTTATCTTCCCTTTCCCTCGTTCTTCTTTCCCTCCATCACTTCCTATCTTTTACCATTTTTAATCTCCCTCCCTGCTTTGGATGATACTAACCAAGACATAGAAGGCCAAATAATGACGCTCAGCATTGCCCCTGCAAACATGGGGCTTCTCCAGGCTTTCAAAGATATCTCCCCTCTCTGTATGTAGCCCCATTGTGCACATTTTTTGATCCACAACCAGGGGGCAAGTCTGGAATTACATATATAAAGGTGAAGGTTAAATGGTGGAACCCCCTGCCCAGGATGTGGGGATGGCTGCCAACTTGGAAGGCTATAAGAGGGGAGTGGACACGTTCATGGAGGAGAGGGGTATCCATGGCTACTAGTGTAAATGAATACTAGTCATGATGCATACCTATTCTCTCCAGGATCAGAGGAGCATGCCTTTTATATGAGGTGCTGTGGAACACAGGCAGGACAATGCTGCTGCAGTCGTCTTGTTTGTGGCTTCCTAGAGGCGCCTACTTGGTCACTGTGTGAACAGACTGCTGGACTCGATGGGCCTTGGTCTGATCCATCATGGCTTTTCTTACGTTCTTAAGGGAGAAAGATACTTGAGGCTCGGGCACCCTCCCACAAAAGAGGCTGTTGTGTCTCTGCCCAATTAATTGCCAACTTACATATTTCTTATCAGCCTTCTCTGGAGCCAATGATTCTGTACAGAGTGCCTGAACTGCTCCCAGCACCCCACCCCCAGGAGGCATTTCTACCTGCTCTGTCCGTCTCAGGGGTCAGAGCAGCTCTGCCAATAGGAGTCAACACCCCCTTCTTAATGGCTGGCTCCTTGCCAACCAGCTGAGCCATTCATAGGCATCACCCCACTTCTCACACCACTGGTCTCTTCACACATTAAAACCCAATGATACATGTATCTTAAGTTTATTGCACAGATTGGATTTAACAAAACAAAGAACGGTAATTCCATGAGCCGACTTGTCCCCCCTCCCCAAACACACAGACA
Source organism: Euleptes europaea (assembly GCF_029931775.1). Taxonomy (NCBI): domain Eukaryota; kingdom Metazoa; phylum Chordata; class Lepidosauria; order Squamata; family Sphaerodactylidae; genus Euleptes; species Euleptes europaea. The sequence goes on along the minus strand of NC_079313.1, from coordinate 13,281,863 downwards.
CAGTAGCAGCCAACCACAAATCAGGAAACGGAGAAGATACACCATCAACATTCAGAGCAATTACACAAGGCAGAAAGCCAAAAAAACCTTTCTGGCACCTTCCCCAAATTCACATTTTTTAATGTTTGCCAAGACGTATTATGCAATAGATGTGCCTTGTACCCCTGTTGGATCCTCCCCCCCCCCCTTGCCCGAGAAAACCTCAGAGTGGGAAACAGAGTCCCAATTTAAAGCCTTTCAGAATTTGCAGACCGCGTCTTCCATTGTGACCCCCTCCCGCATTAAGGAAGCTGCGGAAGGGAAGAGCACCAAAGAGCCAAGAAACCCATTAAAGCAGATAGGCCGCCTACGCTGAAATACCCTCAAAGCCTCCGTATTTCCAAATCGTACCATCAGGAGGCGAGCCCGTGCCAGTTTCCCCATTATCTACCTAAAAGCACTCTCGACAATGCTGGCAAAGCACGCCCGAGCGCATTGCGGGAATGGCATCTGCAGGTCCCCACTGGGTTAACAAAGGCTCAGGTGGATCGCTGTACCTGGGCCGGGATAGTGAGAACTATCAGACCCTGCCACAAACTCCATACAACCACAATCTGGGGGGTGGGGCTGTGCCTCAGTATGTCCTGTCCATACACATTCCATCTCCGTGATTTGCAATCACCTTTTCAAAACCGCCGTGGGGTTCTGGCGTTGCAAAATCTGCAATCTCGGGGAAGGCCTAAATGTATTTTGCGTGCCTTCCTCGGCTCAGGCAACTTTCAGAAAATGGGAGCAACCACATGCAGTTTCCAAACAAAATCGGGCGGGGGGAGGGTTGGTGGTTCAGTATTGCCATTTGTCCCGTTGTTGTCTTGGATTGGTGCTGTCTCCCTCCCCACCCCCGGTCTGCCCCCAAAGCATGCAACGGACTTTTAAAGGCCTTCAGAGGAATTTAGTCAACTGGCCCAGATCAGGGGACAAGCAGCAATTCTCTTTCATTTCAAATACCAAGTAGTTGCTTAGCGGACCCAGGAAGAAGTAGCTCGCCTTGGTTTTTGACTCGTTGAGCGGAAATATTTAAAGGTTGAGGCAGAAAAAAACTCTTGACTGCAGCTCTCGAATGGCAATAGTAATTAGGAGGGGAAGAGCGAGACCATTCAGGTGTGTCTCCCTGCCCTCCTCCCAGAGAATCCTTTTTTTTAAAGACAGGAAAAGAAAGTTTAGATGCTTGAGAGGTTGAACGGTTTTGATCCTGCGAACTGCCCCCCCCCCCCGTGGGCTGCAAATTCTCCAGAGACCCCCCAAAGCAGTGGCGCCCTCTGCTAGAGCCTGAGGGAAATACACAAAGCCCTTTTGGGTGGCAGCGAATGAACCACCAAGCTCTTTCTTTGGGGAGGGGAGGGAGGGAGAACAGAAAACAACTCGACACGTTTTAAAAAGCAAAACAAACCCTTTCCCAAAGGCGTTGCATTGGAAGCTGCGTGGCCAGCTCCTGGGGTGGGAGAAGAGACCCAAGAGACAGAAAAGAAGAGGCATTCATTCACCGATGTACAATCAAGTCTCGTTCTGTATTTCACGGTGGGGGGGAAACGAGAAATCCAGTCTTTTATTTTGGGCATTCGTCTTTTTTAAAACACGAAGTCGTCATGGGGGGGTCTTCATTCTCGATGGCTCATTTCACGGCTTCTTTGGATACTGCGGGAAAGGGGAAAAAACACAGAATAAGGACACCTGTAAATGAGAAGGTAGATTTGCGACTGGTTTTCAGAGGTAGTCTGCCCCAGTTCATGGAGGTTCCATTCGGCCCTTTTGGCTCATAGCTGTTGTTGGACGCATCCTCTGTGAAATTTGTCTAATCTCCTTTTAGAAGCCAAATGAAAATGGTGGCTATTGCTATTATCTTGTGGCAGGGAGTTCCACAAGCCAAATAACTCACTGAGTTAAAAAAAAAAGAGACGTCCTTAAAAAAGGTTCCATCCTAGGCCTCTCCAGTTAAAAAAAAGTATCTCTGGTAACAGAACTTGAAGAGCTGCCTGTCGGGGGTAGGCTACCCCAGGCAAGATAGACCAGTGGTCTGATTTGGGGTTAGGCCATCTCGTACATGTGTATAATCAGATACGTTTATGGGCCGAAGTCTCAGAAACTGAGCACACGTTTTGCACACAGAAGGTTCACCTCCCGAGATCTCCAGCTAAAGCAAAGCTTCTTAAACTGGGGCAACTGAATGTGGGGGTCGCAAAACAAGCACATCCATCTCATTAGTAGGCAAATTTGCTTCCGTCTTTAATAAATGGTAAAATTATACGTATCCCAAAGAATTGTTTTTAAATAAATTTCTTTATGATTTATTATCAGTAAATGTTTGATTTGTATACCTATTTTATACACCTATATACCTGGGGTCGCGTAAAATATTTCTCGGGCAAAAAGGGGTCTGGAGTGGAAAAAGTTGAAGAAGCTTTGACCTAAAGGACCTCGGGAAGAGGGCGGGCTAGAACCCCCGAGAGCCCCCTCCCCTGATAGGCAGCCAAGACAGACAGGCCCAAGGCCCAACTCTACACAAGGCAGCTTCACAGACTTGACCTTCCGAAGACGCATGGAGACTAAGAATAGACTTTGTACCTTCCCCCCTCCCCGCCAGATATCCCAGCCTGTGTGTTTCATTGGCAGGAAAGCACAATGCCTCCCTAATCCACTTTGTACACTTTGGCTAAGCCAGAGCTGAGCCGAAGCGCTGGACTTCCATGGTGGGTGGAGGGGTCATACACAGTGAGGACAGAAAGGGAGTCCTGAGATCGGAGTTTACACACCCGTGGCGACATATTCCTGATTGTGCCAGATGTCATTATTTATTACAGCTACTGGGTGGAAGGAGGGTGGGGAGAGAAGAAAAAGAAGAAGAGTTGGTTTTTATATGCCAACTTTCTCTGCCACTAAAAGGAGAATCAAACCGGCTTACAGTCACCTTCCCTTCCCCTCCCCGCAACAGACACCCTGTGAGGTAGGTGGGTCAGAGAGCTAAGAGAGCTGTGACTAGCCCACGGTCACCCAGCTGGCTTCATGTGCAGGAGTGGGGCATCAAACTGGGTTCTCCAGATCAGAGTCCACCACTCCAAACCACTGCTCTTCCCCACTACACCCCCCCAAAAAGGTAGCATCTCACACCCAATTGTAATAAGCCATACAACAACCTTGTAAGGCAGACCATGCTAATGATACCCCAAAATACAATGCCAATTCGAAGAGCTTCCCATAAATTATCACACTCTTGTAACAGCCTTGAAAGATAGTCTGGTAAATCATGGTGAGGCCAGCAAGGCAATGACTTAAACAGGATATAAATGTGGGGTGAAGGGGAGAGAAGAATAATTTTCCTGGGGTATTCATGAGTTTCCTTTTTACCCCAAATTGAACAGATGCTTGACCACGTAAAACTGCACTGGCTCACAGCCACACTTGCTCTTTCTTCCTTTGCCCTCCCTTCTTGTGGAACTCCCTGCCCCAGGATGCGGTGATAGCTGCCAACTTGGAACCTTTTAAGAGGGGAGTGCACATGTTCATGGATAGGGTTGCCAACCTCCAGGTATTATTTGGAGATCTCCTGCTATTACAACTGATCTCCAGCTGATAAGAGATCAGTTCCCCTGGAGCAAATGGCTGCTTTGGCAAATGGCATCCCTCCCCTCCCCCAAACCCCGCCCTCCTCAGGCTCCGCCCAAAAAACCTCCCACCGATGGCGAAGAGGGACCTGGTGACCCTATTCATGGAGTATAGGGCTATCCATGGCTACTAGTCAAAAGGGATATTAGCCATGCTGCATCCCTATTCTCTCCAGTAGCAGAGGAGCAGGCCTATTATCTTGGGTGCTGTGGAACACAGGCAGGATGGTGCTGCTGCAGTCGTCTTGTTTGGGGGCTTCCTGGAGGCACCTGGTTGGCCACTGTGTGAACAGACGGCTGGACTTGATGGACCTTAGTCTGATCCAGCAGGGCTTTTCTTATGTTCTCTTGTTATTCTGTCCCCCCCCCCCCACTCCAAATTGAGACTGTCACTTCCTTGGGACACTGCCCTGACTGAAGCTTTTCTGCTACTCTGGGAAAGCATCGCGGATGTGGAGGGTGGATTATTATTAATTTTAAAAAGGGGCTTGTACTGCAATCGTCTTTGCATTCCTGCAGTGTCTTGGCCTTCCAAAACACAGACGTCAACTTGCTGCAGTCCTTCAAAACAACCCTAGAAGGTGGACCTGCATGACTGTTCTTAGACAGCCAGCGTGGTGTAGTGGTTAAGAGCGGTGGTTTGGAGCGGTGGAGTCTGATCTGGAGAACCGGGTTTGATTCCCTGCACCTCCACATGAGCAGCAGAGGCTAATCTGGTGAACCAGGTTGGTTTCCCCACTCCTCCACACGAAGCCAGCTGGGTGACCTTGGGCTAGTCACAGCTCTCTCAGCCCCACCTACCTCACAGGGTGTCTGTTGCGTGGAGGAGAAGGGAATATGATTGTAAGCCGGCATTAAAGAGGGGGAGAACAAAATGGCTTCCACATCACGATTGTGGGATTTTGCCCTGAAAACGCTTTGTTTTATTTCTGGGGTTGAACGCGGGGTCTTGTATGCGTGTTGCTTTGGTTTAAAATGCGGGGGGCCCGGCTTAAGAAAGGAGGGGTGCTGGAGAGGCGATTGAAGTGTATTATGAGTGGATGGCAGCTGTACCCCAGAAGGTGGAGCTGACTTGTCTGGGGAGAGAGAGAGTTTGTTCTCTGTGGATGGGAGGAGAGTTGAGTGAGTTGTTGTGGAGCATGCGCGAAAAGTCTGTTCTTTGGGGACGTTATTTGCCTAAGTGGCCAGTGAGAAAATAAGACTTTGAGGCTAGGCCGATTTAAGGAACTTTAGAAAAAGAATAAGAACTGTACCTATCTGAAACCATTACGCTCATGATCTTTACTTCTAAATAAACCCGTTATACTTCCTTTTTAAAAAATTTTTTATTGCTTTTATAATTAAACACAAAACAAAAAAAAAGAAAAATACAAAATAAAACATAACATACAAAAACATATATAGAGCACTATTACATCTATTACTAATACATTGTTTACTATCTTTTAAAAAGTATATAGTGCCCAAACCTCTACCACCCACCTCAGTGCCCTCCACCTTTGGACTTCCGGAGAGGTGTTATGACAGTATATAAAAACTTATTTTTATAATCATTGTTTAAAAAAAGCACATAAATCTATAATTCATTAACTGTACCTTTAAAATATTGTCGCAGGCTTTCACGGTCAGAGTTCATTGGTTCTCGTAGGTTATCCGGGTTGTGTGACCGTGGTCTTGGTATTTTCTTTCCTGATGTTTCGCCAGCAGCTGTGGCCGGCATCTTCAGAGGAGTAACATTGGAGAGACACTGTCCTTCAGTGTGACTCCTCTGAAGATGCCTGCCACAGTTGCTGGCGAAACGTCAGGAAAGAAAATACCAAGACCACGGTCACACAGCCCGGATAACCTACGAGAACCAATATACCTTTAAAATCCATTTTTGCCAATTTATCCCAATATGCGGGGGCTTTTGACCATATTTGTTTAAATTCATCCATATCTTTACCATGTAAAGAGTCTGTAATTTTGGCCATCCGCATATACATCCAAAGCTTTTCTCTCCACTCTTTGATTGAAGGTTTATTTATTTGCTTCCATTTCTTAGCAATTGTAATCCTAGCCGCGGCAAAACTATATTGACATATGACTCTATCAGCATAATCTATATTCTTATCGGGAATACCCAATAAGCAAAAGGCAGGATCTTTTTTTATATTTGACTTAATCAAATTGTTAGTTTCTTTTAAAACTAATCGCCAAAATCTCTTGATTTTTTTGCAAAACCACCAAACATGCATAACTGTACCTCTCAGTTCCGCACTTCCAACAAAGACCCTCCTCCTCTTTTTACGCTTTTTACGCTCATGATCTTTACTTCTAAATAAACCCGTTATACTTCCTAATATGCTGACCATACCTACCGTTTTGAACAGGACAGTCCTGTTTTTATCATATTTCCCGGCCGTCCCCATCGTTTCAATTAAAATGTCAATTTTGTCCCATTTTGCACCTCATTACACTTCCAACATTTGTTTCCTTTGGCTCTGACATTTCTTATGCTGCATGCAGGCATGGCTGGGTACATTCTCAAAGAAAAAGTGCTCCGATCGGGTTACACTAATATTACATAACCCCTGTCCCATTTTTGCCATCCCAATGTCCCGTTTTTGTCTTAAGGAAATATGGTCAGCCTACTTCTAAATAAACTTTATTTGTGTTTTAAAAAACTGTTTTATTTACAGTAAAGAATCCACTTTTTACCTCAGAGCCTTCCCGGTGCACTGACCGTTCTGTCATTCTACCAAATGTAACTAAGCCATTCTGTTTTTGGGGGGTTCAGATAAGAAGTCTAAAGCAAGAGCCTTTGGTGGCAGCGGAAATAAGTAGGAAACGTAGGAAAAGCTAAGGAGGGCAAGGGCTGTCAGAAACGAAGCAAAAGATTACAGTGATGCTCTAGGAATTTCCCAGAGTCTCTATGGTAAAGACCACAGAGACCAGGGGAGGCAACCTAGAGCATCACCCAGAAGTGATATCACATCCTCTCCCAACTCCGCACTCCCCAGACACTGTCCCCAAAATCAACTTCTGACATTTGCCAAGGCAGTGCTCAGCACCTGATTTCCAGAGGTATTGGTCAAATGTGCCAAATCCCTTGCCTGAAACTGGAGAAATCCAAAACCTGATCCAAATCTTAACTGCTGAAGGCAGTTTCCTAAATATCCGCGCCCGTTTTCCTACTCTATAAAAAGATTCCCTGGGAGTTGAATATAGAAAAGAAGGGAGATTGTTGCTACCTTTGACTCAGGGAGTGTGACTGTTGGCCAGAGACTGGAGAACTGAGCAGAAGAAGGAAAAGAGAAAGATACAGAAGTAATATTATGTAATGCGCCAAGGAAAGATGCAGAATATGGTAGGCTGATGACATTGCTTTTTTAAAAAATGCTTCTAGTCCTCATTAGAGAGCCAGAGTGGTGTAGTGGTTAAGGTGTTGGACTAGTCAAAACCCCCCCCCCCCACTTGTGCTGTGGTGGGTGACCTTGGGCCAGTCACTCACTTTCAGCCCTGACCCTGGCTAGTATTTGAATGGGAGACCTCCAAGGAATACCAGGGTCATGTATCGGAGGCAATGGCAAGCCGCTTCCCAACCTCTCTTGCCTTGGAAAGTCTTTGGGGTCGCCATAAGTCAGCTGTGACTCGACGGGGGGGGGGGGGAGGAAGGCCCCATTAAGGAATCTTGAAAACAAGAGGACAGTGCCTAGAAAATGCTCAGATCTAGGTATGAAAGGAGCTCCTCCCATTCTTCTCCCCTGGTGTTCCAAAATTTCCACCTGCTGCAATCTACTTCCTCTGAATCCTGGCTTAACTCTAAAAAGTCGGAGCTGTGACATCTGTAGTTAAACACAGCGGGTCGCACCGGACTAAATTTTCCATCAGCGGGACAGAGTTTGCCCGCCTCCCCCCTTCCCACTGCAGTCCCACTGATCTCCGTGGCTCCGGGTAAAAAATCTAAATAAACAAAACATAATGCTGCTCCTGGGAGAAAGGAGACCACAAGAAACAATCAGTGCGCATGCGGGAGGGGTGGGGGTTGCAGCAGGAAGGGGCAATAGGTAGAAATGGCCCATTTAGTCTGAAATTCAACCCAACTTCTGCGACAACTGATGAACATCTCCCCCCACCCCATTACCAATATGCACACACAAACAAGGATAAAACACTATCAAAAGCAACCACAATGCAATTGCATGCATGACCCTGCTCACATGACAGGTAGGGTTGCCAACCTCCAGGTACTAGCTGGAGATCTCCCACCATTACAACTGATCTCCAGCCGACAGAGATCAGCTCCCCTGGCGAAAATGGCTGCTTTGGCAATTGGACTCTGCGAAATTGAAGTCCCTCCCCTCCCCAAACCCCGCCCTCCTCAGGCTCCGCCCAAAAACCTCCTGCCGGTGGCGAAGAGGGGCCTGGCAACCCCGAATGACAGGCTAGCAATCCGCACACGATTTACTAATTTAATAATAATTTAATAATTTAATAATAATTAAAGCAATAACTAAAGCAACCGTGTGATCACAGCAAGACTCCTTTTTAAAGAGAGAAACATTAACAGTGTGGCACTGATAGTGTGTGTTGGGGGGGTGAGATGCAAGTGATCTGAAAAAAGACCAGGAAATTCGGAACTCCAAAATCCAGGGAGCAATTTGGAAGCGTTCCAACCTGCATGAGGACTCAGGAAAGAGGGGGGGGGGGAATGCTCTATTGTCAAGTCACGGCTAGGATTTAGCACACCACGGCATTACCAGAGTTGCTTCACCCAACACAGCAAGGCAACCCGGCTTCCGGACAACTCCTCTGCTCTGACAATCTGCGACACGGTGCAAAGACAAGAGTTTTACGTGCGGAAGATTCCAGCTGAACTAAGTAAGGGGGCTGTCGATAAACAGGTTTCTAGACAACCTAAGTGGTAGTCCTAAAACCCATCAGGGATAGGGTTGCCAACCTCCAGGTGGTGGCTGGAGATCTCCCGCTATTACAACTGATCTCCAGTCGATAGAGATCAGTTCCCCTGGAGAAAATGGCTGCTTTGGCAATTGGACTCTACGGCATTGAAGTCCCTCCCCTCCCCAAACTCTGCCCTCCTCAGGCTCCGCTCCAAAAACCTCCCACCGCTGGCAAAGAGGGACCTGGTAACCCTAGTCATGGATTGGTGTGGTCAGGAACCTTTCAACGTCTTTGGTGAATCAATGGAAGGGCTGTGGGGGGGGGGGGAGGGGGAGTGCCACCCAAAAAACTTTTAAAAGAAAAGAAAAATACTTACAGGAAATTCTTACAATAGAGTTTCTGGGAATTCCTAGAGCTACCACTTTCACTTTCAGGTAGCTCTAGGAATTGCTAGGAAATCTATGGTAAGAACTTCCTATAAGTAGATGAGGCCTTGTTTTTCTTTTGTTTAAAAAAATTTTTTTTGGGGGGGGGGCGCTGGCCGGCAGACAACAGGAAGTGGGGGCAGGGAATCCCCCACCTCCACTGAGGGGCTTGGCCGCCCTAGTGACACTGCAAAGCATCCTGGGTAGCGCACTTCAAATCCCCTTCTGCTGCATAGCTAGGGTTGCCAACCTCCAGGTAATGTTGAAATATATATATATACAGCATGAAGGCTCAAATAGTACACCAATCCTCAATTTACTATTGGTCAAGAATTATTTAAAGAAAAATATACATACATTACCAACGGGAAAAATGGGTAAGAAAAAAAGGCATTAAATTCATGCCTAGATGCACAATATGCTAGTTTAGTTAACAGATCATCTAAAGGCAGACAGACCATCTAGAAAGACACTAAACATAAACATAACCAGACAATAGGGTTCTGGTACGGTAAAGCACTACTAGCACCCACACTGGTTCTGAGAAAAAATATAGAGCGCATACATGCAAACATGCAAAAAATATATAGAGCATACATGCAAACAGTAAAGAAACCCTCCAGGTACTAGCTGGGGATCTCCTGCTATTGCAAGTGATCTCCAGCCGATAGAGATCAGTTCACCTGGAGAAAAGGGCCGCTTTGGCCATTGGACTCTATGGCATTGAAGCCCCTTCCCTCCCCAAACCCGGCCCTCCTCAGGCTCCGCCCCCCAAACCTCCCACCGATGGCGAAGGGCCCCCGGGCAACCCTGTGCACAGCCGTCTCGTCTCAAGCTGGCCTACCTTCCCTGGAAGCCGCCGAGGCGGCGTTGAGGGCTCTGCCGCTGAGGTCGCTCAGGACGCTGTCCACAGCCTGGTGGTGCCTCAGGAACCACGGGCGGATGAAGCGGCGGTAGAGGAGGTGGGAGCCGTTCCACGAAATGGGAGCCATGCACCAGAGCAGGAAGAGACACTTGGGAGAGAATTGAGGGTAAAGGGGCAGGGAGAGAAGAGACGTTGCCAGAAGAATCGGGACCAGCGACGGCCTTGAGAAGCCAATGATGAGCCCTCCCTGGGGTTGCCAACCTCCAGGGAGTAGCTGGAGATCTCCCGCTCTTACAACTGCTCTCCGGCCGATAAGAGATCAGTTCCCCTGGAGAAAATGGCCGCTTTGGCCATTGGACTCTACGGCATTGAACTTAGGGTTGCCAACCTCCAGGGACTGGCACAAATTAAACAGTAGTAGGCTAGAAAATATTAAATAATAAAGCAACAGACAATGAAATGCATGACTTATCAAGATAACAGCCCGTCGGGGAGCTCCATATTAACCCTAGGAATAGAAATACTAAGCCTTTGTAGCTGATGAAGCTACTTTTGTAGTGAAAACGCTGGAATACGTCGGAGCCGAGTTACCATCTGCATCTCCGTTGCCTGAAGACGAACTGAAACTGACTAGATATTCATTTAACGTATTATATGAACTTTTTCGTAACTACTTATCAGCACTTTTGGCTGGTTCTTCTTATCGTTGTTGTCACTCTCCTGCTTTGTAACCCCGGTTGCTTAGCTTGGCTGTAATCTTATTCTAGTTGTAATATAATGACAGCTTTTGCTGTTTTTGTTGCTTGCATTTCATTTTTCTATTGCTTTATTATTTAATATTTTCTAGTCTACTGTTTAATTTGTGCCTATACTCCTTACAGTTGAGTGAGTTGTTTGCATAACCTCCAGGGACTAGCTGGAGATCTCCTGCTCTTACAACTGATCTCCGGCCGATAAGAGATTAGTTCACCTGGAGAAAATGGCCGCTTGGCCATTGGACTCTATGGCATTGAAGTCCCTCCCCTCCCCAAACCCCGCCCTCCTCAGGCTCCACCCCAAAAACCTCCCGCCGGTGGCGAAGAGGGACCTGGCAACCCTAGCCCTCCCATAGCAATTAAACATCCGCCCAATATCTGCACACCAAACCAGATATAATGCTGGGAATCAGGGATTGGACCCCTGAAAGTGTATTTTATAAAATAAAAAGCTGTTTGTCTACTGGCTCTTCTATTCTAAAATATATATATATTTTTAAAAAAGAGAAGAGAGCATCCAGATTTTCCTTCTCTGTCCCAAACAGTCTTTGGTACATAAACATTACTGTTGGTTGTTAATGCGAACAATAATCTTATCACTTCTTTTGCACGCAGCACCACTCAAAGGGCTGATTCCCACATTACAAAGCCTTCATGTCCACAGGAGGGGGAAGGTTCAACCCCATCTCCCCACACACCGGGGTCCTGACCTGAATCCGGCCTGCTCATGTCATGCCCACAAATTGAGTTCTGAGGCTGAAACTTCCAGCACACGACTAATTCACAGGACCGGGGCAGACATGGGAGCGGGGACAAGAAGCATCTTTAATGTGTGAATCAGCCCTGATCCAGGTCAACCTGTGTTCTCATTCAAGACTTTTCAGAACTGCATACTTGGGGGATTCTTTTAATACCTTGGAATATCCATCTACCACCTTCCCTGCCGCCATTTTCGTTTCCATCCTCAGCATCCGGCCTGATGGAAGCGTTCCGAGGGACTCAGAAGCTTGCCAATTATGCGATATTTTGAATGATCATAATGAAATATCACTTCCACTCACATTTCAGTTCCAGGCTAAGACACATTTACTCAAACCAGGCTTCTAGCTAGAATTTTAACCCAGTTGTTTGCTTGTATTGACCCTGATCTAGCTTCTCACCCAATTTACGGCCCGCGTTTTTATCAATGATCAGTTGACGCAGCTGGCTTTAGTGAAGGACTGCTGGTTTTAGCAAATATAGCGGTATGGATGAATGGCTAGACACGTTTTACTGAAAGTTTTTTTTTAAAAATCATTAGATGCATCCTTTTAAAATGTATCTTTTTATTGTTAGGCTTTCGTTCTTCAGCAGCCTTGAGTGAGAGGCAGGAATAAGGCAGCTAAATAAATATCGTATTTTAGATTCCCCCCCCCCAAAAAAAAAGGGGGATGAGAATTGTAGACACATCCCTAGAAACTAACCACACTTAAGCACAAGGCCTCCAGTGGAAACTCGCCTTGACCGCCCCATCCCACCTTCAAAGAAGTGACAGGAGGGGCAGATTTTGGCCGTCTGGTGGCGGGGACAGAGAGCCAGTCTGCATTCATCCTCGGGCCTGACGTACAAAGAGGGGTGGGCCCAAGGGAAAGGGGGCTTATAGGGTCTGGGCCGGGCAGTCCCTCCATCTTTGGAAGCAAACGGGTGACCCGTTTTCTGTTTGGCCCGTCCCCTCCCGCCCCACAAGCGCCTGACCCTCAGCTTACCTTGCCGGCGTAGTAAAACGGAAACCAGTACAGGAAAGTGTCGGAAAAGAACTCGGCCACGCTGAAGAGGCCGTAAACCACCCAGTAGGTCAGCCACGTGGTGTCGTCGTCCTTGTTGGGACTCTCGATGGCTTTGATGCTGTATCGGGAATCGAGAGATGGCGACGAAGACGAAGTCAGGCCGAGGAGATCAAACACCCCCCACCCTCATTCCCCCCAGTCTCGGTAACGCTTTTGATTTTGCAAAGATCTGTCACGGGCTTGGTTTAGAGCGGGCAGCGAGGAGATTGGTTTCTCTCTCTGCCGAAGATACCCCACATTTGCAAGGATAAAACGGAGGTGCAGAGAGCCACAAAAACCACCCCGAGGTTCCGTGGGAGAAAGGATGGGACAAAAACGTTACTGGCAAAATCAACAGGTGGTTCTCTTTGGACCCCGGATCTTCTCATTCTGCTTCCCAGCTTGGCCGACAACCCCATAGGAACCCCACCACTACCACGGAAATCACAGCTCTATCCCCCCATCTGGTTTTCTGGCAGAAAAAAGTAACACTTGTATTGTGTTGTTTAGCCAAGGTTGCCAACTGATCAGTAGGGTTGCCAGGTCCCTCTTTGCCATCGGTGGAAAAATTTTTGGCCGGGGTTTGGGGAGGGGAGGGACTTCAATGCCATAGAGTCCAATTGCCATAGCAGCCATTTTCTCCAGGTGAACTGATCTGTAGCGGCTGGAGATCAGTTGTAATAGCAGGAGATCTCCAGCTAGTACCTGGCAGTTGGCAACCCTACTGATCAGGAAACTAAACATCTACACAGCGCCTGGTCTGTGCCTTTCGTTTCCAAGCAGGCTGGAAAAATACCAAGGGTGAAGCTGGTTTCCCCTTTCCCAAAATTTACTTAAGAAAAATAAAGCTATATTCAGTAGGTTAAATGAGGAATTCTGCTCTTTCCCTCCCAGAAACCCCAGAGGCTCCGTTTCACCAACTTAAAAAAATATCTCAGCTCTACTACTTGGTCAAACAAGATGCTCATGTGTGATTTTAAATTTCTATCTGGTGGGCGGGGCCGTTCTCTGCTCCTCCTGTTTTAATCCTCACAACCACGCTGCGAGGTAGGACATACAGAGAGAGTGACTAGTCACCTCAATGAGTTTCATGGCAGAAGGGACCTGAATCCAGGACTCCCTGCTTAGTCCGATATTTCACCCCCTAAGCCACACTGGTCTCCTCCAAGATCGCTCCTGAATCGTGATCCCCCAGGCAAAAGAAGAGGGACATAAGCCTAAAATGGGTACTTACGAAGCGTATGCTGGATAGACAAAGCCGATGAGATTGCACAGGAGCGAAGCCCCATATCCAAACATCAAGTAGAGCCCCACGAAAGCAATGGAGCCTGTGGAGGTTGAAGGGAGGTGGTTGGCAAAGATGTACTGAGAATTTCTTTATCATTTAACACATATTGATTTGAATCAGGATGACAAGTATCGACAGGCCACGGTCCTCATAATCAAAGGAAGCAGAGCCTCCAGGTGGTAAAAATAGAGTTACTCTTACAAGCCCCCCCCACCTGCCTCGTACTCACACCAAAGATTACCACTGAGCACCGCTCAAATCTCGAACCAGCGTGGTGTAGTGGTTAAGAGCAGTGGTTTGGAGCGGTGGACTCTAATCTGGAGAACCGGGTTTGATTCCCCACTCCTCCACATGAGCAGCAGATGCTAATCTGGTGAACTGGATTTGTTTCCCCGCTCCTACACACAAAGCCAGCTGGGTGACCTTGGGCTAGTCACAGTTCTCTTAGAGCTCTCTCAGCCCCACCTACCTCACAGGGTGTCTGTTGTGGGGGAGGGGAAGGTGATTGTGAGCTGATTTGATTCTCCCTTAAGTGGTAGAGAAAGTCGGCACATAAAACCCAACTCTTCTTCTTCGAATGAAGCAAGCAGGCTATTTTAACCTCTCCCCCACTCAATTAAAAGCCAACTTTTACCAAAGTGAAGCATTCTTCCAAGTCCAGCTTGCAACGCATTTGCTGTTCAGACTATGCAGCTTAGAGGAAACGAAGAGGCAGGCCGTGCGCCGCATACGGTCATGCACATGCATCAACACTTATAAGGTTGCCAACCTCCAGGTGGGGCCTGGGGATCTCCCAGAATTACAGCCCAACAGACATGATCCTAGCCAATGCCTTTACACAATGTTTGGCTTCCTGCCCAGAGAAATGCCGATCACCGCTTTGGGGTCAGGAAGCACTTTCCCTCCAGGCCAGATTGGCCAGGGATCCTGGAGGGTTTATTCCCCCTCCCCCATCTTCTGGGGCACGGAGTAGGGGTCACTGGGGTGTGTGGGGGGGGAGGAGGTAGTTGCGAATTTCCTGCATTGTGCAGGGGGTTGGACTAGATGACCCTGGCGGTCCCTTCCAACTCTAGGATTCTGAGTTCCCTCGTTTGTTTATTTATTTACTTCATTTATACCCCCACCTTTCTCCCCCACCCAAAGCTGCTTAGATCATTCTCCTCTCCTGTTTTATCCTCACAACAACCCTGTGAAGTAGGGGAGACTGAGAGTGTGTGACTGGCCCAAGGTCACCCAGCAAGCATCCATGGCAGAGTGGGGACTGACTCCCAGACCTAGTCCAGCACTCTTTTGAGCCTTTGGGCACATCTGGAATTCTGGCAGGGCATGGTGGGCACAGCAACAAAAACAGGAGGTGGAGCCAGCCACAAAAGGATTGCCACAGCTTAACTTCAGTAACATGGTGCAGATTCTTGTGGTTTCCCCACTCCTACACATGATGCCAGCTGGGTGACCTTGGGCTAGTCACAGCTCTCTTAGAGCTCTCTCAGCCCCACTTACCTCACAGGGGGTCTGTTGTGGGGAGAGGAAGGGAAGGCGATTGTAAGCCGGTTTGGGTCTCTCTTAAATGGTAGAGAAAGTCGGCATATAAAAACCAACTCTTCTTCTTAAAAAATCTGCATAGCCAATTAAATCTCCAACAGTCCACCAGAACCCTTGCCAGGCAAAAGCTCTACCTGCCTTCCCCCACTTCCTAAAAACACTTGGTGGATGCCAGAAAAGGTTTCAGCAGGTGCCATGGCGCCCATGGGCACCACGTCCAGGACCCCACCAACCGCCACACCACAAGTGGTTGCAAATGGAGATACAGAAGGCAAACAGAGCCGAAGTCAAACAAAACGGGAAAGCCATCTAAAACTCTTCCCCAATACCAGTCACGGCACTCAAAACCAAAATGAAAACAGAAACACGATGTATTTTGCAAACAAAAGCCATGTTGCTTCCTTTGAAAAGCTGGTCGAAACTGGGCTCTGCATTTGCTGTGGCTGGTTATTTATTCTTTAAAGAAATTCACAGGGAGCTTCAGTGTTACTACAAGTTAATCTGACTTTTGGATTTTATAAATATGTTTAAAAATAATTTTTGACCTTATGCCCATGGAGAATATACTAATGATTCCTCTTCCTTGCTTCCCCATTTTCCCCCCAAAGGGCTTTTAGATATTTCTTACTGGCCATCATGTTATGATTATAATATTAGGATGTGTGATAAGTTATAATTTTATACTGACCATTGAGGAAGGCCTATCCAGGCCGAAATGCGTCTGGTCCTTTTTGGATCTCATATTGGTCAAAGAAAAATTATATATTGCAGATGTTGATGTTTGATATATACTTAATGTGTAAGTTTTTGCCTTTACTAGGAGTTTTATGCTTTTAATCTACATGTGCACCTTATTAAAATGTATATATTTGTAATTTTAACATTTTCCAGCTCAACCTCTTTGGTTTGCAATCAGTATTTTGGTTGAGTTCCATCAGGATTTCCCCCCCCTTTTGTTGTTATTTGGTTATTTATTCCATTAAAGGGCCCATCTTGTCGACATGCTAAACAACATAAGCCAACAAACGCCTTTCCAACTGGGGGGTTTGCAAAGCAACAAGGTGGCCACAGCAGGCTAGAAACTGCTGGAGTTACGCTCAGTCAGGGAGGAGGGAGGAAAAACAATTACCTGGAACAACCCTCTCCCCCCCCACCGCCAATGAGAGATCAGAAAATTATCTCAGAGAAGAGGGTCTTTAATCACCAAAAGGCAAAGTTCACAACGGCTGCAAAGCCAGCCAGGAAAACAGTTGGAACGGTTTTCAACAGCCATCGATCGAGAGTGCAAAGGGCAATCTCAACATCGGGTTCTATTCCAGGAGGCTGAAGTTGGTTCCTTATTCCCAGTTCGTTCCCTATTCCCAGTTCCTTATTCACATTTCCTAGTTTCTGAATGATTTTGAGGACATTTCAAAAGCTCTGCACCCCAAGATATGGATTGGACCACCACATATCATACACCCCCACATTCAGGGGACTGTGCCCTTCCAGATGGCGCATGCTGGGTCCTGGTCCAAACTCCGGTTCTTGTGCCAGCGGCTCCCAAGTGGGGTGACCCAGGACAGAGGCCCATACAGACCCTGCACCCCAAAATAATCTTTGGACCACCCCAAATGACACATCACCACACTCCAGAGACTGTCCCCTCCAAGAAGACATACAGCGGTGCCCGGTCCAAACACCGGTTCTGGTGCCATTGGCTTTTTTTGGGTCCACCCCCCGAAACTGGTATTGCAAAGAGGTTTTGAATAAGGAACTGGAGCTCTGCACCCCAAAATATGGATTGGACCACCACATATCATACACCCCCACATTCAGGGGACTGTGCCCATCGAGATGGCACATACTGGGTCCTGGTCCAAAGTCCAGTTCTTGTGCCAGCGGCTTTCAAGTGAAGTGCCCCAGGACCAAGGCACATGCAGACACTGGGGCTCAGCTGCCCCCAAAATAATCTTTGGACCACTCCAAATGACACATCCCCACACTCCAGAGACTGTCCCCCTCCAAGAAGACATACAGCGGTGCCCGGTCCAAACACCGGTTCTGGTGCCATTAGCTTCTTTTTGGGTCCCCCCCCCCAGAAACCTGTATTGCAAAGAGGTTTTGAATAAGGGAGCTCTGCACCCCAAAATATGGATTGGGCCACCAGATACCATACGCCCTCACATTCAGGGGGGACGGTGCCCCTTCGAGATGGCGCATGCTGGGTCCTGGTCCAAAGTCCGGTTCTTGTGCCAGCGCTCCCAAGTGGGGTGACCCAGGAGAGATGCCTATACAGATACTGCACCCCAAAATAATCTTTGGACCACCCCAAATGAAACATCCCCACACTCCAGAGACTGTCCCCTCCAAGAAGACATACAGCGGTGCCCAGTCCAAAAACCGGTTCTGGCACCAGTGGCTTCTTTTTGGGTCGTCCCCCCACCCCGAAACCTGTATTGCAAAGAAGTTTTGAATAGGGAACTACTGTCCCCTGCAAGAGGACATACAGTGGTGCTCGGTCCACACACTGGTTCTGGTACCACCTGTTTCTATTTGTGGTGGCCCCTGAAAATCTTGTATTGTGAAGAAAATGTTTTTGGACATTTGTGAGTCTTCTGCACCCCAAAATTAAGTTTTGAGCACCACATATCATACACCACATATCATACATTCAGAGTACTGTGCACTTCAAGGGGTACGTGCTGGGTCCTGGGTCAAAGGCCAATTCTTCTGCCAGCTGCTCCTAAGCATGGTGGCTCCAGGGACAAATGAGAAGTTATCAGCCCTCTAGCATATGTGTTTAAAGGTCCACTTGCAGGGTCACCTGACAGCAGTTACCTAAGTAATTACTATTCTATTCAGGGATCTTGGAATCATTCCTCTTCCTGGGAAAACTCCACCCAAAACCATTTCACTCATCTGGAAATGTATAGCTAATACTTAACAGTACTTTTTCCGAATAATCTGGGTATTCTGTGTCTCTGTTTCTATCACCTGTCCTTTCTAACTAAACGTTCAAAGGTAATATTCATTGTCCCTGGCAATAAAAATAAAGGTAATATTCATTGTTCATTGTCCCTGGCAATGTTTCGTTGCCAGTTAAGGTTGTGTTAGAACAGTTGCAATGTCTAGTGTGCAAAGCTCTGTCTCTCAGCTTTTCTATCCTCAAATGTCGTTCCCTCAGTGGTCCAATGTGGTGGTCCAATTTATATTTTGGGGTGCAGAGCTCCAGTTCCTTATTCTTTGCAATACAGGTTTCTGGGGGGGAGTGGACCCAAAAAGAAGCCAAGGGCACCAGAACCGGTGTTTGGACTGGGCACCGCTGTATGTCTTCTTGGAGGGGACAGTCTCTGGAGTGTGAGGATGTGTCATTTGGGGTGGTCCAAAGATTATTTTGGGGTGCAGCTGAGCCCCAGTGTCTGCATGCGCCTTGGTCCTGGGGGCACCTCACTTGAGAGCCGCTGGCACAAGAACCGGACTTTAGACCAGGACCCAGCATGCGCCATCTGGAAGGGCACAGTCCCCTGAATGTGGGGGGTGTATGATATGTGGTGGTCCAATTCTTATGTTGGGGTGCAGAGCTCCAGTTCCAGTCTCTGGAATGTGGGGATGTGTCATTTGTGGTGGTCCAAAGATTATTTTGGGGTGCAGTGTCTGTATGGGCATCTGTCCTGGGTCACCCCACTTGGGAGCCGCTGGCACAAGAACCGGACTTTGGACCAGGACCCAGCATGCGCCATCTCGAAGGGCACCGTCCCCTGAATGTGAGGGTGTATGGTATCTGGTGGCCCAATCCATATTTTGGGGTGCAGAGCTCCCTTATTCAAAACCTCTTTGCAATACAGGTTTCTGGGAGGGGGACCTAAAAAGAAGCTAATGGCACCAGAACCGGTGTTTGGACCGGGCACCGCTGTATGTCTTCTTGGAGGGGACAGTCTCTGGAGTGTGGGGATGTGTCATTTGGGGTGGTCCAAAGATTATTTTGGGGTGCAGCTGAGCCCCAGTGTCTGCATGTGCCTTGGTCCTGGGGGCACCTCACTTGGGAGCCGCTGGCACAAGAACTGGACTTTGGACCAGGACCCAGTATGTGCCATCTCGATGGGCACAGTCCCCTGAATGTGGGGGTGTATGATATGTGGTGGTCCAATCCATATTTTGGGGTGCAGAGCTCCAGTTCCTTATTCAAAACCTCTTTGCAATACCGGTTTCTGGGGGGGGGTGGACCCAAAAAGAAGCCAATGGCACCAGAACCAGTGTTTGGACCGGGCACCGCTGTATGTCTTCTTGGAGGGGACAGTCTCTGGAGTGTGGTGATGTGTCATTTGGGGTGGTCCAAAGATTATTTTGGGGTGCAGGGTCTGTATGGGCATCTGTCCTGGGTCACCCCACTTGGGAGCCGCTGGCACAAGAACCGGACTTTGGACCAGGACCCAGCATGCGCCATCTGGAAGGGCACAGTCCCCTGAATGTGGGGGTGTATGATATGTGGTGGTCCAATCCATATCTTGGGGTGCAGAGCTTTTGAAATGTCCTCAAAATCATTCAGAAACTAGGAAATGTGAATAAGGAACTGGGAATAGGGAACGAACTGGGAATAAGGAACCAACTTCAGCCTCCTTTTGATTCCCCACTCCTCCACATGAGCAGCAGACGCGAATCTGGAGAACCGGGTTGGTTTCCCCGTTCCTCCACATGAAGCCTGCTGGGTGACCTTGGGCTAGTCACAGCTCTCTTCGAGCTCTCTCAGCCCCACCTACCTCACAAGGTGTCTGTTGAGGGGAGGAGAAGGGAAGTTGATTGTAAGCCAGTTTGATCCTCCCTTAAGTGGTAGATAAGGTCGGCATATAAAAACCAACTCTTCTTCTTCTTCTGTTTGCAACAGGTATCGTGAGCGTCCAGGCCAAGAATCCCTTGCCACACACATACACAGCTGGCAATGCAACACCTTGTGTTTCTCGCAAACCAGACCAACCTGTCTAAGACCTCCCCGGGCAAAGACATCACCTGGCTCACTTGCTGTCTTAATTTCTGCCTTTGCCTCTGTCAAAGCAACATCTTTCTAAGGCTGGCCATTTATTTTTGTAAAAAATCTACCTCCATTCCTTGTGTCACGCACACACACAAACTATCATACTAAATAAGCAGCACGGAAGTTTAAAGGAAGTTGATTTAAAAAAAAAAAAACAACCTTAGCAGATCAATGCCCCCTCCTGCCCACCAACCTGTTTCCAACTGTGGTGGGTTAGCTAAATGCCTCAGAAGGCCCATAAGTAGAGGCAGAGAGACCCAAGCCTCCCCTATTGTTGACCTCTGCTTTTCAGAGATAGGCTGCCTTTGAACATAAAGGTTCCATTTGCCATTATAATGGGGGGGGGGAACCCAATCATGGACCAATCTTTCAGAAATAGCTGATCTCTTAAAATCATCTCTAACTCCAGCGCCAGCGTGGTGTAGTGGATAAGAGCGGTGGTTTGGAGCGGTGGACTCTGATCTGGAGAACCGGGATTGATTCCCCACTCCTCTACATGAGCGGTGGAGGCTAATCTGGTGAACCAGGTTTGTTTCCCCACTCCTCCACATGAAGCCAGCTGGGTGACCTTGGGCTAGTCACACTCTCTCAGTCCCGATTACCTCACAGGGTGTTTGTTGTGGGGAGGGGAAGGTGATTGTAAGCCAGTTTGATTTTTCCTTAAGTGGTAGAGAAAGACGGCATGTAAAAACCAACTCTTCTTCTTCTATATATAGACCTTAAGGTAACCATATCTTTGAAAGATTTCTGAGGCCTTTCTCCCATCTCTTGGTTGCGCTTATCCAGTTAATTGTAGAATTCCCAGCATTGATGCCAGCATATGTAACCCTAGCTGTGGCAAAAAAATTATCTATGGTTTTAATTATACTTCCTTTTTACTGTACTCCTCAGATTTTGTATCTGTATGTATGAGGAAAGGTTGAAGGAGCTGGGTATGTTCAGCCTGAAGAGGAGACGACTGAGAGGGGATATGATAACCATCTTCAAGTACTTGAAGGGCTGTCATAGAGAGTAGGATGCCGAGTTGTTTTCTGCTGCCCCAGAAGGTCAGACCAGAATCAACGGGTTGAAATTAAATCAAAAGAGTTTCCATCTAGACATTAGGAAGATTTTCTAACAGATAGAGAGGTTCCTCAGTGGAACAGGCTTCCCCAGGAGGTGGTAAGCTCTCCTTCCCTGGATGTTTTTAAGCAGAGGTTAGATGGCCATCTGTCAGCAATGCTGATTCTATGACCTTAGGCAGATCATGAGTGGGAGGGCGTCTTGGCCATCTTCTGGGCATGTAGTGGGGGTCACTGGGGGTGTGGGGAGAGGGTGGTTGTAAATTTCCTGCATTGTGCAGGGGGTTGGACTAGATAACCCTGGTGGTCCCTTCCTACTCTATGATTCTATGTTTGGTTGTTTCTGTATTATTGAATTTATTGTACTTGTTTTGCTCACGACCTGTTGGTCCGCGAGCATAAAGAACAGAGATAAAGGAATAACTAATACCTCCGCGGCAACAAGTTTCACGACACGTTGTGCGAAATAGCATTTCTTTTGCCATGAATGCGCTCTGTCACTGCTTTTCTGCAGCTGTCACCTCCCATAACTACCCAACCCCCAAGAGAAAAGGATGTACCTCACAAAGGTGTGCTTTCCCTTGGTTATCCCAGTATTTATTTACTTCTTTTATACCCCAACTTTCTCCCCAGTGAGGACCCAAAGTGGTTTACAACACTCTCCCCGCCTCCATTTTATCCTCACAACAGTCCGATGAGGTAGGCTAGAATGAGAATGTGCGACTCCCACAAGGTCAGCCAGCAAGCTTCTCTGTAGGAGCAGGGATCTGAACGTGGGCCTCCCAGATTCTACTCCAAGCGGCTTTGCTCTCTCCAAGACGCCAACCTGACCCATGCGGCCAGACAACCAAAAGAGAGCACGTCCATCGCATGTTCTAAATTGGACTGCAAGTATTTCTCACATTCCTGCACTGCCACCTGGGAACTGTCGTTCAATCTGGTGAATTCCGAGCACCTGCCGACAGGAGGACCGTCACCAACCATCCAAACTGCAGCTGAGGAGCCTGGGGTATATGTAACCCAGGCAAGTCTGCAAGTTGTGAGCGTATGCCAGTGGTGACTTACCAGGCCAGATGCCATGCCAAATGCCAGCTGTGTAGCTTGAGACGCTGTTCACTTTTGCTCCAGTTGAGCATCTCACTTGCTAGCACCAATGATTTGCTCACAATTCAAAATGAGCATTGCAAGCATAAAAATTTTGATTTCCCAACAAATTATGAGGTGCCAGGGGAGGGGGGAGAGGGAGTCATAGAATCATGGAGTTGGTACCACCAGGGACATCTAGTCCAACCCCCTGCACAATGCAGGAAACTCACAACTACCTCCTACCCCCACCCCCAGTGACCAAAAGATGGCCAAGATGCCCTCCCTCTCATCATCTGCCTAAGGTCACAGAATCAGCATTGCTGACAGGTGGCCATCTAACCTCCTATTAAAAACCTCCAGGGAAGGAGAGCTCACCACCTCCCGAGGAAGCCTGTTCCACTGAGGAACCGCTCTAACTAAAACAACTGAAATAAAAACAAGACCCTCCCTTTTGTGGACTGGGCAAAATTAACTGGGGAGAGGGGATGAGGAGGCAGTGAAATTAGCCATCCTGGAAGAATGCAAAGTTGTACTTTTAAAACATACATCTTACAATATAGGTTACAAATAGGGAAATGTGTACAGGGGCAGGGCAAGAACCAATGGAAGAAGCCCCAGACCAAAGAGATACATGTTCGTAATGGAGGGGGGGGGAAATAGGATGAGCCCACCTGTAACTCCCCTCCCTCCTCCTCTAAGAACATAAGAAAGGATCAGACCAAGACCCATCAACTCCCGCAGTCTGTTCACACAGTGGCCAACCAGGTACCCCTACGAAGCCCACAAACAAGATGACTGCAGCAGCACTGTCCTGCCTGCGTTCCACAGCACCTAATGTAATAGGCATGCTCATCTGATCCTGGAGAGAATAGATATGCATCATGACTAGTAACCATGGATAGCCCTCTCCTCCATGAACATGTCCACTCCCCTCTTAAAGCCTTCCAAGTTGGCAGCCGTCGCCACATCCTGGGGCAGGGAGTTCCACAATTTAACTATGCAATTTAATTTTTAAAAAATTTAAATCAATTTAAACTTTGCAGGCTTTCCTTTTAATTCTGGGTGGGCCATAATTACGGGGGGGGGGGAGTACACTGCATATGCTCATTAATAGATGCATTAATAGAGCAATAGCCACCAAACCGGACAAGGATATATTTGTGTAAAGTGCCGTCAAGTCACAGCTGACTTAGGGCAACCCCGTAGGGTTTTCAAGGCAAGAGACTTACAGAGGTGCTTTGCCATCGACTTCCTCTGCCTAGCAACCCTGAAAGGATGGGGAGAACAAAAACGTTTAAGTCCAGGCTATGCTCAGCTAAAGAACCTACATCTCCCATCCCCAAATAGGAACGGGAACATTTCTGAGCATGTGCAGAGCCCCTCTCATCCAAACACTGCAAGCCACACAATCAAAATGGGATGATGAGAGGGAGATCATGAGAGGGAGGGCATCTTGGCCATCTTCTGGGCATGGAGTAGGGGTCACTGGGGCTGTGTGCGGGGGAAGTAGTTGTCAATTTCCTGCATTGTGCAGAGGGTGGACTAGATGACCCTGGTGGTACCTTCCAACTCCATGATTCTATGGGAGCAATTAATAACTATTTTTGAGATTAACAGAGCCCCTCTCATAATAGAGGGCTAGAGCACCGTGCAGAGTTTCCTAGGGGCAAAAGAAACGACCAACTCTCTGCCCCAAAGAGCTTACAATCTAAACAGAGACACTGCCTAGGTGGAAAGCGGCGAGATGGAGGAAGTTAAGCAACATGGTGGAGAGAAGGATTTGTTGGCCAATGGCCACCAAAGGCTAGCCCACCAGAGCCCCAGAACCTGAGTTGAACACCAACAAGCTTGAGATTTAAAATCTGCCAGGGCAGACCACCAGACCACATAGTTCAGGAGGGAAGGTATATCCAGGGCCCTCAAGTACCATAGCCACACTCTTAGCCACAGAGCCTATTTTTCTCCAAGGGGGGGAAATTTCCTCCCTTACCCCCTCTTTCCTTTTATATCATCTATTAATCAAAGTGTGTGTGTGTGTGTGGGGGGGGGGCGTTAGCTGTCCACACAGGCCTTGCAGCGGCCCTTTATACTTCAAAATGAGCGCCATCTGCCAATTTCACAAATTTTATGGGTGTCTTATATTCCTGGAAATTATTGATTGATTTATATATGTTATTACTGATTTTATGTGATTTTATTGTACTTATTGTGTTGTGAGCCGCCCTGAGCCCGGCTACAGCCGGGGAGTGAGGGCGGGGTATAAAACTAACTAAATAATAAATAAATGCTTCTGAACAGATCCAGAATCCCTAAACACAAGAATCCCCAAACATAACCTTTGCTGTGGCAAATTTTTTATCTGTTTTTTAATGATAATGATAACTGCACTGCTCAGATATTGTATTTCTGTATGTTTGATTATTTTGTATTATTGAATTTATTGAATTTGTTTTGCTCAAGACCTGTTGGTCCTTGAGCATAAAGAACAGGAAAAAAGGAAAAAGAGCCGCAAATAGTTCTGACCAGGTCCAGAACCATTTTTTTACACAAAGTTTCCAAGCAGTCCCTTAGCCCCAGAGCCTACTTACCCCAAAGGAAAACAATGCTTCTGAACAGGTCCTTAACCCTTTATCCCCCCCAAAAAGGGAAGTGATGCTTTTGAACAAGCTCACAGTCCCTCCACCCCAGAAAATATCCCCCCCCCATATATATAGGGAAAGCAGTGCTTCTGAGCAGGGCCAGAATCCCCCAACACAACAGTTATATTTTACAAGTTTTAAGGAGCAAAGCAAATGCATTTCCCCATTTCAGAAACTTCAGCCTCCCAGGGAAGACTGGCGGCACTGCTCACCTGCAGCCAGGTAATAACATCTAACGCAGTGACCCTTATACTTCAAAATGAGCGCTATCTACCAAATTTAATGGATGTCTAATGGGGCTGGCAATTATTGATTTACTGATATATGTTATTACTGATTTTATTGTACTTATTGTGTTGTGAGCCGGCCTGAGCCGGGGAGTGAGGGTGGGTATAAAACTAACTAAATAATTAATACAATTCTCTTTTTACAAAGAGAAACAAAGTTTCTAAGCAGCTTCTTAGCCCCAGAGCCCACTTACCCCAAAGGGAAACAATGCTTTTGAGCAGGTCCTTAACCCCTTTCCTTCACGCCCCCCTCGCCCCGCCCAAAAGGGAAGTGATGCTTTTGAATAAGTTCAGAGTCCCCAGAAAATATCCCCCCCCCCAAAATATGGGGAAAGCAATGCTTCTGAGCAGGCCCAGAAGTGTAACAACGGTTAAGGTTGCCAGGTCCCTTTTTGCCACCGGCGGGAGGTTTTTGGGGCGGAGCCTGGGGAGGGCGGGGTTTAGGGAGGGGAGGGGCTTCAATGTCATAGAGTCCAATGCCCACAGTGGCCATTTTCTCCAGGGGGACTGCTTTCGATTGGCTGGAGATCCGTTGTAATAGCAGGAGAGCTCCAGCTAGTACCTGGAGGTTGGCAACCCTAACGGCTCCGCTTTTCAAGGCTGAAGGGCCAAAGCAAACGCGCGTCCCCCTTTCAGAAAGTGCAGCCTCCCAGCGGGAGACGGGCGGCGCTGCTCACCTGTGGCCAGGTAATAACGCTTCACGCCGCTTCTGGCTTCCAGGTGAGCCAGGAGGTCGCCCAGCAAGCCCGGCCGCTGGAGAAACTCCTCGAAGCGCTGCTGCGCGGCGCCCATCGCGGCTCCTGCGGTCGTCGAAACGGCCCAGCCAAGAGCAGGACGCGGCTAGATCCGCTTAGCGCTAACGGGGGGCCGGGCGGCCAGACCACGCCTCCCGGGGCCGAGGGGGCGTGGCCGGCAGGTGGCAGGTGGCCCCGCGGAGCGGGCAGGTGCGCGCAGCCTGACACGCGTGGACACACACGAGGCTGCCTGATGCTGAATCAGAGCCTTGGCCCCTCGAAGGCAGGTATTGTCGACTCCAGTGGTTCCCAAACTTTTCGGGCCACCGCCCCCCTTGTTTCCCCAAACTCAAGCCCGGCGCCCCCAGCCTAGCCTATAAAAAGCATTGTTCAAAACAGGGGTTTGCAAAACTCACAAAGAAAGAGAATAAGAATACAATTTCAAAACAGTAACAATTAATTGCACATCTATTCAAAATCAAATTAAAACTTTTTAGTTGAAATTAATTCAACTAAACTGATGAACTTGATCCAGTGGTACCAGCTCTTCAAAGTCTGGGGAATTTTTTTTTATAGTTTCCACCAAATTTTCCAGCATGGTGCCATAGCTTGATCTATTGTAAATTAGTGAACAACACAGGTAATGTCCATAAACATTAGGAAGAATTTTCTAACAGAGCAGTTCCTCGGTGTAACAGGCTTCCTCGGGAGGTGGTAAGCGCTCCTTCCCTGGAGGTTTTTAAGAAGAGGTTAGATGGCCATCTGTCAGCAAAGCTGGTTCTATGACCTTAAACAGATAATGAAAGGGAGGGCATCTTGGGCATCTTTTGGTCACTGGGGGTGTGGAGGGGGGAGGTAGTTGTGAATTTCCTGCATTGTGCAGGGGGTTGGACTTGATGACCCTGGTGGACCCTTCCAACTCTATGATTGTAAGGGGCCCACTTATAGTGCTCCCCTGCTGCCCCCTTGCCTCTTAGTGCCCCCCTAGGTAATCCCACCACCCTCCAGGAGGTGGTACTGCCCACTTTGGGAACCACTGGTCTACTCAGATCGGCAGCGGCTCTCCAGAGTCTCAGGCAGGGGTCTTTCACATCACCTACTTGCCTGGTCCCTTTAACTGGAGATGCCGGGGATTGAACCTGGGACCTGCTGCATGCCAAGCAGAGGCTCTGCCACTGAGCCACGGCCCCTCCCCTCCTTCCTGCAGTTTGGGAGGGAGGGAGTAAGAGTGCCTCTGCGGATGTGCAGAGAGCCCAGAGACGCAAGGATATGTCTGAGGCCCCGATCCAGCCCTTTGGGGGGCATAAAAACGGCCAGGTGTGCTTCCTCGAGAGGAAGCCTCAGACTGGACTCGGTGGGGCTTACTTCAGATAGGGTTGCCAACCTCCAGGTACCAGCTGGAGATCTCCTGCTTTTACAACTGATCTCCAGCCGACAGAGATCAGTTCATTGGGAGAAAATGGCCACTTTGGCAATTGGACTCTATGGCATTGGAGTCCCCCCTCCCCAAACCCCGCCCTCCTCAGTGGCAAAGAGGGACCTGGCAACCCATAACTAAGCACAGGGTCACGGGGCAGGGCCGCGCAGGGTTCTTTTTGGGGGGATGCAAGACCCCCATTGGGATCAGTGAAGCTTGCTTCTGAGTAAACCCAGCCAGCCTGTTATGTCTTCAGTACACCACACAGCCAGCCATTCTCTGCATGCTTACTGGCGAGTAAGCCCCGCTCAAGGAACGAAAGAAAGGATGCTTTTTTCATTTGCTATACATTTTATTATATGTGTGTTGACTGTAAGAACCCATTTTTGGGCTTTTAATCTACATGCATTGTACAGCTATAATTAAAAAAGAAGGGCGCTTTCACACAGGCTGAAAAATAGTTTCGTTTCACGTTCAATGCACCTTAACGATTGCTTGCAAGTGGATCTTGCCATTTCACACAGCAAAATCCAGCTGCAAAGTACATTGAAAATGGATGGAAAGTGCATTATTTGGCATGAGTGAAAGCGACAGAAGAAAGAAGGGATGCTAATAAGTAAACCTCTCCGTGCACGGATGTACACTATGCTTACGAAAAAAAACACTCTACACACAGGCAGAGTACGAACGTCTTTTTTGTATTCCCTCCCTTTTCCTCCAACTAGAATGTTAAATATAAATATTTCGCATCTCGGCTTCCCTAGTTGAACGCTGGGGGGGGAAAAAACATTGTGTTGGGTTCTTTGGCCGTAGTCCTGAGGATCGGGAAAGAAGGATATCGATCCAGCAAAGCAATAGATAACTACGTTCTGGGGCTGAGACATGGCATGGTTGTTGTAAGGCGGCGTTTCAAGAGAAAACTACAGTTCCCCCGAGGGCCTGTGGTTATCGGCCGCTCTCCCGCCCTTCGGCCCGCGCAAGGGACCATGGGATTCGTAGTTCAAATTTCCCCTCATCGCCCGGTCGCCATGGCGACAACGCTCGACTCCGAACACGTGGGGGAAGCCGCTGTTAAGCGCCCGGGGGCGGGTGTGAAGGGAAAAATCGAGGCCCGGGCTTGAGAGGGGCGAGTAGGCCGCAAGCCGGTATAAAAGTCAGACACGCCTTAGCCCGGGGACATCATGAGGGGGGTCGCGGCTGCGGAGCTCGGCCTTTGCTGCCTCCTCCTGCTGCTGCTCTGGTGCGGCTTCTCCCGGGGGCGCGGAGGGCTGCGCATGTACGTGAGCAGCTGGGCCGTGCGCGTGCCCGGAGGCGTGCCGGAAGCGCAGCGCCTGGCGCGCAAGCATGGCCTGCTCTACCTGGGCCAGGTGAGGGAGGGAAGCCTTCTAAAAAAAACAGGTGTGGGGGTCGCCGCTGCACATAGAGCAAAGAGGAGGAGAGGGGGATCAACTCTGGGTTTTGAAATGGCGTGGTGCAGAGCTCCTGAGCATGTGCAGAGTGCCTTACGTGGAAAAAAAGGCTGGTGTTTGAAAATGATAAGCAATTATATCCTTCTGAGACAGTTGGGACCTATGTGTTTTACATGGAGGTGTTTTGATAGGGTTGCCGGCCTCCAGGTAGTAGCTGGAGATCTCCCACTATTACAACTAACTGGTCTCCAGCCGATAGAGATCAGTTCCCCTGGAGAAAATGGCCACTTTGGCAATTGGACTCTATGGCATTGAAGTCCCTCCCCAAACCCCACCCTACTCATGCTCTGCCCCCAAAAACCTCCCCGCGATGGCAAAGAGGGACCTGGCAACCCTGGGTTTTGAGAATGTGCAAAGGACCTTCTCTGAATGGTACCATCTTTTCTTTTTTTAAAAAGACACCCCACATCCTATAAAAAGGGATGGGGGGGGAGGGAAGCAGCTAGTCCCATTAGGTGGCTTTTTTATGGCTTTCTCTCCCCCCCCCCATTTCTGGAAACTGAA
The DNA here is from genome assembly GCF_029931775.1 of Euleptes europaea. NCBI lineage: Eukaryota > Metazoa > Chordata > Lepidosauria > Squamata > Sphaerodactylidae > Euleptes > Euleptes europaea. Next base: position 13,252,453 of record NC_079313.1, on the reverse strand, counting down.
CAGCTGTGAGAAATTCCAGCCAAGCTGGTTAAAATCAGGAAGGTTTTTTTTTTTTAATGAACATCCAACTGAGCATATGCAGAGTGCTCCTATCTGTTGCAAATAGGGTTCCCAACCACCAGGTAGTAGCTGGAGATCTCCTGCTATTACAACTGATGTCCAGCAGATTGAGATCAGTTCCCCTGGAGAAAATGGCCGCTTTGGCAATTGGACTCTATGGCATTGAAGTCCCTCCCATCCCCAAACCCCACCCTCCTCAGGCTGCACCCCAAAAACCTCCCGCCGGTGGCGAAGAGGGACCTGGCAACCTTAGTTGCAAAGCATTGTTTAAAGGTCTCTCTGCAATGGTGATAAAATATGAGTTGCCCTAGGGCCTAGAAAAACTGGGCGTGGGAGGAAGAAGTGAAGAAAGCTGCCCTTGGAGTGGGTGGGTGCGTGGGTGTGAAGAGGCAGCTCCAAACCCAGCCAGTCATGCACTTTCTTTCTTTTTCCAGAGAAAAGCTGATTTGGCTGCCACTTTGCACTGAGTATGATTGAATAATCCAATTGCGTTTGGTACCAAGCCCCAGCAGAAACTGTCTGGGAGGAGGTGAGGCCAGTGCTGTAAATCTCGCAGAGATGCAGCGGGCAGCTTCTTCACTTTGGTTTGCTCAACCTCCAGGTACTAGCTGGAGATCTCCTCTTATCACAGTCATGTCCAAAGTCCGGCCCGGGGGCCAATTGTGGCCCCTGGGCCGGTTTAATACGCCCCCCCAGCCTGTTTTGCAGAGAGAGAAAAGGGGGCCCGTGGGGGCTGTGCCTGTGCTTTGCATCCCCGACTGAGGGCAACGCTTGGGCCTTGATTGGGTCGCCTTGATTGGCTGTCTCAGCCCCACCCCCCAGAATGAAGGCCAGCGAGTCTGAAACCCTAGAGAGGCCACTTCCTTCTTACCCAGAGCCCTCGCGTGGGGACACGGCCTTTGTTGTTCTGAAGCATGGAAAAGCAGCAGCAGCTTCTCCCAAGTGGGTCAAGGGGGATCCTGAGGATGGGATGGGTTGGGGGGGGACTCGAGGGTGGGAAAGGTGGCGGGGGGAAGGGAAATGCAAGGGAGGTTAGAGGCTGGCCCCAATCCGGGAAAGGAATGACACCCCCCCACACACACACACACAAACACCGAAAAGCCTGGGAGTGGGGGGACTGCTCCGTCTGGCTCTCCTTTTTCCTCCTTCCTCTCTGCAGAAGGCTGGGGTGGGGGGGAGATGCAGCCCCTTCCCTGCATTGCAGAGGCCTCGCGAGGGATCCAGATTTGCAGGGTGGGTGGGAGGGAGGAGGAGAGAGACTGGATGGGTCTTGAGTGGGGGGATTGTGAGTCAGGGAAAGGCAGGGGGGAGAGGGGGCTGGATTTGGGGGCGGGAAGTGTGTGGAGTCAGACCCCCCCCCCCCAGCAGGTTCTCTCCAAGGCAAGTGGCTGCTTCGAAAGAAGGGGTGGGGGAAATAAATGACTCCTGGCATGTATCGTGTTTGGAAACGAGGTGCGTTCAGATGGGGCTGAGACTGCAGAGGACACCTGTGTTCATTCCGGAGGTCAAAGCCCCGAGCAGAGATCAAAGAGGTCAGAAGGAAAGAAGAAGAGAAGGGTTGGTTTTTATATGCCCACTTTCTCTACCACTTAAGGGTGGCTTACAATCGCCTTCCCCTTCCCCTCCCCAGGTAGATAAGGCTAAGAGAGCTGTGACTAGCCCAAGGTCACCCAGCTAGCTTCGTGTGGAGGAGCGGGAGAAACAAATCCAGCTCACCAGATTAGCCTCCACCGCTCATGTGGAGGAGTGGGGGAATCAGACCCGGTTCTCCAGATCAGACTCCACCTCTGATGGACCCCTCCACTACACCACGCTGGCTCTCATGGGGAGAAAAACTCCACATTCCTCCCTGCACGGGAGATGTCAGAGTGTTTGAATCTTGGACTCCATGAGAATTAAAACCAGTTTATTTCCTGGCTCAGATGAGGGGAGGACAGAATACCCCCAGCATGGTTGAAGGGAGAGAGTCGACAGTCCCAGAGAGGCACATGAGCGGGGGGGGGAGGTTTAGAAGCTGGGGGGCGTCCGGTGAGCTTAAAGGGGCTTTGGGGAAAGGAAGGAATGTAGCCATGGTTTTTGTGGTGCAGTCTGTGGTTATGGGCATAATAAGTATGCCGTTTGCAATAAACTTTGCATAAAATAGTTAATTTGCATTTAATTAATTTAATTAGGAATGTCAGGCAAAATGGTCGGCCCTCACGCATGTTCACTTCATCAAATCTGGCTCTCTTTGAAAAAAGTTTGGACACCCCTGTCTTATCACAACTGATCTCCAGCCGATAGAGGTCAGTTCACCCGGAGAAAATGGCTGCTTTGGTAGTTGGACTCTATTGCATTGACATCCCTCCCCAAACCCTGTCCTCCTTAGGCTCTGCCCCAAAAACCTCCCGCCAGTGGCGAAGAGGGTCCTGGCAATCCTACTCTTCACTGGGATTGCTTACAGGAACTGAGAATTTATTCCCTTTTTGTAGTGTACAAGTTTTGGAATGTTTACGCCCAACTGTTACGTTGCTTACTTCGTTAAAATATTCATGCCCTGTCTGTCTTCATGAAGTCAGGGTGACTTCCAGTTATTACCCGTATATACTCGAGTATAAGCCGACCCGAGTATAAGCCGAGGTGCCTAATTTCACCCCCAAAATGGGGAAAAATTAGGCACCCACGTATAAGCCGAGGGGGAAATGCACCCCCTCCCCCCCCCCGCAGGCTTACTTGACCAGGCTCCAGGCGTGCAGGCAGGCGGCGGCGGCCCCCTCCCTGCGCGCAGGAGGCCCCACAGGGTCAGCTGGCAAGCAGGAGGACCGGCCCGGGTGGGGTGGGGAAGAAACCGCTGCCGCCCAGCAGAAGGCGGGGTGGGGGGTAAAGAAACGCCGCCGCGCAGAAGGCGTGATCGCAATCGCACAGAAGGCACGATCGGGTGGGGAAGAAACCGCTGCCGCCGCGCAGAAGGCGCGATCAGGTGGGGTGGGGTGAGAAGAAGCCACCGCCGCTGCGCAGAAGGCGCGATCAGGTGGGGTGGGGGGTAGAAGGCGGGACAGCCCGCCCATCAGCTGGCTGGTGGGAGCGCGCTGGGAGAGGGCCCGCAGGCGAATTACCGTATTGACCCGAGTATAAGCCGAGGTGAGTTTTTTAAGCCAAAAATCATGGCTAAAAAACTCTGCTTATACTCGAGTATATACGGTAAAACCACAGCCATTAAAAATAGATGATGATAAGCCTTGTAAAATCCAACTCATAAAGAGCCAGTCCTCCAGGCTAGTGCTTTTTTTTAAAGGCCCAAAGCAAGATGCCAATTAGAAATAACAATAATCCGGCATCCTAAATCAGTTGGGAGGGGTGAGAGGAAGGGCTTTTATGGGCCAGGGGAGCTGTGTGTGTGTGTTAAGTGCCGTCAAGTCGCTTCTGACTCATGGCGACCCTATGAATGAAAGTCCTCCAAAATGTCCTATCTTTGACAGCCTTGCTGAGGTCTTGCAAATTGAGGGCTTTATTGAGTCAATCCATCTCTTGTTGGGTCTTCCTCTTTTCCTGCTGCCCTCAACTTTTCCTAGCATGACTGTCTTTTCTAATGACTCTTGCCTTCTCATAATGTGACCAAAATACGATAGCCTCAGTTTAGTCATTTGAGCTTCTAGGGTCAGTTCAGGCTTGATTTCATCTAGAACCCACTGATTAGTTTTTTTGGTAGTCCACGGTATCCGTAACACTCTCCTCCAACACCACATTTCAAAGGAATCAATTTTCTTCCTGTCCGCTTTCTTCATTGTCCAGCTTTCACACCCATACATAGTAATAGGAAATACGATGGCATGAATTAATCTAGTCTTGGTGGCCAGTGATACATCCTTAGCTTCAAAATCTTTTCTAGCTCCTTTATGGCTGCCCTTCCCAGTCTCAATCTGAGGGGGTGGCAAATTATTTGGGTCTGATATCTCTGGTGTCGATGAGATCTTATTTTTGCAGAGGCAAAGTGCTTTGATGCCAGCGTTACAATTGGAGCTTGCTATTTGGAACATTACAGGATTTTTTTTTTGTTCCTGATGGGCAAGTTTGATGTAGCTCCCATTATGAACGGATTGATTTTGCTGTTGTTCTGAACTGCCTTTTAAACAAGACCTGGCACACTTTGAGCAAGTTGCATTTTTGCTTTGACATGTTTGGATGCACAAATATCCCCTCTCCAGTTTTCTTTTAGTTTCTTTCACCCTTTGTTTTCTCAATACAATCTTTTTTTAAAACTGTGTTTATTTCGTTTCAAAAAGATTACAAACAAGGATAATAAATAGAAAAATAATAAGTAGAAAACAATATCATACAATACAAATATAAAAGAAAAACAAAATAGAAAAAACAAGTTCTGGGTGATCATATAAAATTTTGATAGCATTTCAATAATTTCCTTTTATTATAGACTAGTCTATCTTCTTAATAATAGGTACTCTTAATTTTTGCTTACTCATTCATTCTCTGATGTTATTACTTTCTCGATTACATAATAACGCTTGCCTTCGCTAAATATTCAACTTGTTTTAGCATTAGTCCTCACTTATTTTAACAATAATTTCTATTGTTTACTTCTCCAATCTAAAATTATATCCAACCATTTTCAATTTTATTTATACAACAATTTATGAAAAACATGAATAGTAAACTCCTGGCTCTGCCTACGTGGTAGGGCTGTAGAAGACCTTACCCATTATGTCCTGGCGTGCCCTTTATATATTGAACCCCAGAATAAGTTTTTGGCAAATATTCTACCTGCATTACAATCATTATCTGATGCTGATAAATTAATTTATTTGTTATCAGATAGGGATCCCTCTATTTCCCCCAAAAATGGCGGGTTATGGCCTGGCGGCCAAGAAAATCATAGGGGGTTACCGCACTTTGTGTTCCCAGCGATGTATTAAGAGTTTGAAAATGTTGTAAAAAACATCGCTTTAAAAGGGTTTTTGGATACCACGGCTTATAAACGGTTGGAAGACGTCTTCACAGCTAAAGGGGCCAACCAAAGTGCGAACAGTATTTTTAATAACGTTTTCAAACTCTTAATACATCAGTGGGAATACATAGAAAGTGCGAACAGTATTTTTTATAACGTTTTCAAACTCTTAATACATCGCTGGGAATACAATTGCGGTAACCCCCATAGAGAAGCGAATATAAAACGGTGGGAAGCTGGATAGAATTGAACGGGCACGTTTTAATGTACTTTTTCTTTTTTAATGATATTGGCCTGTCCATTTTAAAATTGCTGTTACTGTATTTTTCGCTCCATAAGACACACTTTTTTCCTCCTCAAAAGTGAGGGGAAATATCTGTGTGTCTTATGGAGCGAATGCTGGCTGGGCGCGTGCGTGTTGGGACGGCGCGAGCCAGCGTTCCCCGCCCCGACGGCCAGCTGGGAGGTGGGCGGGGCCGCACAGAGCGAGCCGGCACACGCGCCCAGCTGGCTCTGTGCGGCCCCGCCCGCCTCCCAGCTGCCCGTCGGGGCAGGGAACGCCGACTCGCGCCATCCAGATGCGCACGCGCCCAGCCGGCTCTGGGCGCCCCGCCCGCTGGGAGGCGGGTGGGGCGCACAGAGCCGGCTAGGCGCGTGCACTGGCTCACTCTATGCGGCCCCGCCCGCCTCCCAGCTGGCTGTCGGGACGGGGAATGCCGGCTCGCGCCGTCCCGACGTGCACGCGCCCAGCCGGCATTTGCTCCATAAGACAAGTTTTTAGAGGAGGAAAACAAGATTTTTTCTTGTTTCCTCCTCTAAAAACTAGGTGCGTCTTATGGAAAGGTGCGTCCTATGGGGCGAAAAATACAATATATTGTTTTTAGATTGTAATGGCCTATGGTCTTATACAATAAACTATTACTAGTATATGAATAGTATAATTTCCGATTCTTTTGGAACTCTTCTCAATACGGTCTTGTTGTATTCACACATCGAAAGGGGTTCTGTAAGCAGTATACATCAAAAATCATATAGATGTGTCACAATGACATCTTGGCACACATAACGATGAACACTGGTATGTTTTGTGTGAACAATCCATCATGAGACAGTAGAAAGTGGCACAGGACTCATGGATTCAATTTGCTTGGGAGGGCAGGGGAGAGGTGAATTCAAAACAAGAGGTATGACAAAATGAATTGACTTTGAATTAACGTTCCCTCCACGTCCATTTTGTGGCTCAGGTGAATCAAGGTGCTGTTTTTGAACCTTGTGTGTGTCCTGTTGCTCTGGCAGGTGATCGAAGGGGGAGATTATTACCACCTTGAACACAGAGGTGTGAAACGGCAGTCTTTAAATCCGCACTGGGGTTGGCATGTGCGTCTGAAAAAGGAGCCCATGGTGAGCAATTTCTTGATGAACGATTTGCAGGGCGTCTCCCTCATAATGTAAATGACCTTTTAGCTGTGTGGCAGCTGACTGCAATCCCTCTCCTGCTGTGATTCGCCCAGTGGCTTAGAGCAAGCTACTCTGTCACATCCTCAATGGTGTCAGACCTCAGTACCTCATTGCGTTCCTTGCATAAGGGACTCCACTCCAAACGTAGTCGCAAGTATAAAGTTTTATTAAGAAAGCCAGCGAGTTCAGCAAGTCATAGAAACTTAAGGCTAGAATACAGACATGGGGAAACACCGGTACATTTATAGGGTACATAAAATAGGATTGATTAGGTTCAGGGCATAATACAAAAGGACGAGGTGCAGCAGAGTTGTCTTGATGGCTCAGATACAAGGAAACAATACGGAAGGTAACTGCCGGTAACTACTCGTTGAAAAACCCATATATGAAACTAATGCGTGAAATAGCTAGGTGATTTCCAGGGCTCCCAGGCATTGTTCCGCGGGACCTGGTGACACACTAATGATTAGCTGGGCAGGTCTCCATTGAGGTGTAGATGCCGGGGGGTGGGGAAAGGGCAGAGGCAGAAAGCCAGAAAGCCTTAGCTGACCAATGGCCTCCCTCGCAGGCGTGTTGTGAGGATTACACCAAGATATGAAATGCTTTCAACATTCAAAATGTCCCCTCAAATGCCGAGCAGGGGATGTGCTTTTGTGAAGTGGGGCTGGCTCTTCACAATTGAGCTTTCCTGTAAGAACATAAGAAACTCCCTGCTGGATCAGACCAAGGCCCATCAAGTCCAGCAGTCTGTTCACACAGTGGCCAACCAGGTGCCTCTAGGAAGCCCACAAACAAGACAACTGCAGCAGCACCATCCTGCCTGTGTTCCACAGCACCTAATATAATAGGCATGCTCCTCTGATAACTAGAGAGAATAGGTATGCAGCATGACTAGTATCCATTTTAACAAATAGCCATGAATACCCCTTTCTTCCATGAATATGTCCACTCCCCTCTTAAAGCCTTCCAAGCTAGCAGCCATCACCACATCCTGCGGCAGGGAGTTCCACAATTTAACTTTGCGTTGTGTGAAAAAATACTTCCGTTTATCTGTTTTGAATCTGTCACCCTCCAGCTTCAACAGATGACCTCGCGTTCTAATATTATGTGTTGTGGGCTGACCCCAGGATGTGGTGATGGCTGCCAACTTGGAAGGCTTTAAGAGGGGAGTGGACATGTTCATGGAGGATGGATGCTACTCAAAATACTAGTCATGATGCATACCTATTCTCTACAGTATCAGAGGAGCATGCCTATTATATTAGGTGGAGTGGAATACAGGCAGGATGCTGCTGCAGTCATCTTGTTTGTGGGATTCCTAGAGCCACCTGGTTGGCCACTATGTGAACAGACTGCTGGACTTGATGGGCCTTGGTCTGATCCAGCATAGCTTTTCTTATGTTCTTAAGGCGCTATTGTCAGATACCGAAAGATCAACGCTTTTGTATTTATGGATCGCCTGCTCTGGAGGATTTACATCATTATAGACTGCCCTCCGTATACGGAACCTAGGGCTAAATTCCTTGCTGGGTTGGTTTCTGGCTTAAATACTAGCTCTAGTGTTGAGAAGTGAATATTTTTGTTAACAGTCTCTGATGGGTTTGTTTCCTATAAGACCTCCCTGTTTGCCTTGGCAGCAAAGAAAATAAGGTCCAACATATCTGCTAAGTGAGTCGATCCTGTGAGCTGATTTTAAATCGTTGATAACTCTTACAGGTTTGCTGGAATTTCGTTGCAATTTTTAGCTAACATTATTTTGCATTTTACTGATTTAGCTAACATAGTTTTGCATTTTACTAATTCAGAATGTTTTCCTTTTTTATTATGTATATTTATAATTATTGGAGGTAATTGTTGACATTTGTAACGGCCTATGGCTACATGCAAATAAAACTCATTCATTACGTTCTTATATTCTCTAAAGTAGAGACACTTTCTTGCAACTATCTGGTAGGATCTAGTGACATTTAAAATGGGAAACAGAGTCATGGAGTTCTGGAGCGATGCTTAAAGCCCTTTTCAAAAATCGGCCTTAGGTCTATTGGTTTGAGCAGCAGACGTTGAAGAGGCGGTCACGGAGGACTATTACCGTGGTGCCCACTGACCCATGGTTCCAGAGACAGTGGTATATGGTAAGTGGCACATGGCACTGGCAAAATGAATCCCCCAAGACAGCAGGTGTGGGTGAGCAAAGAGCCCGGAGTGTGAGGAAGCAGGTGCCAACTACAGGGGAGTCATTTTGGAGGAAACATTTGGAAAGGATGTTGAATCTGCTCGTGTCCTAGGAAATGCTGCCCCCCTCCCAATGGGGAGGCAGGGTGGCCTAGTTGTTAAAGTGCTGGGAGACCCAGGTTCCAGTCCCCACTCTATGGAAGCACGCTGAGTGACCTTGGTCCAGTCATACACAATAGCCTAATTTCCCTCACGGTTGCTGTGAGTATAAAATGGAAGACAGGGAGAACAGGGGTTGTGATACATCAGTTCCATTTTGGAAACGAGACTGGATAGCTCTGAACTCCAAAGCTTGAGGAGATGCTGGAATGTGGAGAAATTCGGAAGTATTCCTGATCTTTCCCTCTTTCTTGTGAAGCCTTTCTCTTTTTCCTTTTCTTTTTTAGAACAACGATGTGACTCCAGATCTCAATGTGCTGGCTGCCTGGAGCCGAGGCTACACCGGCTTGGGGGTGGTCGTGAGCGTTTTGGACGATGGCATTGAGAAAGACCATCCCGATCTGACAGTCAATTATGTAAGTAAAGCCGGTGTGTGTGTGTTGCTGAGTTACTGTTCAGTGCCTTCTATTTTCCAGTGGGGTGGTTTAAATCATGATTTCTGATTAAAATCCAGAAGTTTCTGGATCATTAAAAAATGTCAAACAGGAATCTTTTCCATCAATTGTAAGTGGGATTTCGGATCTCCCAGGTGTCAATTGCTGATAGGCATGGGGTTGGGGGGGGGGGTTTCACTTAGCTGATTTTGTGTGTAATAATTCCCCCCTCACTTTTCTATTCTACCTAGAATCATAGAATCATGGAGTTGGAAGGGACCACCAGGGTCATCTAGTCCAAACCCCTGCACAATGCAGGAAATTCACAACTATCCCCCCACACCCCCAGTAACCCTCTCCTCCATGCCCAGAAGATGGCCAAGATGCCCTTTAGCTATGTGCAGAGTGCATGTGCACGTCAGCCAAAATAATGTGAATAGAATCATGCATATGATTGCATCAAGGTTGGGGTTTTTTTTTAGAAGAAGAGTTGGTTTTTATATGCCGACTTTCTCTACCACTTAAGGAAGAATCAAACTGGCTTAGAATCACCTTCCCTTATCCTCCCCACAACAGACACCCTGGGGTATTTTTCACGGTGGATTTTGCTTCGGTTTTGAATCGGAGCAAACAATAAACCGATTTAAATAGCTTTTTCATGGCAGCGCAGATTCTCCCCCCATCCCGAGGCATTTTCAATTTTTCACGGGAGAAACAGCGCACTTCTCTGCGCTTCTTACGTCTGCTGCCGCTCATGACTCACTGCTCCAAATCCACCTAATCCCGCCCACTCTTCCCATGATCCTGTGTGTGTTTGGGGGGGGGGCATCCTGAGAGTGCAAATCCAAGCCAAAACTCCCATCACCCTTCTGAAGAGGGGCAGCCAGTCTGCTCTGGGTCTCCCTCCAGCCGGTGCGATCCTGTGTGTGTGTGTGTTGGGGGGGGGGGGCATCCCGAAAGCGGCAAATCCAAGCCAAAACTCCCATCACCCTTCTGAAGAGAGGCAGCCAGTCTGCTCTGGGTCTCCCTCCAGCTGGTGCGATCCTATGTGTGTGTTGGGGGGGGCATCCTGAGAGCGGCAAATCCAAGCCAAAACCCCCATCACCCTTCTGAAGAGGGGCAGCCAGTCTGCTTTGGGTCTCCCTCCTGCCGGTGCGATGCTGTTAGAGTGGCAACTCCCCCAGCCAATCACCGTTCTTGGGGGAGGAGAAAGGAGACGTCCCGGGGAGCGAAGCAAACATTTTTTCATGGGCATCCTGAGCAACAAAACGCTCTTCTACTGGAAAGTACGGCTCAGAAGTGGTTTGGATTGCCTCTCTTTTAACCCGGCTTATTTTGCTCAGTGGGGGAAAACACGGATCTGCAGTGAATAACCAAAATTTGCCTCCGACGCAAATTAGCATCGAAACAGCAGCAAATCTCCGTGAAGAATACCCCCCTGTGAGGTAGGTGGGGCTGGGAGAGCTCTAAGAGAGCTGTGACTAGCCCAAGGTCACCCAGCTGGCTTCATGTGTAGGAGTGGGGAAACCAACCTGGTTCTCCAGATTAGCTTCCGCCTTTCATGTGGAGGAGTGGGGAATCAAACCTGGTTCTCCAGATTAGAGTCTACCGCTCCAAACCCCTGCTCTTGGCTCTCCAGTGCTTTTTATCAGTGATTTATCAGTGCGCAGGCACGTATATGCACATCAGCCTCAATTAATTCCCATAAGGATCTTTCAGCTGGAGTCTGACCAGACCCGGGCTAATTTAGCTCCGACAAGGCTGCTGTATTGTGCTCCTTCAGACCACACCTGGGCACTCTCAGAGCTTTGTGACTGACCTCCATCAGCCTCAATGAATTCCCATAAGGATCTTTCAGCTGGGGTCTGACCAGACCTGGGCTAATTTAGCTCCGACAAGGCTGTTGTATTGTGCGCCTTCAGACCACACCTGGGCACTCTCAGAGCTTTGTGACTGACCTCTTTCTGCAAATTCTACTGTCCGTTCCCGTCCAAGTGTCTTCTGTTATTTCTTTTAGGATCCCCTGGCGAGTTACGATTTTAACGACAATGATCCAAACCCTCAGCCACGCTACGACGCCTGGGATCAGAATCGGTGAGGTCCTTATCCTGATTTGGGAACTTGACCCAAACATCCTTGTCGAGAGCATGGAGCGCGGGGGGGGGGGGGTTCACTGGGGGGTGGAGGTAGTTATGAATTTCCTGCATTGTGCAGGGGGTTCGACTAGATGACCCTGGTTGTCCCTTCCAGCTCTATGATTCTAAGACAGTATGTGGGTAGAAGAAGGGGGCACAGACTAGAAATGAGCAGATTTCCCCCATCCCATTCCTTAACTGCGGGAGAGAATGGAATTCCTGAACATTCCACTTCGTTCTGTTACTGTTTAACTAGGAAAGTTTCTGAAATTAATTCTGGAATTGGCACATTAATTACAAAACTGGTTACATCTTTCAGTCCCATCCGTTTGTTTTTGTTTTTCGCCGCTGTTTTCTCCATACGCACCAAGGGGGGAAAAATAATCTTGATGCGATTGTGCATAGGATTTTTGTTTTGTGTGGTGGTTTCCTGTTGTGCGTATTCTCTGCTGCCCATTGGTGAAACACTGCACAAAAGACATTCGCCTACAGCTGTCCATAAAAATCGCATCAAGACATTGTCCAAGTAACGTACACATGAATAACACATAGGCAGGGGAAGGTGGCAGGGATGTGTGAATGCTCAATGCAGGGTATGAAATGTGGAAATAAGGGATGGGATATGGGGAAGGCTCTGAATGGTTCATTTCCACTTTGGGGTCGTTGTGGGTGGGCAAAAGGTGGGCAGCTGCTTGGGTACTGTGTGAAACAGGATGCTGGACTAGATAGATAGGGGAGGGGTTGTTGCTCAGTGGTAGAGCATCTGCTTGGCATGCAGAAGGTCCCAGGTTGAATCCCCAGCATCTACAGTTCAAGGGACTAGGCGAGTAGGTGATGTGAAAGACCCCTGCCTGAGACCCTGGAGAGCCCCTGCCAGTCTGAGTAGTCAATACTGACTTTCATGGACCCAGGGCCTGATTCAGTATAAGGCAGCTTCATGTGTTCATGTATAGACCCCTGTTCCAACAGGCCTCTTCTTATGTTCTTAGCTTCAGGACAGAAGGTGAATTTGAGCATGGGTCTCCCTGATGCTCTAACCACTACGCCACACTGCCTCTCAGTTTGTCTGATACTAAGGATACTTAGAATATACAGGGAATAGTCTTACAGTCATGCCAGCTTTTAATTCTTCTGCCCAGGCATGGTACTCGCTGTGCTGGAGAGGTGGCAGCTGCTGCCAACAATGGCATTTGTGGAACTGGCATTGCGTACAGAGCAAAAATTGGAGGTAAGCGACCTATAGTTTTGGGGATGGGCTGATAGAGGAGTGAGCAAATTTCCTCCATTCGGTTTCTTTATTTGTTCCAATTTCTCCCTGCACTGCAATCCACTCCTCCTTAAATCTCACTTAATTTGGAGAATTTGGGAAATTCTCTAAATTGCCCAGTTTGCCAAAGATTTGTGTTCCTTTCTTCGTGCACATCTGTTTATCTGCCTCCCAGACTGTGTTACCAATATGTGCTGATAAAAACACTGCCCCTAAAGCCTATCTTGATGGGATCGTATGTGCGATTCATTTGATGTGGGGTTTTCCCTGTTGCACGCAAGCAGTCTTGAACGTTGGTGAGGCGCCGCACAATAGGAATCTCGACCCAACTGCGTGTACGCTACGAAGAATGCTCATTTGCTGTGTTTTAACGATGTGCACATTGGAATTGTAGAGCAGGGAAGACACAGGTGGGCTGAAGGAACTGACAAGTGTGCCTGCCCAAGGCTGTGCAGTGGTTCTGTGTTTATATGTCACATGTCACTTGAAGCTGCCTTATATTGCATCGGACCACTGGTCCATCAAGATCAGTAGGTGATGTGAAAGACCCCTACCGGAGACCCTGGAGAGCTGCTGCCGCCAGTCTGAGTAGACTTTTTTTAATATAAATTTTTATTTTTATTCTTTTGAAACATGATGAAGAAGAAGAGTTGGTTTTTATATGCCGACTTTCTCTGCCACTTAAAGGAGAATTAAGCTTGCTTACAATCACCTTCCCTTTCCCTTCCACAACAGACACCCTGTGAGGTAGGTGGGGCTGAGAGAGCAGTGACTAGACCAAGGTCACCCGGTTGGCTTCATGTGGAGGAGTGGGGAAACCAACCCGGTTCACCAGATTAGCGTCCGCAACTCATGTGGAGGAGTGGGAAATCAAACCTAGTTCTCCAGATTAAAGTCCACCACTCCAAACCACCACTCTTAACCACTATGCCATGCTGGCTTTCCAACATGCACACCAGACAAGCACAATTACAAAGACGATTTGAACACATAACTGTTTTAGAAATAGTAAGGGTGAATCTTTCCTCTCATCTTTCCTCTTTGCTCTTTTTAACATGATAAAATGCAGATAAAGAAAGAAGGTAGAATAGAATAGTTACATCTCAAGCAAGATTTGCTGCATACTAGATTAGTCTTTTTTATTTTTTTTATTTTTATCTATGTTGCTATGTAATATTAAGATACAATAGTCTGTGTAGACAGGACTGATCTTGATGGACCAAAAAAGGTCCAATTCAGTAAAAGGCAGCTTCGTGTAGCATGCTCCAGGACCTTCAGTGCAGTAGAGAAAATACTTTCGGGAGTGGCTATGGCTCAGTGGTAGACCATCTGCTTAGCATGCAGGTTCCCAGGTCCCAGGTCCAATCCCCAGCATCTCCAGTTAAGGATCTGGCATTAGGTGATGTGAAAGACCTCAGCCAGAGTCCCGGGAGAGCAGCTGCCACTCTGAGTAGACAATACTGACTTTGATGGACCAAGGGTCTGATTCAGTATAAGGCAGCTTCATGTGTTCATGTGTACTGAGACTGGCAGCAGCTCTCTGTGGTCTCTGGGAAAGGTCTTTCGCGTCACCGACATCCTGGTCCTTTTAACTGGAGGCTCCAGAGATTGAGGGCAGCAGGAAAAGAGGAAGACCCAACAAGAGATGGACTGACTCCATAAAGGAAGCCACAACCTTCAATTTGCAAGATCTGAGCAAGGCTGTCAAAGATAGGACATTTTGGAGCACTTTCATTCATAGGGTCGCCATGAGTCGGAAGCGACTTGACGGCACTTAACACACACACACACACACACACACACACACACACACACACACACACACACACACCAGAGATTGAACCGGGGACCTTCTGCATGCCAAGCAGATACTCTACCTTTGAGTTACAGCCCCTCCCATGTTGCACTAGGCATGTGAGGAAGAACAAATCAGGGCTTGTTCAAACTGGTCTGAGAGTTGCGTGGAGCCTCCCGGTACTCTGGGGGTTACGGGAAAGCGTTTTGCAATCAAGAAGACGGTCCAAGCAGTCAACCGACACTCAGCTCTTCTCTCCCAGGCGTGAGGATGCTGGATGGGGCTGTGACGGATATCGTGGAAGCCCAGTCCTTGAGTCTCCATCCCCAGCACATTGACGTATACAGTGCCAGCTGGGGCCCAGAGGATGATGGGAAAACGGTGGACGGCCCGGGGACTCTGGCCCGGGAAGCTTTCTACAATGGGATCATCAACGTAAGCTGTGTCCCAACGTCCCCCTGTGTTTGGAGGAGCGATGCATTAGATAAGGCCAAAAAGAGCAGAGAAATGGGGCTACATCAAGCAACGTGTCAGCAAACAAAAAAGGGGGGGAATATGCAAGGTGACTGGTGACAGCTTTATTGTTGTGTACACTCCTATGCGTTTCTCTATTAAAGCTTCATCCGGGGGATCAAGAGTTCTTTTTGCTGAACCTTAGCAAAACACATAGGGGCTGTACATGACCATAAAGCGGACAATAAAGATTTGGTTCAGCAAAAAGGAGCTCTGATCCCCTGGATGAAGCTTTAACAGAGAAACGCGTAGGGGCTGTAACATGACAATAAAGCTGTCACCAGTCATCATGCATCTTCCCTCTTTTTTTCTCAGTTGACTTTTGGCGATCGGGTAGGGTTTTCAAGGCAAAAGACCTTCACAAGTGGTTTGCCATTGCCCGCCTCCGCGTCACGACCCTGATATTCCTTGAACGTCTCTCATAGAAATACAAGCCAGGGCTTAGCTTCTGAGATCTGACAGGACCAGGCTAGCTGGGGCTTTCCAGGGCAGGGCGAGACATTTGTACCGAATGGTTAATTTCTGGCCCCCTCCCCCCAACCCTGGTGTCGGTGCCCGAGTTCCAGCCTGTTTTGCCAGGGTTCTGATTCTGTGATATGTCCCCTCTTCCAGGGCCGCGGCGGGCTGGGCTCACTCTTTGTCTGGGCCTCCGGCAATGGCGGCCACCGTTACGACAACTGCAACTGTGATGGTTACACAAACAGCATCTATACCTTGTCGGTGGGCAGCACAACGGAGAATGGCTGGGTCCCCTGGTACAACGAGGCCTGCGCTTCCACCCTCACCACCACCTACAGCAGCGGGGCAAAGGGGGAAAAGCAGATCGTAAGACCCTTCTCTGCTACTACCGCTGTGTGTTAAGTGCTGTCAAGTCATTTCCGACTCATGGCGACCCTATGAATGAATGACCTCCAAAACATCCTATCCTGAACAGCCTTGCAAACGAAGGGCTGTGGCTTCCTTTACAGAGTCAATCCATCTCTTGCCAGGTCTTCCTCTTTTCCTGCTGCCCTCCACTTTTCCTAGCATTATTGTCTTTTCCAGTGACTCTTGTCTTTCTCATAATGCGACCAAAGTACGACAGCCTCAGTTTGGTCATTTTAGCTTCAAGGGAACTTTCAGGCTTGATTTGATGTGTGTGTGCTCTAAGCTCTTCAGGTCTCTCTGACATCTTGTTCCGTTGTTTAAAAATTTCCACAACAGTTTCTGCAGTGAGCAGTCACTGTTTTCCAATCATGTTGTATAGCTCAGCTCTAGTTGTTTCCTGGGGCTCTACGCTTGGAATGGGAGTGGGATCTGTGTGTGTTAAATGCTGTCAAGTTGCTTCCGACTCCTGGAGACCCTATAAATCAATGTCCTCCAAAACATCCTATCTTTAACAGCCTTGCTCAGGTCTTGCCAACTGAGGGCCGTGGCTTCCTCAATGGAGTCATTCCATCCCATGTTGAGCCTTCCTCTTTTCCTGATGCCTTTCACTTCTAGCATGATTGTCTTTTCCAGTGACTCTTGTCTTCTCATAATGCGACCAAAGCATGATAGCCTCAGCTTGGTCATTTTAGCTTCCAAGGGAGCATTCAGGCTAGATTTGATCTGTGTGTGCATTACATGCAGTCAAGTCACTTCCAGCTTATGACAAAAGCCACTACAAATGATTTTTGGAGAGATGCACACTACTGCCACCAACCCCTGGCTGAAGCATCTTTGATATGAAGACAGAGACGCTGTCATGGTACCAGTACTTTGACTGTACATCTGTGGGTTAGGCTAGTGAACTCAAACAGTGTAGCTTAAAAAGCTTTATTGATAGAAAAGTTCAAGAAAAGGATAAAAATGCAAGTTACATAGTCAATAGTCAACGGCAACAATAAAATAATAAATCTAGCTGGCTACCTAATACTTAAAAAGGTAAAGGTCCCCTGGGCAAGCACGGAGTCATTCCTGACCCATGGGGTGACATCACATCCCGACGTTTACTAGGCAGACTTTGCTTATGGGGTGGTTTGCCAGTGCCTTCTCCAGTCGTCTTCCCGTTACCCCCAGCAAGCTGGGTGCTCATTTTACCGACCTCGGAAGGATGGAAGGCTGAGTCAACCTTGAGCCGGCTACTTGAAACCAACTTCCATTGGGATCAAATTCAGGTTGTGAGCAGAGCTTTTGACTGCAGTACTGCAGCTTACCACTCTGTGCCACGGGGCTCGGGGGATCTTGAATACAGGCTCCTTACCTAAGTTGTTATAAGCTGGATCTTAAAAGCTAAAGATGTTCTTCAAAGCGACAGGATGACATGCTGAAATCAAGGTAAGAAGGTTGCTTAGCTACTACTGATTGAACATAAGGGAAAGTGAACCTAGGACAGGTGACTCCAAACTCCCAATCAGGATGGACATTTAGGAGAAGTCTCTAGATGGTGTAAACCGGTCTAAACCAGAACGAGGCTCTCAGAGGAGACGAGAGATCTCACCCCTCCCATCTTCACAGAGATGTTCTCACCCAGTTAATGAAGAGTGGTAGAAGTTGGTGATCTTGATAGCCAGGGCTGTTGATGGTACAAGCTACAGCAGGTGTAATGGGAATGAAATGAGCTAGGCCCGTGTGGGGAAAAAAATACAAAATTGCTGATTCCCAGGAACACAAAAATGGAGAACACAGGCAGCAAAAATCAAAATGGTTCTTCTGTCTTGACACTTGGCTAGACCATTCCAGCTGCCTACTGACTCCCTTTCGCCCCTCTCCAGGTAACAACAGACTTGCGGCACAGATGCACCAGCAAGCACACCGGCTCCTCTGCCTCCGCCCCTCTCGTGGCCGGTATGATCGCCCTCGCTCTGGAGGCCAAGTAAGAACAAGAACCGCTGTGGATTTCTAGGAACATTGAATTTTAAATCACTGTGGTGTTTTGCCTCTTCACGGCCTCTTTTTTTTGGGACAGCTGCCTTTTTGTTCAATGGCAGGGGAGCGTTGTTCGTTTCTCCCACCTGGATTTTTTACAGTTTTGTTTTACTATTTTACTTGCCTGTTTCCCTAGTGCTGATTTGCTTTATCTGTCACAGGGGTCCCCAGCTTGGTGCCCATGGTGCCTGCTGACACCTTTCCCGGCACCCACCAAGTGTTTTTAGAAAGTGGGCAGGGCCAGGTAGGGCTTTTGCCCAGCGAGGCTTCTGATTGGCTGAACCCCTGATTGGCCATTGGAGATGTGATTGACTGTGCAGATTTTTTTTTTTAATGTTGCTTTGGCAGCAGCTGCTACCACAACACAACAATCTTCACTGTGTGCCTGAAGGTAAGCCGCAGCCCCCATTTTATGGCAGTCATTTTGTGGTTGCCCCCACCATGCTGTGCCGGAGTTACAAAGGTGTCTGCAGGCTCGAAAAGGTTGGGGACCCCTGATCTGTTATGTGTATTTATTTACACATCTTGCTTACCACACAAGGATTAAAAATGGAGTCATTCGCCCTCTCCTTTCTCTGCTCTTCTATGGGACTGGCAAAGTTTTCCTTCTTTGTCATCAGTTTCAGCATGGGGGTGGAGACAGGGCAGGAAATGGCAGGTGTGTAGGATTGAAAGACACCTGTGGGATTGAACCCAAGCTCCCTTAACAGAGGGGTATTGGCCAGCGTCCAGGGTAGTTAGGTGAAGGAATGTCTCTGCCTGCGCTAGCTGGAGAAGGGGTGCGAACTTTTAGATTGGGGAAAACAAAACTCCCGAAGGGCTGGGAACGTGCTGTAACAAGAAGGTTCTAGAACAACCGTCCAAAGTCCCTGAAAGCGTCCATGTGGTTTCAGCCCGACAGTGCAGGTCGGAGTCTTGAGGGCTGCTTGCCACAATTCTCGGGAGCTGATTCTGTGCCGCAGGCAGGAGGCTCCTTCTCAGTCCTTCTTTGTGTTCTAGCCCAGCACTGACCTGGCGGGACATGCAGCATCTGGTGGTGAGAGCCTCCAAGCCAGCCCACCTGCAGGCGGGGGACTGGGCTGTGAATGGAGTGGGACGCAAAGGTGAGGTTGGAGCAGGCTGCTGTGGGCTTAACTAGACTGCTTGGAAGTGGTAGACTTGCCCCTATCTGGACTGGCCCAGAACTGGGATGTGGTGGAATTATCTGTCTTCCCTTTCCGGGTTTTATCAGCCGCTTTTGGCTTTGGTTTTGCATGCTTCTCTTCCACCCAAAAAGTCATGAACGGACAAAATCTTCAATCAGTTTTCTTGTATGGATATAGCACTCGAAGGCTTAATCCGTGTTAGATCAAAAAAATTTTTTGAGGATACAGGTTGAGCAGGTGGAAAGCAAGTAGGTTATGTCAGGCAGGCAGGTCTAAAATTGCAATCAAGGGGGACTGTTTCATAGTCGTTAGGATGTCAGACTGGTGTTAGGGAAACCCAGATGCAGTTTCCCATTCTGCCACAAAGCAATCTGTGTGGCTTTGGACCAGGCTGTCAGTCATCACTGCTTCACAGTTTTGTTAGGTAGACTTTTATCTTAAGAGCAGATTTTTATCCCACCTTTCCTCCAGTGAGCTCAGGGCAGTGTGCCTAGTTTTCTCCCATTTTA
This sequence comes from Euleptes europaea, assembly GCF_029931775.1. Classification (NCBI taxonomy): domain Eukaryota; kingdom Metazoa; phylum Chordata; class Lepidosauria; order Squamata; family Sphaerodactylidae; genus Euleptes; species Euleptes europaea. The sequence continues at coordinate 13,232,975 of NC_079313.1, read as the reverse complement.
TCCTCACAACAACCCTGTGAGGTAGGTTAGGGAGACCGATAGGGAGAACCTGGGCCAAGGTCAACCAGTGAGCTTCGTGGCAGGTTGGGGGTTTGAGCTTAGTCTGATGCACCTTCTACTTCAGTGCACAGGAAGCAGTGTGAATCATAAGATGAAGGATGGAATAAAAATGTGATAGAAAGTGAGTGATTTCCCTCCAGCCAACACACATTGTTATAGCTTTCCAGGGTCTACCCTAGAAAAACAGAAGTCAGGGTATGTTAGAGAAGGGACAGAGGACTACCCTAGAATAACAGCAGTTGGGGTATGTGAGAGAAGGGACAGAGGACTTGTGTATACACCTTTATGTTGTAACCTTGATCAATCCATTGCTGTGCAAAGCATGCGTGTGGACACTTTCTTTTTAATAAATTTCGTATTATTTTGAATGCTGGAAGCTTGGTCCTTCATAACCATGATGAGCCCCACTCAAACCAGTATTAAAAGAGCACCAGGGAAGGGATGTGATTGGTCAGTAGATCACTAGATCCTCAGAAGCGTGCAAGTGCAGTAAGCCATCCCTGCGAAGTCTCGTCGGAGTGGAAGTAGGAGAAGTGGGCACCAGGCAGAGCTTATGGACAGCAACACAGATGGAGTGCTAGGAGAGCTGGCTATCTTTGTGGGAAATACTGTAACTGACCAGCTGGTGGAAGCAGAAACACCAGTGAGAAGCGAAGAAACCCTCCAGGAATTGGGTGAATCCGGGACAGCACTGTGCCACTGGGCAGAGACTTGAGATGGAGTATCTCAACCTCTCAGAGGACCCAAATCGGAATAGCATCCTGTAGCTCAGTGGGGCGTTCTGTGACAACTGCCCAAAAAAGGAGCAATCTTGGTATGTTCACATGTGCCACTACATCAACACTCTTTTTCTGTGCAGTGCATAAAAGAAGCACTCATGTGCTCCTGCTCCTTGCTAAAGTACCATACAAAGAGAATCTCGATATACTATACAATTGCGCCAAGATTTGATTTTTTTGCAGTACCATAAAGGCATCACAAAGGCGACACAAACAAAGGAAAGAAAGTGTAGAAATAGAAAGTGTAGTAAAGCTAGATGAGAAGTTTAACCAAGAATAGCCATAATAAATGTTGTATAACTTTTAAGTTGATAATGAAGAAGTAAATGAAAAATTAGGATAACAAAAGCAGATATAATGACAGTGGTCATAGAACAGTATGTTAGGTAGACTGATTTTCCTTTAACGTTATAAAATGTGAGTTTCTGGAAAAGGCAATTATTTACTGGAACCACGAGGAGGGTGAAAAAAAGACTGTGTGGATGTGTATGTTTGTTGTTGTTTTGTTTGTTTTATAAAACTTCAAACAAAAAACATTAAAAAAAGGAAAGGTGAAAACCATAGCAAACGGCACACACACTGCACTGTACAAAATTCAGAAAGTTAAACGCTAGAACACAGGAGACTTCCTAGTGCATCTGTTCCCTTTTGGAAGCCTGATCAGGTAGTTCAGAACTGAGAAATTTGGATGAAGAGAGAGTTTTGAAAACGTCTCTAGTTACAGCAAGATTTCTCTGTTGCTTCCTTCTTTCCCTCTTTCCTTTTCAGTGAGTCACCATTATGGATACGGGCTCTTAGATGCTGGAGAGCTGGTGGATCTGGCCCAAAAGTGGACACCAACTCGGCCCCAGCAGAAGTGTTCCATCAGCGTTATCCACAAGCCCCTGTAAGACACGCATAAATCTCTGTGTCACTTGGTTAGTTAGGAGATTTAGGACAGGCAAAACTAAACTCCTTTTTTTGCCTCGTGTAATTAATTTAAGGAACTTGCTGCCATATATAGTAACTGGATACTGGCTAAGGTTCCAACCATATGTGATGCTGGAAGATTTACGATGACTCCTGATTATTATCAATTTTTTTTAGTGGAATGGGGGCAGGGGGGCACTGTGAATTTTTGCAGTGTTTTTGGAAGCCAAGCCTAGTCCATTTTGTCCATTAACGGCACACACACACACCCTGCTCAGAAAATTACTTGACTTCTGGTTGGGTATCTGTCATGGTACAAAGTGTGTGTGTGTGCTGTATGAGGATATGGGACGTTGACCTGGTTGAAAGCAGAATGCTGATGCTATGATCCCATCCCCCTCTTCCCAGAGGAGTTCTGCAGCTTTTAAAAAAGCGACTGAGGTTTTTTTAGAAGCAGTGAATGTACTTTCAATCACAGAAAGGTGCTAGCAGCAGTTTTGTTTAATGTAAAGGCTGCCACATGATAACTAACTCACTTGCAATCCACTTCAATGCACTTTAGTGATTGTCTGCAAGTGAATTTTGCCCTTTGACAATGGGTTTTTCCTGCATTTTCATTTTCCTCACTTGTACATTCCTGTTTCTTTGCGGTTTTTTCCTGTTCCGCACGTGTTTTGCTCCCTCTAGCGGTCGATTCTATATTACATCAGTTTATGCCGGCATTGAAACCTGCAGTTTAAATCTGCAGGGTGATATACTGGACATAAAAGGATGTAATATATAAATGGACCACTAGAGGGAGCAAAACACTTGCAGAACAGATCACCCCCCCCCAAGAAACAGGAACTTACAAGCGAGGAAAATGACAATGCGGAAAAGCCTGAAGTAAAATCCAGTTGCAAAGTGCATTATATTCAGCATGTGTGGAAGTTCCCAATAAGAAAAATTCAATCAGTGTTTAAAGCTAGAGGAAGCTTGTTGATTGCAGTGTGAAGGTGATGGGAGAGGGTGGCTGGGCTGCTGGTTTCCGGCACATCTAACTGCACTTTGGGTCTCTCGGCAGGGCAATCGGCTCGAGGCTGTCCGTCTCCGCCAACACCTCTGCCTGCTACGGGAAGAATGCTGACATCCTCTCTCTGGAGCACGTCCAGGTGCAGCTTTCACTCAGCTACAGCCGGAGAGGAGATTTAACCATCTCACTGACCAGTCCGATGGAGACCAAATCCACCCTAGTGGCTGTCAGGTGAGTTAGAGCCAGGGTGGAGAAGTGGTTCGTGTTGAACTGGGACGTGGGAGACCTGGGTTCCGATATCGTCTCAATTGTAATAGCTGAATGGGTGGTCTTTGTCTCTGTCTGTCTGTCTGTCTCTCTGTCTCTTTGTCTGTCTCTTGCTCTGTCTGTCTCTCGCTCTCTGTGTCAGTCTCTCGTTCTGTCTTTGTGTCTTTCTGTGTGTGTCTCTCTGTGTTCGTGTCTCTCTTGTGTCTTTGTGTGTGTGTGTGTGTCTGTCTCTCTCTGTGTGTCTCTGTCTCTCTCAGACTTGCCTACCATGCAGGGTTGTTGTCAGGATAAAACAGTGGAGGACCCTTGTGTATACTACCTTGAATTCCTTAGAGGAAGGAGTGGACCAAAATGCGACGGATAGATATTTCTGTCCAGGAGATGTGAAGCCACCACTTCCCATTCTGTACTTCCCTCGTGATGTCCCAGATTGTTTGTTTGTGTGTGTGTGTGCGTGCACTGGACCCCATTTCTCCTTTGTTCCAGTTTAACAAGGAAGATTTCTAAAGTTAACAGCAGAACTGAAGCACACCTTTGTCTCTTGAGAGCCAGTGTGGTATAGTGGTTAAGAGCAGTGGACTCTATAATCTGGTGAACCAGGCTGGTTTCGCCACTCCTACATATGAAGCCTGCTGGGGGACCTTGGGCCAGTCATAGTTCTCTCCAAACTCTCTCAGCCCCACCTACCTCACAAGGTGTCTGTTGTGGGGAGAGGGAGGGAAGGAGATTGTAAGCCGGTTTGATTCTCCTTACAAGGTAGAGAAAATCGGCATATAAAAACCAACTTATTTTCATCAATGGTGGATGTGTAAGAAAGCACAAAAATACTGGAAGATGATACATGCAGAATTACAAGTGATGTTTCAAGTGAACTTAATGTAGAAGCCAAATACTTCTTGCTCGGAATGACTCCATCTCAAATCAAACCAATTAATAAGGAATTATACCAATACTCAATGACCGCTGCTAGAACCCTGTTCGCAAAGTACTGGAAAGACAAGAAGATACCAGAGTTAACAGAGTGGATTACAAAAATGTTTGAATAGGCGTCTATGGCAAAATTAATTAATTTGCTTCAAAAAAAAAAGATAATAGATAACTATAGAGAGGTGGCAACCCTTCTGTGATAGATATGTTTTACCTTAGTATCAGTGCTCGTATGTAAAGAAATAACTGTAGACCAAGATTATAATTTTTTAGGTAATTGTCAACTTTATTGTATAACATGTATGATTGTGAAAGACTATATATTCTGAATAGTGTAGATAAACTAACCACAAGTTGTCAATGGAATATTATTTTTTGATGATGTTGATGGGACTCGGTCCAGACATGGGCCCAACTATGTGTTAATGCCTTGCCTCCCCCTTCCTCTACTTTTCTCTTTCTGTATCATATATAAAAATTAATAATAATAATTTTTAAAAAACCCAACTCTCCTTCTTCTTCTCCTTCTCCTCCCTTGTCCGATCTAGCAATGCACTCAATTCACAAGCGCACATCAGTGAAACATGGCACAAAAGCAATCATAATATGATCACATCAAGTATTATTTTTTTGCGGTATTAAGGGCGGGGGAGAGATGGAAAAGAACTGCTGTAGTGGGAAGCTGCAGGAAGCCTTACATGTGTAATGTACAAAAATTAAAAAATAAAATATGTTAAAAGGGAAGATTGCTAGTGGTTTGGCATTGGGCATTCATGTCTTTGTTTGCTAGGCCTTATGATACTAGTAGCAGCGGGTACAAGGACTGGTCCTTTATGTCCACACACTATTGGGATGAAGACCCTCGTGGCGTCTGGACCCTTCTGCTGGAGAACAAGGGAGATGCATACAACACAGGTAAACTGGCCAGCTTCCCCCAACTCAGGTAAGAGCTGGTCGCCCCCAGCCTTCTCCTGGTTTAGTAACTTTTTTAAAAAAAATTCTCTTTGTAATGCTCAGCACCTTTACCGTTTTTTTTAGTAGATTTTGCAGAACTTGGCCTCTTCTCCCCACCATTGGTAATGCCGGGGAGAGAGAGGATGCAGAGGAACCTTGAGCTGAGGCTCTGTATAACAGGGGTGTCAAACATATGGCCTGCGGGCTGGATCCGGCCCCTTGAGAGCCAGTGTGGTGTAGTGGTTAAGAGGCGTAGACTCTAATCTGGAGAACCGGGTTCGATTCCCCACTCCACACGAAGCCTGCTGGGTGACCTTGGGCCAGTCATAGTTCTCTCCAAACTCTCTCAGCCCCACCACCTACCTCACAAGGTGTCTGTTGTGGGGAGAGGGAGAGATTATAAGCCGGTTTGAGTCTCCTTAAAGGTAGAGAAAATCTGGGTATAAAACCCATCTATTCCTTCTCCTCCTCTTTCTCCTTCTTCTTCTCTTCCTCTCCCCCTCATGAGCCAGCCGAGATAGCCACCCCCTCCAGTCCTGTTCTGGCCTGGTTAGACATGGCCCGACAAAGTGACGGTTATGTCATATCCCGCCCTCATAACAAATCAGTTTGACACCCTTGCTGTATAACATTTGGAAATAAAAAACGGAATCGTGAAAGATCCCTAGTGCGTTGTTTCTACTTCGGAAACAAGGCCTAGGTGCCACTTGGATCTTCAAAATCTGGAGGCTGAGGATTTCAGGGGCACATTACTGCGGGACATGGTCCCGTCTTTCTGGAGCTCACATTTCCATCTTCTTCCACACCCCTCCAAAGGCTTCCTCACCCAATTTGTATTGAAGCTGCACGGGACAGACGAGGATATGTCAGCGAGAAAGGCAGCCACCTCGGTAGTGAGCGAGTGCGTGAGGCGAGACGAGGATGGGACGTGCCAAGGTGAGCTGTTTGGGGCATTTCATCTTGCTTTCTGTTACTGGCGAAAAGACCTTTTTTTGGGGGGGGGGTGTTTTTTGCGGCCGGGGAACGTCCTTCAGCTCCTTGCCACAAGATGTCGCAAAGGCTGATAATGTCAGCAGAACTCTTTTTACGAGGTTCCGCTTCCAAACTCTGCAATCGGCTTTTCCTCGAGGGCAGATTTTCAGGGTTGCCACTGAATTTCCACATGACGTAGCCAATGGGCATTATGATAAACTGTCCCCCCCCCAATTGCTTTTGGCTCTACTGAGGAAATATAGGGGAAGAGGAATAATTTTCAGCAGGGAAACTGAGAGGAAATGTTAAGCCCCTTCTCCATCACTGGGAATTTTAAGTCTAAGCCCCTGTGTATCAGATTTTGGAACAAGATCCTCAGTTATTGGGTATATTTTACATATTTTTGTCCAGAGGGATCTGTGACTGAGTCAAGATGGGGGAGAGTCATCCAGAGTCCGAGTCACTCCCAGATCATCTTTAAAGTTTAATGTAGCTACTGTGTGGATGGGGGGAATAGAATCAGATTGGAAGAGTGGGTTTTAATTAAAGGTAAAGGTAGTCCCCTGTACTGACATATGGGGTGACGTCACATCCCGAAGTTTACTAGACAGACAGTGTTTACAGGGTGGTTTGCCATTGCCTTCCCCGGTCGTCTACACTTTACCCCCAATTTTACCGGCTTCGGAAGGATGGAAGGCTGAGTCAACCTTGAGTCGGCTACCTGAAACCGACTTCCTTTGGGATCGAACTCAGGTCGTGAGCAGAGCTTTTGACTGCAGTACTGCAGCTTACCACTCTGCTTTGGTAAAGTTGTGATTCTTTATTTCCGCACACTGAACTTTCCCCAAACAATCTATGGCCATTTATTCATGGTGATTAGCAGCACGTTCCAGGCTGAATTGCCCTGCATATTTTTTTGAATTTTACATGCTGAACCATCATTCCAGAAGTGACTGCGAAGCCGGCGCATACCTGCTTTGCATTACTAAAGAGCCCACTTAACGCGATCGTTGGCATTTTGCCGCGAAGAATCCTCCTCAAGGAACTATGCAAAACAGCAGCGGAGTGTTAGCTATGCGTATGCTAATGCCTATGCTAACAGGAACAAAGGAGCAGGCGAGTGGTAGGGGTGGAATTTCTCCTTTTGCGTCGGGTCCGTGAATAGGCATTTTTAAAGTCGCATTTAAAAAAAGAGCTTTGAGCGAACATCAAAATGTGTTCTTCAACAGTATTTGCACATCAATAAACCAGCAGTAGTTATGACATAATGTAAGCACTTGCCCTATCGAGAACCACTAACCACAGCAGGAGACGAGGTTGTCCAAAGAAGCTGGTTTAATGGTCGCATAGGTAAACAGAGCATAAAGAACCCAAGACAGCAATGGAGGAAACTAGCTTGCACTTGGTAATATAAAAGCATTGAAAAAAGCACTCAACAGTACAGCTTCAGGAGATTACAGATTACAAACGGTACAGGGGCGCCGCAGTTCCCACGGACTTCTGTCAGCTTCAAAGGGACCAAGAATGCAAAACAATCCTTGAAGGCAAGTTGGTGAGAAAATGAATCTAACTGAGACACAGGCCTGACATTCTGCTCCCCTTAGGGCCCCCTCCCATTCTGCAAGGGGGATGGTTTATCGGGGTAGGCGGTGTGGAAGGCGTGCACCAAGTGTGGGGCAGAGACATCTCGTGCACGCACCCATTCATCGTAGGCAGGGGGGAAGTGTTTCCAACGAACCAGATACTGCAGAGAGCCGTGACGTACACGAGGGTCCAAAATTTTTGACACTTCAAAATGCTTCTCCCCCCTACCATCACAGGCTGCTCAGGAGGCGATTCCGGGTGCCAATCTGAGGAGGCGACATGAGGCTTGAGGAGACTGACATGGAAGACAGGGTGTATACGCCTCAAGGTCTTAGGGAGAGTCAGTTCCACAGTGACGGGGTTAATTATCCGGGCAATGGGATATGGCCCCACGTACTTGGCACTGAACTTATGGCAAGGTCCACAGGTGGACCACAGGTTCCTGGTGGAAAGGTACACTAAGTCACCAATCTGAAAGTCTTTGCTGGGAGAGCGATGCTTATCTGCTTGAGCTTTATATTTGCGTTTGGCTCTGTCCAGATTTTTTACTAGCCAGGGCCAGGTGGTGCGGATAGCTTGAGTCCAAGAGGCTACATCGACATTTCCCTCCTCCCCCGTTACATCTACATGACCAATAGGACCGAAATCCTGACCATACACAGCGTAGAAAGGACTAAAGCCTGTGGATTGATGTACAGCATTATTGTAAGCATATTCTGCAAAAGGCAATAGTTCAACCCAATCATCTTGGTGATAATTGACATAACGTAAATAACATTCCAATACAGCATTGACACGTTCAGTTTGCCCATCCGTTTGGGGGTGATAAGCGCTAGATAAACCCTGTTCCACCCCCACCAACTTGAGAAACGTCTTCCAAAATTTAGCCACGTAGGTACTTCCACGGTCGCAAGTTATCTTACGGCGAAAGGAATGTAGACGGAAAACATGTGACACAAAAAGGCGGGCCAACTTGGGGGCGGAGGGGATACCCGCACACGGAACCAAATGTACCTGTTTGGAAAACAAATCAGTAACAACCCACAGTACAGTTTTCCCCTCACTAAGTGGGAGATCGGTCATGAAATCCATGGCAATTACTTCCCAGGGTCTGCTGGGAACTTCCAGAGGTTGTAACAGTCCTGGGGGCTTGCCTTGGGATCGTTTGACAGTGGCACAAATGGGACAGCTGCGAACAAAGGAATCCACATCCGTACGCATGCCCACCCACCAAAATTGCCTGCGTAACAAGTGAAGGGTTTTCAGGAAACCAAAGCGCCCTGCCGTCTTACCTCCATGGGCCAATTGCAGGATCTCTCTCCGAAGTATTTTCGGCACGTACAATTTCGAGTCTTTGTACCAACAACCACCTCGTTCAAGCAAGCCTTGGGGTAGAGTCTGAGAGGTGCATTCGGCTAGGCATTGAGTACAAAGGGAGTTCAGGAAGGAGTCGGGCAGTATCACACACACCCTGCAGAAGAGGGCGAATCAGGAGTCATCGTCGGTGGTGACGGAGTGGGGGGGGAACCGGTTGATGTGGGGCCCTGGTGACAGGCGGCGCGGGTGAGGGAGTCGGCTCTTTTGTGCTCGGCACTCCGTTGTTCACTGCTTGGGTCTGGGACTGGAGCAGAGTTTGGGACCGAGTCCTTACAGCTAGCACGGGCAGAGCTCCTCTGTGCGCCGGGGTGAACAAAGAGTCTGTAGGACGGTCAATCTTTACTGGATATTGGGGTAACCTGGAAAGAGCATCAGCAAGCACGTTTTGCTTCCCAGGCACATGTTTAAGTACAAAACGGAATTGAGCAAAGAAGTCAGCCCAACGCTGTTGTTTTGCGGACAGTTTGTGGGTTCCCGTGAGGGCTTCTAGATTTTTGTGATCGGTCCAGACCTCAAAGGGGACCCCGGACCCCTCCAAAAATTGCCTCCAAAGAGTGAGGGCATGATGGACGGCTGCCGCCTCCTTTTCCCAAATTGGCCAGTTCAGTTGAGCGTACGCACATTTCTTAGAAAAATAAGCACAGGGGTGAAGAAGACCGTCAGACCCCCTCTGCAGAAGAGCCCCCCCCCATGGCCACATCAGACGCATCAACTTGCACAACAAACATTTGGTTTGGGTCGGGATGCTGCAGTACAGGTTCAGAAGTGAAAAGCTGCTTGAGGGTTACAAAAGCTGTTTGACATTGATCAGTCCAATGCACTTTGCCGGTAGGCAATGTAGCAGAGACCCCTTTACCCTTCGTTTTAAGAAGGTCGGTGATTGGTAACGCCACTTGAGCAAAGTTGGGAATGAAACCGCGGTAGAAATTGGCAAAGCCCAGAAACTGTTGCACTTGTTTACAGGTGGAGGGAGGAGTCCAATCAAGTCCGATTGAACTTTAGCAGGGTCCATGCTGAGGCCCCGATGGGAAATTATGTATCCCAAGAAAGTTAATTGTTCCTGGTGAAACTCGCACTTAGACAACTTTGCATAGAGCTGATGATTGCGTAGACGTTGCGATACTTCTGACCAGAGTAATGTGTTCATCCATGGATTTAGAATAAATAAGGATATCATCAAGATAAACCACCACGCCGCGATATAACAAATCATGGAGGATCTCGTTAATGAGTTGCATGAAGACCCCCGGGGCCCCTTTTAACCCGAAAGGCATCACAAGAAATTCATACATTCCGAAACAGCTAGAGAAGGCTGTGAGGGGTTCGTCTCCGTCACGAATCCGGACCCGGTAATAAGCCTCAACCAAGTCCAATTTGGTGAAAATGCGCCCCTCTTGTAATTGCCCCAAAATGTCTGAGATCAACGGTATGGGGTAGGCGTTGGTTTGGGTAACTGCGTTGAGTTTCCGGAAGTCAATACACAAACGTAAGTCACCCTCCTTTTTACGGACAAAAAAAGCAGGGGCTGAGTTGGGGGCGGTTGATGGCCAAATGAACCCTCGAGCAAGATTTTTATCCAAAAAGTCTCGCAACACAGCTCGTTCAGAAACGCTCATAGGTGTCAGGCATATCAGTGTTGTTCGCTTTGTTCACATCCTGCCATCCAGACTCAAGGAATGTTATCCCTACTGAACCGCAGCCAAGGTTGCAAAGACTGTTATGCCTAACACTTTCTGTTTGGTGTTCTGGGAACCTACTTCGTTCTGGGAACCTACATTTGTTTTCAATATGTAATCTCTCACCCTTTCTGTGCATCTATATTACCAGGTTTCAGCAAGACAGCCCCATAGCTGTCACCCTTTCCTTTATGCTCTGTTATTCTATTTGACCAGTAAAGACCAACTTCTTTGGACCTAATTGTCTATGTCGTGGTTTCTGGTTCTTTGGACCAAGGGCTTACATTGTGACAGCTATCCCTCTCTGTCTACTTTCCTTCGTCAGGCTGGAGCCCAGGAGGATTCGCCTGCCACTCGGTTGGGAGCGTGGGGAGCGCTCCCCGGGTGATTCGTCTCAAATCAGCTGGTTGTGATCCCCGGACTACGGGTGTCTGGCCCAACCCTGGAAGGTGACGACCCCAATCTTTTATGGGACGTTGTAGCCGAGCTGAGCAGGACTAGCGCGGAAGTTAGTCGCCTTATTGGATTACTACAGTCCCAATGGCGTTCTCTAGTGACTATTCCTTGGATGTCTGAACTTGAGGATACCAACGCCTGTCTAGACCTCCAAGTCCTTGATCGGTTGGTAGATGATGCCCAACTAGCAGCGGAGGATTTACAAATACTAACCGGTCTGTTGGATAAACTCATTGCTCGTGAAACTCACTCAACAGGAGCCATGGCAGGTGCTGCACTGACAGGTTTTTCTGGTGCCGAATGCAGCCGACTGTCAGGCAGAGGCGAGACGGATCACTATCCAAACAGCGCTTCTATTTGTGGATCTCACCAAGGATACTACGGTAGCCACTCTGTCACAAGTGTTGACCCCAACTTTCGGGGCTGATGCACCTGCACTCGCGGTCCAGATTCAACCGCTATTGGGGGGGGGGGAGTCCGAACCGCTCCTCGCTCTCTTGGAGAAGGAACTTTTACCGCTTGTGACCGCGGACATTGCCTTGAAACTTGAGACCGCTCAAACTCTCGCGGACAGAGAAGCCGCGGCGGCGGCAGAAGCCAAGGCTCAAGCCGCACGGGACAGGGAGCAGCAGTTGGCTGCGGAACGAGCACGGGCGAGTGTGCGCCCCAAAGATACCGGGCAGACCGGCCCTTCGTGGGGACCAACGTTCTCCCCGGCTTTTGCCCCGTCTCGAACCACCCAACGCGCACAGCGCCTCGCAGAACGGCTTCGGGGATCCGACAGTTCTGACGATGAGGACTTATATGGAGACAACTCGCACTGGGCCACGGGTTTCCAGACCAGCCGGGCACATCGTACGGGGGAACCTGAGGAAGAGGTACACTTGTTGCGAGCGCAGAACCGAGAATTATATGACCGTGTAGACCGCCTCCAGGAACAAATGGAGCGTTTGTTCCAGGAAAATGAACGGTTACAGCGGGCGCAGGTACCTCCGGCGCAGCCCATCCTTCCCGGGCCCGCTGCACCAGTTCATCTACCAGTTCAACCGGTGGTGCCAGCCCAACCCCAGCTAACCTCCCCATGCAACCACTGGTACCCGGAGCGCCAGTTGCCCCCGCCCCCGGGGCACCGGTACAACCGGGACAGCCCATACCCGGTCCATGGAAGCAACCTCGATTGAAAACGACCTATGATGGCTCGCTCGAGACTCTACCCTGTTTCCTACATCAAGTGGACAGTTATATGCGGGAACAAGGGCACTTCTTTCCCACAGAGGATTTGTAGCTTTCTCTATTTGTAGCTTCTCTATTGACGGGGAAAGCCGCTGACTGGATGGTCCTCCAATTTGACACTCGGTCTCGGTCTATCCGCTCCCTCAACAATTTTATGACTGCCTTGCGGAGACGATTCGAAGACCCTTTTATGGGAGAACGAGCCAAAGCAGAACTTCTACAACTCAGACAGGGCTCTTCTCCAGTCCGAGAATTTGCTGATGAATTCCAAAGACTAGCCAGTAAAATAGTAGACTGGCCGGAATCTACCCTAATCCACTACTTCAGGGAAGCTTTACACCCTGACATTTTGAACTGGTCATATATGCGAGGCGATCCTAATACCCTCGAAGATTGGATTCTACTGGCGGAAGAAGTTGAAAGCCGCCGGCGTTTCATATCCCTGGTCCGGCAACGACACAAGGATAAGAATGCTCAGAAAGCCCCATCAAGAGTGCCGCTCCCCAGCCTGCGGAAACCAACGCGACCACCTCAGGATCGCGAATCAAGGTTCCAGAGGGGAGCTTGCCTCGTATGTGGGGAATTGGGCCACTTTGCAGCGACTTGCCCTCAACGACCGGAGGCCACCCGCCCCAGCATGTCACTCCGAGCTCGAGGAAGACCTCAACGCAGAGGCACCGCGGCCACCCGCAGCGCAGCGCCGGGATGACCCACACCCTCTGCACTTCACGTTGAGGAATCGGCTAACCTCTCTGCACCAAACGACCCCACAGGGTCTCGGATTACAAGTGCCCCAGTGGGGGACAACTCTCCGTCTTCGGACGAAGATCAATGGAATGCTCCAGCTCTAAACCTGGAATCCCCTCTTGATCTGTCAAAAAACGGATTCGGTCTGTGGTGAGTGGAGCGTCTCCACAGACTCCTGCAGATTCTTCTGCTAAACCCAAAGCTCCCGTCAAGGTGAGTGAAGTGGAAACCACTTTTTATGTGGACGCAGTGTTACAACACTATAAAGGGGGCCCCCAACTGCCTGTCAAGGCACTTATTGACTCTGGCTGCGGTCGCACTTTAATCAGTGAAACCACATTCGCAGCTCTCAAAGTCAAGTCCGAGGCACTACCCGCTCCTGTCCAATTTGCCCAGATGGATGGAAGCCCTTTCAAGGGGGGACCAGTCAATCATCGCACACAGGGAGTGGCGATGGGTATAGGTTCCCATTGGGAACAAATAGACTTTATCATAGCCCCCATTCGGTTTGAAGTTGTCCTAGGGATTAATTGGCTCAAGGGCCATAGTCCTTATATAGACTGGGAGACGGATACTATTTCCTTTACCAATCCGATGTGTGAACAACACCGGCAAGGAGTCGCAGTGACGTCTCCACCTACTCCAGCTTTAACTTCCAATGCCGCATCGCCCCCGCTTTTGCCCGATGCCTACAGAGACTTTGCAGACGTCTTCGATATTAAAGCATGTGATGCCTTGCCCCCCCATCGTACCACTGACTGTGCCATTGAGGTAGTTAAAGACTGCACACTGACTAAAAGCAAGATTTACCCCATGAGCGTTTCCGAACGCGCTGTCTTACGTGACTTTTTGGATAAAAATCTTGCTCGAGGGTTCATTCGGCCATCGAACGCTCCCAACTCAGCCCCAGCGTTCTTTGTCCGCAAAAAGGAGGGTGACTTGCGTTTATGCATTGACTTCCGAAAGCTTAATGCAGTTACCCAAGCCACCGCCTACCCCATCCCGTTGATCTCAGATATCATAGGGCAGTTACAGAAGGGTTGTATTTTCTCCAAGTTGGACTTAGTGGAAGCTTACTACCGCGTCCGAATTCGTGAAGGGGACGAACCCCTCACCGCCTTCTCTAGCTGTTTTTGAATGTTTGAATTTCTTGTGATGCCGTTCGGGTTAAAAGGGGCCCCGGGGGTCATCATGCAACTCATTAATGAGATCCTCCATGATTTGCTGTACCGCGGCGTGGTGGTTTATTTGGATGATATTCTTATTTATTCAAAAACCATGGAAGAACATGTTGTTCTGGTCAGAGAAGTTTTGCAACGCCTACGTAACCACCAGCTCTATGCAAAACTGTCTAAATGCGAGTTCCACCAAAAGCAGATAACGTTTTTGGGCTACATAATCTCTCATCGTGGCCTTAGCATGGATCCTGCTAAAGTCCAATCAGTACTGGACTGGACTCCACCCTCCACCCGCAAACAAGTACAGCAATTCCTGGGCTTTGCTAATTTCTACCGAGGTTTCATTCCTAACTTTGCTCAAGTGGCGCTGCCAATCTCTGACCTCCTGAAAACAAAGGGCAAAGGGGTTTCTGCAACTTTGCCCTCTGCCAAAATACTGTGGACGGCTCAGTGCCAGGCTGCCTTTGTGGCCCTTAAACGACTTTTCACGTCTGAACCGGTCCTGCAGCACCCGGATCCGAACCAAATGTTTATTGTGCAGGTCGATGCGTCTGATGTAGCCATGGGGGGGGGGGCTACTCCAGAGAGGACCGGACGGTCTCCTGCATCCCTGTGCCTACTTCTCGAAGAAGTTTGCACATTCCCAGCTAAACTGGCCCATTTGGGAAAAGGAAGCTGCAGCCGTCCACCATGCCCTTACACTGTGGAGGCAATTCCTGGAGGGATCCGGGATCCCCTTTGAAGTTTGGACCGATCACAAGAACCTAGCTGCCCTCACTGGGCCCCATAAATTGTCCGCGAAACAACAGCGTTGGACAGACTTTGCTCAATTCCGTTTCGTTCTCAAACATGTGCCCGGGAAACAGAATGTGCTTGCGGATGCCCTATCCCGGTTGCCTCAATACCCAGTAAAACGTGATCGGCCAACAGACTCTTTATTTACCCCGGCGCAAAGGGAAGCCCTGCCCCTGCTGGTTGTGCAAACCCGAGCCCAAACCCAGCTCCGGCAGAAAAACCACACAGCAGCCGACAAAATATCCAGCCCGAACCAGCGGGCTCCCTCGCCTGCCCCCCTTGCGCCACCTGTTTCCAGCGCTCCGCAGCAACCAGTCCCTCCTCTCCCTCCACCAGCTCCTAATTTGTCCTCTCCTACGAAAGGAGAGGGGATGATCATCTCCAATACCTTCCTGAACTCCCTTCAAACTCAGTGCCTAGCCGAGCGCACTGCCCAAACCTTGCCCCAAGGTGTACTTGAGAAGGGGGTTGTTGGTACAAAGACTCAAAACTCTACGTGCCTAAAATACTTCAACGAGAAGTTCTACAGTTAGCCCATGGAGCCAAAACTGCAGGGCACTTTGGGTTTCTGAAAACTCTCCACTTGTTGCGCAGACAGTTTGGTGGAGGGGAATGCATTCTGATATAGACTCCTTTATTCGCAGCTGCCCCATCTGTGCCACAGTCAAACGATCTCAAGGCAAAACCCCAGGACTGCTGCAGCCACTGGAAATTCCCAGCAAACCCTGGGAAGTGATTGCCATGGATTTCATGACGGATCTCCCCCTTAGTGGGGGAAAAACTGTACTCTGGGTTGTTGCTGACTTATTTTCCAAACAGGTACATTTAGTTCCGTGTGCGGTTATTCCCTCCGCCCCCAAGTTGGCCCGCCTCTTCATGTCACATGTGGTCCGGTTGCACTCGTATCCGCGCAAGGTAATTTGCGACCGCGGAAGTAGTTTTGTGGCGAAATTCTGGAAGGCGTTCCTTAAACTGGTGGGGGTGGAACAAGGGTTGTCAAGTGCTTACCATCCCCAAACGGATGGACAAACCGAACGTGTTAATGCTGTGTTGGAATGTTATTTACGTTGCTATGTTAATTACCACCAAGATGACTGGGTAGAACTATTACCTTTCGCGGAATATGCATACAATAATACTGTCCATCAATCTACGGGCTTTAGCCCTTTCTATGCTGTGTACAGTCAAGACTTCGGTCCTATTGCCCCGGTTGAAATACCTGAAGGGGAGGGGGATTCCGATATAGCCTCTTGGGCACATACCCTCCGCACCACTTGGCCCTGGCTGGTAAGCAACCTAGAGAGAGCCAAGCGCAAGTATAAGGAGCAAGCAGATAAGCATCGCTCCCCCAGCAAAGAATTCCAGGTCGGGGAATTAGTGTACCTTTCCACTAAAAACCTACGATCCACCCGACCTTGCCATAAGCTCAGTGCCAAGTATGTTGGACCCTATCCCATTGCCCGGATCATCAATCCTGACACTGTGGAGCTGACCCTCCCCAAAACCCTGAGACGTATCCACCCAGTTTTTCATGTCAGTCTCCTAAAACCCCATATCGCCTCTTCAGACTGGCATCCAGAGCCACCTCCGGAGCAGCCAGTGATGGTGGGGGGGGGGGGAGGAACATTTCGAAGTGTCAAAGATCCTAGATTCACGTATACGGCATGGATCCTTGCAGTATCTTATTCGATGGAAACATTTCCCCCCTGCCTACGATGAATGGGTGCGGGCCCAGGATGTCTCCGCCCCGCACTTACTAACCGCCTTCCACACCGCCTACCCGGATAGACCGTCCCCCTCGCGGGTCGGGAGGGGGCCTTAAGGGAGGCAGAATGTCAGGCATATCAGTGTTGTTCGCTTTGTTCACATCCTGCCATCCAGACTCAAAGAATGTTATCCCTACTGAACCGCAGCCAAGGTTGCAAAGACTGTTATGCCTAACACTTTCTGTTTGATGTTCTGGGAACCTACATTTGTTTTCAATATGTAATCTCTCACCCTTTCTGTGCATCTATATTACCAGGTTTCAGCAAGACAGCCCCATAGCTGTCACCCTTTCCTTTATGCTTCGTTATTCTATTTGACCAGTAAAGACCAACTTCTTTGGACGTAATTGTCTATGTCGTGGTTTCTGGTTCTTTGGACCAAGGGCTTACAATAGGGTAAATCCTGCTTTTAGCCAGTGTACAGTCTTTTATCACTTCAATTGCACAGTCCGTGGGACGGTGGGGGGGGGGGGCAAGGCATCGCATTCTTTTATATCAAACACATCTGCAAAGTCTTGGTACACCTCGGGTAATGGCGCCGGCAATAACGTATCAGAGTTTAAGGCTGGAACGGGTGGAGATACAACCGCGATCTCACGCCGATGATGTTCACAT